>NC_138733.1:42498978-42593978 GCF_965113295.1 Leuciscus leuciscus
CCAGGCGCCGCGCTCCGATCGGAGCGGTGGACGTGCGTGAGGAGAGCCAGGCGCCGCGCTCCGATCGGAGCGGTGGACGTGCGTGAGGAGAGCCAGGCGCCGCGCTCCGATCGGAGCGGTGGACGTGCGTGAGGAGAGCCAGGCGCCGCGCTCCGATCGGAGCGGTGGATGTGCGTGAGGAGAGCCAGGCGCCGCGCTCCGATCGGAGCGGTGGACGTGCGTGAGGAGAGCCAGGCGCCGCGCTCCGATCGGAGCGGTGGATGTGCGTGAGGAGAGCCAGGCGCCGCGCTCCGATCGGAGCGGTGGACGTGCGTGAGGAGAGCCAGGCGCCGCGCTCCGATCGGAGCGGTGGATGTGCGTGAGGAGAGCCAGGCGCCGCGCTCCGATCGGAGCGGTGGATGTGCGTGAGGAGAGCCAGGCGCCGCGCTCCGATCGGAGCGGTGGACGTGCGTGAGGAGGAGCGCCTGCCTTGTAGTCCACCTGTAGCTTTCGGTAACGTTCACTCCGACCGGTTTTCAACATTTGGTGAATGTTGATTCTGACACGAGTCATTTGAATAATAATAAGTGTGTTAATATCATTTTCATTCTATTGTATTCAGATTCTTTATTTGAGGGAGATGCTTATGTACAGATATGTATAAAATAAGAAAAATAAAACTTGGTTTCATAGACTGTGGCGTGCTGGATCGTCTTTATGATTTATGATGAATGATGTAGAATAAACCTGATGGGTAACAATTTATAATAACTGCACGCTATTAATCATTAGTTAAGCATTACTACACAGTTAATTCATCATTTATAAAGCATTAATAGACATTAATAAGCAGTTTATAAATACAGTTATAAATGCTGTATTCTTGATTTATAAGCATATCTATAATGTGTTTAATAATTGTATTTTCATACTTTATTAATGATCAATTTATCATTTCTAAATGAATAGCATTATTTACAAACCAGTTACATTATTTACCATTATTTACAAACTAGGTCGTGTCATTGATTCATAAGATCACTTAGAAAGTGAGTAAATGTAAATCTCCTTTATAAACGCTTTATAAGGCATAACTAGTCCTCACTTTAGATGAGCTCACACACATAGTGAACTGACCACTACTAAATGCTTTATAACTCCCTGCTAATACAGAATTTATTAACACACTAATAACTATTACTGTATGTCTGAAAACTAATATTTATTTAAACAGTTTATTAATCATTTACTCACACTTTCTAAGTGATCTTATGAACCACTGACAACATTTAGAAATGATAAAATGATCATTAATAAAGTATGAAAATACAATTATTAAACACATTATAGATGATATGCTTATAAATCAAGAACAAAGCATTTATAAACTGCTTATTAATGTCTATTAATGCTTTATAAATGATGAATGAACTGTTTACTAATGCTTAACTAATGATTAATAGCGTGCCGTTATTATAAAGTGTTACCCATAAGTTAGCATGAACTAATAATGAACTGCACGTATACAGCATTTATTAATCTTTGTTAATGTTCATTTCAACATTTACTAATATTTTATACAAATCTTGGGTTACACTTTATTTTAAGGTGTCGTTGTTACAGTGTAATTATATATTTAAGTACTGAGTAATATTAATTAACTACATGTATTTACTATAGGGTTAGGGTTTGGTTGAGGGTTAGTTACATGTAATTATGCATAATTTACTGTTATTACTATAGTAACTACATGTAACAATGACACTGTAAAATAAAGTGTAACCCAAGATTTTAATAAAGTATTAGTAAATGTTGAAATGAACATTGACAAAGATTAATAAATGCTGTATACGTGCAGTTCATTTTTAGTTCATGCTAACTATAGTAAAGTGATATCGATTGACTGTTAACACGATTAAACTTTCACATCACGTTTTGAACCGTTCAGACGTTATTTACTGTACATTTTTGTTTTTTGTTTTTTATCCACAAACATTTCAGTGACAATAATTTCCAGAAATGAAGTCATTTCAGAAGTGGCTTTTCTCCCTGCCGTCTGAATTATGTGCCATCTTGTAAATGAATCATGTTTCACATTGGAAATTTGTCAACTCCTACAGATCAAGTAGATTTATGTATCATATTCTATTTGAGAGCGCGTATGACTGTCTTTACACATTATTGCGACAAAAATAAATTCTGTAAGTTCACCACATTTCTGGAAAAAACATCACAATACACGCGTATGAAGAAGAGTGAGAAGAAGAGTGAGAAGAAGAGTGAGACGAGACGACACTCAACACGAGAACACCATTACTGGTGTGAAGTGTGTTATTGAGGAGACGTGTTGAAGATTGGGTTTTGTGGTTGTGACTTTTGAATGAAGTGAAAACAGGAGTGTGTGTGATGCAGTTATTTGCTGAGGTCACCGTGATGATGCGTGCAAGTGTGTGTATTCCAGTTTCAGCACAACAACAAACCAAAAGAAAAACTCTCTCTCTCTGTGTGTGTGTGTGTGTGTGTGTGTGTAGCAGAGGGTTTTATTGAGCATCACTGAGGGATTCCCCTCATCATCCGTGAGTACAGTATAAAGCCATCACACTCTTACTAGAACACACACTCTGACCTGACGACACACACCATGAAGATCTGTGAGTAGCTCTGACGTCTCTGATAGATAATGCCATTACTGATGGGCAGAGATTAGTGATGTGATGTGTTGAGGAGCTGTGTCTGATGCTGTGTGTGTGTGTGTGTGTGTGTGTGTGTGTGTGTGTGTGTGTGTGTGTGTGTGTGTGTGTGTGTGTGTGTGTGTGTGTGTGTGTGTGTGTGTGTGTGTGTGTGTGTGTGTGTGTGTGTGTGTGTGTGTGTGTGTGTGTGTGTGTGTGTGTGTGCAGGCGCTGTGTTATGTGTAGTTGTGGCGCTTGCGCTGGGTTCTCCGGTTCCTCTGAACACACACTCGTGTCCGTGCTCCAGCTCTGCCAGATCTCTGCTCTCCAGCCTCACACACATCATGGAGAAGGTACGTTCATCACACTGAAGTCAAAGAAACTTCCATTACTTGTAGTAAAACAAAAAAAAGTTTCTTTGACACCAAGAAAAAAAGAGTGGGTAACACTTATGTAAATGTACATTATAATACATTATATCTTTTCATAAATAACTGTAATTATGCATTATAATATTTGCAGATTCTGAAATTGGTTGTTTGTCATGTGTTTATAATCTTTCTGAACGCATGTAGATAAGAATTATAATGTATTATAACTGTGGTTACAGTTGTTCATAAGACCATACGCTGCATTATAATGTATTATAACTGTGGTTAGTTATTCATAAGACCATACGCTGCATTATAATGTATTATAACTGTGGTTAGTGTTATTCATAAGACCATACGCTGCATTATAATGTATTATAACTGTGGTTACAGTTGTTCATAAGACCATACGCTGCATTATAATGTATTATAACTGTGGTTACAGTTATTCATAAGACCATACGCTGCATTATAATGTATTATAACTGTGGTTAGTGTTATTCATAAGACCATACGCTGCATTATAATGTATTATAACTGTGGTTACAGTTATTCATAAGACCATACGCCGCATTATAATGTATTATAACTGTGGTTATTGTTATTCATAAGACCATACGCTGCATTATAATGTATTATAACTGTGGTTACAGTTATTCATAAGACCATACGCTGCATTATAATGTATTATAATGTGGTTACAGTTATTCATAAGACCATACGCTGCATTATAATGTATTATAACTGTGGTTACAGTTATTCATAAGACCATACGCTGCATTATAATGTATTATAATGTGGTTACAGTTATTCATAAGACCATACGCTGCATTATAATGTATTATAACTGTGGTTATTGTTATTCATAAGACCATACGCTGCATTATAATGTATTATAATGTGGTTACAGTTATTCATAAGACCATACGCTGCATTATAATGTATTATAAATGTGGTTATTGTTATTCATAAGACCATACGCTGCATTATAATGTATTATAACTGTGGTTACAGTTATTCATAAGACCATACGCTGCATTATAATGTATTATAACTGTGGTTACAGTTATTCATAAGACCATACGCCGCATTATAATGTATTATAACTGTGGTTATTGTTATTCATAAGACCATACGCTGCATTATAATGTATTATAACTGTGGTTACAGTTATTCATAAGACCATACGCTGCATTATAATGTATTATAACTGTGGTTACAGTTATTCATAAGACCATACGCTGCATTATAATGTATTATAACTGTGGGTACAGTTGTTCATAAGACCATACGCTGCATTATAATGTATTATAACTGTGGTTATTGTTATTCATAAGACCATACGCTGCATTATAATGTATTATAACTGTGGGTACAGTTATTCATAAGACCATACGCCGCATTATAATGTATTATAACTGTGGTTATTGTTATTCATAAGACCATACGCTGCATTATAATGTATTATAACTGTGGTTACAGTTATTCATAAGACCATACGCTGCATTATAATGTATTATAACTGTGGTTACAGTTATTCATAAGACCATACGCTGCATTATAATGTATTATAACTGTGGTTACAGTTATTCATAAGACCATACGCCGCATTATAATGTATTATAACTGTGGTTATTGTTATTCATAAGACCATACGCTGCATTATAATGTATTATAACTGTGGGTACAGTTGTTCATAAGACCATACGCTGCATTATAATGTATTATAACTGTGGTTATTGTTATTCATAAGACCACACGCTGCATTATAATGTATTATAATGTGGTTACAGTTATTCATAAGACCATACGCTGCATTATAATGTATTATAACTGTGGTTACAGTTATTCATAAGACCATACGCTGCATTATAATGTATTATAACTGTGGGTACAGTTGTTCATAAGACCATACGCTGCATTATAATGTATTATAACTGTGGTTATTGTTATTCATAAGACCATACGCTGCATTATAATGTATTATAACTGTGGGTACAGTTGTTCATAAGACCATACGCTGTATTATAATGTATTATAACTGTGGTTACAGTTGTTCATAAGACCATACGCTGCATTATAATGTATTATAATGTGGTTACAGTTATTCATAAGACCATATGCTGCATTATAATGAGTTACTACATTAAATACACTGTTATAATGCATCATACACGAGGGCTTTAAGTAGTGTTCCCAAAGACTGATCTCTGAACAGCTCTCAGTGGAGCCCAGATGTTCTTCACTGTTCAGATGCAGTGTGTGTTTATTAATAATGATATTGTGTGTGTGTGTGTGTGTGTGTGTGTGTGTGTGTGTGTGTGTGTGTGTGTGTGTGTGTGTGTGTGTGTGTGTGTGTGTGTGTGTGTGTGTGTGTGTGTGTGTGTGTGTGTTTGATCTGATGTGTATAAATGTGCGACTCGAGTCTAACGTCAGACAACATCCACTGGAAGATCATCAACATCCCAGAATTCTGTTGAAAACGCTGATGTTTGTTTCGCTGTTTTCCCTCTGAAGTGATGTCACTGAGAGGATGATGTCACTGAGAGGATGATGTCACGAGGATGATGTCACTGAGAGGATGATGTCACTGTGTTGTTGGCTTGTTCAAGGGATTTTACGGAAACAGGATTGAAGACATATGTTAGAAATATATGCATACATGTTTAATTTGAAGAACTTTTGAACAGAGACGCTAATATTGTGAATGTGTCTGATGTCGTGTGTGTGTGTGTGTGTGTGTGTGTGTGTGTGTGTGTGTGTGTGTGTGTGTGTGTGTGTGTGTGTGTGTGTGTGTGTGTGTTGAGCGCAGGACGGGAAGATGGATCATCAGGGTCTGTTCGCTGGGTTTAACTGCACTGATCTGGAGGCTCAGATGATTCCTCACACTCAGACCAGCTCTGTCTGTCAGCCCAGCGCCTCGGATGATGTGAGGATTCACACACACACACACACACACACACACACACACACACACACACACACACACACACACACACACACACACACACACGCTTTAGCTGATTACTTCTGAACTCAGTGACCTGGAGATGTGTCTCTTCCATGAGTCTCATGACAGCAGCAACTTCATGAAAAACAGCTTAAACTTCAGCCAAGAGTTAAAAGCCAAAGGTTCTGGAGGCAAATCTCAACTATTATTATTTCAGTAATTGAGAATTTCAAGGTTCGCCACATAAAAACTGCATCATTTCCTTATTAATGCTAGACTGTGTTCATCATTACATAAGAGTACATCTGATCATAGTGTTTGAGCTTGACCAGGTCTGTTACGACCGTGTGTGTGTGCGTGAGTGTGTGTGTGTAACTGGTGTATTAACGCTGTAAGCTCTCCTGATCTCAGGTCCTGTGTGTGTGTGTGTGTGTGTGTGTGTGTGTGTGTGTGTGTGTGTGTGTGTGTGTGTGTGTGTGTAACTGGTGTATTAACACTGTAAGTTCTCCTGATCTCAGGTCCTGTGTGTGTGTGTGTGTGTGTGTGTGTGTGTGTGTGTGTGTGTGTGTGTGTGTGTGTGTGTGTGTGTGTGTGTGTGTGTGTGTGTAACTGGTGTATTAACACTGTAAGTTCTCCTGATCTCAGGTCGTGTGTGTGTGTGTGTGTGTGTGTGTGTGTGTGTGTGTGT
Source organism: Leuciscus leuciscus (assembly GCF_965113295.1). Classification (NCBI taxonomy): domain Eukaryota; kingdom Metazoa; phylum Chordata; class Actinopteri; order Cypriniformes; family Leuciscidae; genus Leuciscus; species Leuciscus leuciscus. The sequence continues at coordinate 42,505,636 of NC_138733.1, forward strand.
GTGTGTGTGTGTGTGTGTAACTGGTGTATTAACACTGTAAGTTCTCCTGATCTCAGGTCCTGTCCTGCTCCGGCCAGACGAGCTCCTCCTTCAGTGCGGTGAGTCTGCTGGGATGCTTCATACGGTTGGTGTGTGTGTGTGTGTGTACTGTGAGTCGGGTCTCTGATGCGCTGCTGTTTTCTTCTCAGACGGAGTGTTTGAGGAACATCGCAAGAGATCTGCACTACTATGAGATTCTGCTGAACAACTACAAGTCCAGAGACTCTGACGATCTGCGTCCGGTCACGACGGCCACCTCTGAACTCATGCAGGTGAGAATCTCCACACACTATTACTGTCAGCCGTCAGGACAATAATCCCATATCTATGGAGGCTTGTTTCCGCCACAGAATAAAACATTTTAAAAGATAATTCCAACTTTTTATCTCACACTTGCGAGTTTACATCTCGCAATTCTGACTTTATTTCTCAGAATTGCGTGATATAAAGTTGCAATTGCGTCTTATAAAGTCAGATTGTGACTTTTTATCACACAATTCTGACTTTATATCACATAATTACAAGTTTATATCTCGCAATTCTGACATCTTTTCTCACAATTGAGAATCTCACAAATTTTTTTTTAGAATAGTTTATATCTCACAATTCTGACTTTATAACACGCAATTGGTGGATTTGTCATCTGTATGTGATGAAGACTGTAATAACACACACTTCTGCTTGTTCTGAAGTGCTTGAAAGCAAACGGAGCCGCCGCTGATGGAGAGTCTCCTGAGGTGAGTGTGAACTCTTAACTCTTCCTCTCCGGTCTCTGTGGCGAGTGCTTTTCACTGGACACATCAATACCATGCGGAAAATCTGCTATATAGATATTTCTTAAATTATCTCATCATTTTGCTGCAGGAATATTAGGCTGCTGTCCCTTTAAGACCGAATGCACGGATCCAATACACTGATTCACATGCGTTTTCCTTCTCACCTGTTTATTTCACTTTAAACTTAACTGTGTTCACGTGAATCCTCGCCAAGACCGGCATTTTGACATGGTTTTGTGTGTATTTGACTGTTTAAGCGCAATAAGCAACGAATTCATCTCACTTTAGTCCTGAGAGGCGGCTTCATGTGCCGGGTTTGAGCATAAAACCTGCGGGAGTAAAATTATGATTCATTGTGCTAAGTAAAATTATGCACAACACACACAATCCCACACTGAAAATCAAGCCCTCTGACAGCAACAATATTCATCCGGAATAATGAAGCGAGTGAGTGAGTGAGTGGAGGCGGGTTTGTGTCTGGGAAATGAGTATTGGAAGCGTTTCAGATATTTCTGTATCAAAAAACCTATATTTCTGACAAACTACATCGCATTTATTACTTCAGATGCCTTTTTAAAAAACTACAAGTGAAAAATGTATTATATATAAAAGTCAACCCGCCAAAGTGACGTGTGACGCAGTCACTCCTCCTTCTGATACATGTGTGTGTGTGAATGTGAAGCCCTGAACACACTCTCTCTCTCTCTCTCTCTGCTGGCAGTGGCTCGTGTGGAGCGACTCGTCCTTCGAAGACCGCGTGTCTCTGTGTAAAACACTGAAGGGCTTCCACGTGCGCGCCATCACCATGAACAGAGCGCTCGCGTACATCAGCTCCGGAGACCACAGGAAGTGATGTCGTCCACTACAGCATCCAGCGGGAAACTACTGCATCACACTCATATTCATAAGCTAGATGACATATTCATATCTCCATGCTCAATATTTATGTTCATTATTTAATCTATTTATTCATTTTGATACATTATTTATTGACATTGTCAGTCATGACATTATTTATTAACTATTTATAATAAAAATATTTGTGTAACAAAAAATGTCTTTTGTGTGTTTGTGTGCATGATACCTAAAAACAAGTAAAGGAAGTCTTGAAGAGAAATGTTCAGATTAAAGACTGAAGGATGAAAACTAGACCGAAACACTGTTGTTCAAGTCAAGAATACCCAGAAAGCTGTAAATGCCCCACATATTTTCATTATGGCACAAAAAAAGACAAAAGTTATAACTGTGTCGCTCCTAAATGAATAACCAAACCACTGTTGGTGTCATTTTCATGATTTATTCATCTAAGGAAAGTTCACCCAAGGTAAAGGAAACTCCACCAGAATAAAGCGATTCTCCTGAGAAAGTGTGACAGGGGATTTAACAAACATTTCATACGACAGAGAAACCTTTGCTGAAGTATTCATATGTTCAAGTGTGTGTTGTGCATGAATATCATGATATCAGCAACATTATTGGTCCATAATATCCGCACCTGAGATCCAAACATCAAGTTTTCTCAGAAACTAACGCAGACGATCACAGTTCATAGTTCAACAAAGACAAACTCTTGAGTTCTACACGTTAAAATATGTACAATATCTAAAAAATATATATACAACTGTGTCGAGTTCCCACAGAGCTCAGTTTAGCACCAGATCTCAGATCTTCATCTCCATCAGTGCTTCAGATGATGTTCCTGACACAGATCCACACGCGTCATGAGTTATTCCGTAGCATCTCTGGAAAACATTCACATCCAAACATTAGTACAAACAAACACTAGTTTTTCCAGAATTTTACTGTAGTAACTGTAACTGGCATGACTCTGGAAAACTGCTCTCATCGAGACTCTTCACAAAGACATTAAAGTGTTGTTAAGCAGGACAGAAGAAGAACAACACTGTGAATAAGGTCAAACACTTCCCTAGCTGATTCATCACAGTACAGTAAAACTATTTTTGTATTACAAGTTTACTGAAATGGTGTTTAAATGTGCAAATGAGGTCATTTCTAAATCAATATGCAGTTAGACACATTTCCAGAACAGAAATCTGGATAGTCACTTTTTCGTTAGATTTTGCTGACATGATGAGAGTTAAAGGTTTTTACTGAGGGAGTTTTTCAGAAAATACTGTAAACAGTCAGAAAAAATAATACAGCACATGTCCACCATGTTTTGGGGAATAAAATTTTCTATCAAATGATATATGAACAAACCTTCCGAATATAGCTAGGGATAAATCTGTAAAGTTTGGTGTGTGTGTAAGTGTTTCTGTGGGGGAAAAGGGTAACACTTTACAGTAAGGTTCATTACTTAACATTAGTTAACATGAACTAAGAATGAACAATACTTACAGCATTTATCAGTCTTAGTTAATGCTAATTTCAATATTTACTAATACATTATTCAAATCAAAGGTTGTATTTGCTAACATTAGTTAATGCACTGTGAACTAACATGAACAATGAACAGCTGGATTTATATTAACTAACATTAATCAAGATTAATAAATACTGTAACAAATGTATTGCTCATTGTAAGTGAATACGTTAACTACTGATAACCTTAGAAACTCAGCATCTGTATTCTAATAGCAATCTACAGACACAAATAAATAAATAAGTAAATTGCAATGAAATAAACATGTTTTCTTTCCACAAATAGGAAAGAAGACATGTTACCTAAAATCTCAAAATTGTCCAGTGTCTAAAACAACAGTGTTTTTGCTAGTGGTGTCTTGCCTTAAACAGGAAGAGCGATTACTAAACCCACAGGCGTCACATGACCGAAGGCCACATTTGAGGAAGTGGCTTTGATTCCCGCACTCGCTCTCCTCATCCCTGGGCTTTAGAGGAGCATCATTGGCTGATGTGTTTCAGCATCTCTCTATGACCTCGGCACCAGTGAGAAACACCAGTGGAGGTCTGATACCACATCAGAAACTGCTAGCCAAACTGATGAAGTTCAGTTAAAGTTACGGTCTAACAGTAATATTCCGATACAGAAATGAATAATTAAGCCTAAATGTAAAATAACAGTATTTGTTCACTGTAGAAATTAAATATAGTTTCATCTTTGTTGAAGCTGTGTTTTGTTGTTTTATTAAAGTTCTGCTACCACAGAAACCGAAAATTCTCGGGCCAGCAGCATGTGTCCAAATTTCAATCTTAACCGTTCTATTTCATCAGAAACGATCTGTAAACAGGGCTTTAAGTGTAAAATACCGAACTTGTCCTTTAAAGGAACCGTACGTAAGAAATGTATTTCAGTTAATCATAAAATGGCCCTGATATGTCACTAGACATTAAGAAATCATGTTCATTTCAAATACTTATATCACTGACAACAGTAGTCCAGCCAGGATATAAGTTGCAGCCCTCAACTGATGTTGATGTTGTCATGTTGTGTTTTGGCCTGAAGCTCCACCCTCCACCTATCTACCAATCACGAAGTCAGTAGTGTTTCAGCATCCGGGTTGCCAGCTCTGCTCTAGTTACCACAGCTACAAAATGCCAGCCTATCTGGCAACCTGGAGTCAGGGGGGAGGGGGAGGGGATACACCGCTCTACAGTCATTTGAAAGTGATTGCAGTACCAGTTTTGGCCACAATCTTACATACGGTTCCTTTAAGACCGAATGCATAGACCGAGTTTAAAATATCCGTGTATTCTTTATATAAATAGAATATTTCTTTCTTTACTGTTCACTTATGACAACACCGAGAGAATACTTGCCGAGACGGGTATTTAGACGGGTATTTTGACATAATTTTGTGTGTATGTGTCCGTTCAAGGAAATGTGAAAGAGGAATCAATTCTGTTCGAGTGCTGACTAAAACACGTCTCTCTCTCTCTCTCTACGCACAGATAACACGTGAGTCCCGATTTCCCCCACTTCTTCCACATTTAAAATGGTTTGAATGTGTAATTTTGACAAGACAAAACGCGTCCAAATGACAAACTTTCACTCTATGACAGTTAATCCGCAAGTCACATGCGTGCAGAACCGTGGGCAGCCGATCCGTATGGGTCACGATCCGTTGCACCGCAATGAAACACTCTAAAAAGACACCTCAGAACCCTGAGTGTCGGCTCAGATCCGACCCACATCTGAGCCGTGTGGAATCCATGTGTACCGGATGTGGGCCGGATCCGGGCCGACACTATGTTGCTGTCCGTGTGGTTCCACACTGAAACACAGGAGATCCCGTTACCCACCCTCCAGCACAGCGATGACCTCGTTAGGCACGTCGTCGTTGTCCTTCAGACTCTTGTGTAGTTCCTGAATCCCCGTGCTCCCCTTGGGCTGCCGTCTCCTCCAGCGCTCCAGCATGTTGAACTTCAGCATGGTCACGTCCTCCTCCGCGGACTCCATCTCCTCCAGGTCCTGCTTGCTGAGGCCCAGGTAGCAGATGGCCACGATCTTCCACTCCTTGCCCATGCGCTTGGCCACCTGCATCAGCTGCTGGTCCGTCAGGCCCGGGGCCGGGGCCGTCCCGGCACAGTCTGGACACACAGCGGAGCGCCAGTCAACACACAGCAGCAGAGACACAGCAAGGAGAGTCACGTCTGTCACCTACCGGACTCGTCGATGCCATGAGCTTTCTTATTGGGCTTGTTGCAGAGATCCTCCTCTGACGTGCTGATGGGTCTCTTCCGGCCTAAAGAGGGCGAGAACACCAAATACTGACTGAATATTCCACAACAACTCTCAGTGTTTGCACAGGTGGGGAAAGTCTTCATAAATGAAGATGATTAAACAGAAAAGTTGCCAGCCAGTGTTTTCGGGCATTTTCACAAAAGTTTCATGGTCCCCAGAATATTTTGTTGTATGAATATCTGAACATGCAACATATCAAAAGAACAGAGCCTCTGCTTTTAAACAAGACAACAACTTTTATTCTAGCTTCGTGCATTCTTTTATTATCAACACTTCAATGTGGATAAGTTTCATTAAAAAAGCAAAAATTTTAACAAAAAGACGAGAAAATCATGTTTTTGTCAAAGACTACATGTGGATCAGATTCAGAGATGATGAAACACAGATGTTTTAGATCGAGTCCATCAACACCTCAAAGCTTCAGTCCTGAGTCGACATTTCATTCAGTAACATTAGGCAGTTTAGATTTATATGTTGTTTTATGTTTGATGTTCACGTTATTTTACACACGAATATGATATCACGTGATCAGGAGATGCTGTACTCTTTCATTAGATGTGTACTAGCGCCCCCTACCGTATAACAGTGAAAACTTTTCGTCAATGGCAGGGAAAGAGTTCAAGAACTCTTTCAGTCTTTATTTTTTATCCCTGTTTGAAGAGTTTGATAGAGTGCAAATATAAACACAACAAGGCTGTAAAAGCGGACTAGTGAGTAGATGAGTTTTCCTGTTTAGCCTGATGACATTAAGGCCCCTATCTTACACCCGGCGCAATGCAGCGCCAAGCGCGACACAAGTGTGTTTTGCTAGTTTCACCCCGACGCAGTTATCATTTTCACGTCCTGCGCCACATTCTTTAAATAGCAAAAGCATTTGTGCTCATCTGTGTGTCCATGGGCTGCTGGTCTGAGAATGAGGAGTGTGTTCAGGCGCATTGTTGGAGAGTTGCTATTTTGAGGAACTGAAATAGACTGAGCCATTGAGCGACTGAAACCTGGTCTAAAGTCAATGGCGCAATATAATTTTTTTGTTATTTAGTGAGCGTGTTAGTAATGTGCGCCTTTAGGCGGGTCCACAATGCATGCACACTCTGCTTATTACACACACTCTGCTTATTACACACACAGAGACGCGCAGCTGCACACAAACATGCCAAATATTAAAAATAAAAGGATTACAGTGTAAAAGATTATTACTGTGTACATAAAGATATGGTGAATCCGGCTTGTCCCGTAGATGTTCTGCTAGCGCACTTTAACCTCGCGCACGAGCAGATCCGTTTGCGCTCTGCTTCCACTATCAAACTCCGTCATGTAAATAGCGAATCCGCCACGGCGCGAGCGCAACTGGCATTTAAAGGGAATGGGAGATGAGACTCTGATTGGTTTGACGCACGTAAATCCCAAAACACACCCATTACTCATTATGAGAATAGGGACAACCCTTTTAGACCATGCGCCGGGAGTACCGACCATTTATCCCGTCGTTAAACTAGCAAAAGCCATGCGCTTTAGACCATGTGCTTAGATCGTTAAAATAGGGCCCTAAATGTATTTCCCACAGACCTTATTTCAAGGATTTAACCAAAAACCCATTCAAATAACCCACTGACTCCAGGACAATGGAACCAAAAGTGCTAAAAACATACGTTCACACGCCATACCTTTCACTGGCTTTCTGGGGTTTTCGTCTAGATGATGTACACAGTCTCCTGTAAAACATTCAATATAAGATTTAGTCTTCTTTACAGTCACCTATATACACACACACACACACACACACACACACACACAGGGGTCAAGGGTCATTCTCAGGAGGTTTACTGTAGAATACAACACATTTTTTTTTTCTGAGCAAATACAGAATTCATCTTTGTACCTGTACTCTGTTCATCCCTGTGATGTTTCCCATAATAGCATCTTTCTGACTTCATATTTAAGGGAGACACATGAAAATAATACCTTTGACTACGTGGTTGACACAAAAGTAAGTCTTTAGTAGAATGGCATCATGATAACATGGTACGTAACATCATATGTTGAGGCTGTATCAGTCATTTTTGCAAAGGATTTATCATAAGGCACTGAGTGATACTACCAGACTTTGTGTCCTCATTCTAAACTTGCTGTTATAGGGGTGAATAATGTCACATTTTAGCTGAGAGTTTAACACGTAACATTAAACTGGTTGAGTATTGGGGAGGTCTGGCCTGGTGCTTCAGGCTTGAAGTGGGAAAATATGATTTTCACTGTAAGTTCAGGAGTAACATCTTGAATAAAGTTATAAAAAAAAGACATTTTGGCAGCAAGCTGTGTGAAAAGAGCCACTGGTGTGTGTGTGTGTGTGTTCCTGAAGCCGTACCCTCTCTGATGGTCGCGGTCCACACAGTTTGTCCCGAGTCGGCGTCTGTCAAGGAAAGTTTGAAAGGAGGACTCTCCTCAAAGAAGACCTCGAAGTATCCCTTCACCTCCACGATGACAGGTGTGAAGAGCATGTCCTGCACACACACACACACACACACCTCTCCTCAAAGCCTGCGCTGCTGAGTGTGCTGGGATCACCGGCCTACCCTTCCCCTTACCTCGGGTGTGATGTGACCCATGGGCTCGCTGATCAGACGGTACTTTCTGTTCTCCTCCAGCATGCACGTGGGCGGCTTGTCCACATGAATATACCTCTTGTTGTTCTTACAGTTGTTGGCCCGCTGGACGGCCCTCCTGATGTCCTGCAGCAATGACAGTCTTTTACATACGGCGAAAGACAGACAACTTCAACAAACTCAGGGTTACAGGATCGGTCACATTTCGACGAAAGCAAACAAATACAACAAGGTTTCTGCCGTACTACGATTCTTGCTAAATACATTCTTGGTCGCTGTTATTGAACTGAACTGAATCAACATTAACTGCGTTGTCTAATGCCGTCGTAGAGCTGCTAATTGCTCATTTTTCAACAGTAACACTATTTTCTGGTTTATCACTGTAAAGCTGCTTTGAAACAATCGTTATAGAAATAAAGCTGACTTGACATTAGGGTTTGCCCTAAGTTTGTGATTGATCCACGATTGACAATTAAGTCAGAAAGGTATTTGGGGGCTTGGTTGCTGAGAGATTTACAAATGAATAATAAAAAATTTAAAATCAGTTCTGTATCGGACTGGTAACCAATGGAGAGAACGTAGGATTGGGGGTGATGTGATCTCGTTTCGGACCATTTGGAGACGAGAGATGGAAGAGAGAGGTAACCCGCATATAATGGGTTACAGTAGTCGAGTCGTGTTGAAATAAAAGCGTGAATGACTGTTTCAAAGCTATCCCTGTTTAAAATGGTCTGACTTTGGCTAACGTAGGTGTAAAAACTGGGGCCGACTGTGGCATCCATTTGTTTGATCAATTTGAGACTAAAATCCTACGTTTTTAACGTCGGAGGTAAGGTGTATTTGGACCAAATTGGATAATTTGGGTTTTATCATCATTAAGCAACATGAAATTGTTAGTGAGCCGCAGCTTGAGTTCATGAAGACAGTCTTGTAATCTCTTATATGCAGAGTTATGTTTATGTTTTATAGGTATGTAGAGTTGGGTGTCATCCGCATAACAGTGGTATGACACATCAAATCTACTCAGAATTGATCCTAGGGGTAGAGCATGTACAATGAGAACAGTAGGGGTGCCAGAATCGATCCCTGGGGTACTCCACTATTGAGTACCTAACCTAACAGAAAAACTTCTGTTGGATGAGAAAGACTGGAACCGTTTGAGTACTGTTCATGAGATACCAATCGAACGTTCCAGCCGAGACAATGCAAATCAAAAATCCATGCAAGTCCAATTAAAATATTGCGATGTGGATTGATAGGATTCTGTTTGTTGTATATGTTATTTTCCATTACTTTTAGAATATTTTTTCAAGAGAAAAAGAGTGATCTTGACAAATGAATGTTAGAAGAAGTGTTTTTAATCGGACAGAAACGATGCGCTCTGCCATCTGAGTGGATCTCAAGTGATTAAGCTTTTACTATTAGTGCACATAAGTATTTATTGATAGGCACTCATCCATCTTACTAGGAATTTGGTCATATAGTTTTTTATTCTTTGTGTCAGGCCAAAAGTGGGGATACCTGTTTTTAAAGACCCTACAAGTTCAATTAAACCATCAAAATATGAGGAGAATTTTTTTTATATTTTAAACATTAGGGAAGAACAAAACATTTAACTAGTTTAAGGTATTTATCTGACTTAATTATTTGGCAAAAAAATAACACAATCAGTTATACATTTTTCGGTAACACATTAATTAATAAGGTTAATTACTTAACATTAGTTAATGTATTAACTAACATGAACTAACAATGAGCAATACATTTGTTACAGTATTTATTAATCTTTGTTAATGTTAGTAAATAAAAACCCAGCTATTCCTTGTTTGTTTATGTTAGTTCACAGTGTATTAAGTAATGTTAACAAATACAACCTTTGATTTTGATAATGTATTAGTAAATATTGAAATTAGCATTAACTAAGATTAATAAATGCTGTAGGAGCATTTTTCATTCTTAATTCATGTTAACTAAGGTAGTTAACTAATGTTAAATATTAACCTTATTGTAAAGTGTTAACAATATTTCATTGGTTCGCAAGTAATGGGGACAGGGTCATAATTTCATAATTATGAAATTTTGAAGTAATTTCATAATTATGAAATTTTGAAGTAATTTCATAATTATGAAATTATGAAATAATTTTCATAATGTTCATAATTTCATCATGTGGTTATAATGTCTATGGACAAAATAATAAATAAATAAACCATGGACAAACATTTTTTTTGGGGGGGGGGGGGTATGTTTCATTTCATTATCACACACAAAACAAACTATTTACTCAAAGCATAACTATGCAATATGCTTTCAAAATCTTATATATATATATATATATATATATATATATATATATATATATATATATATATATATATATTTGAAATTTCATAGGCCGGACATCCCTTTTGATTACTGTACTTTGTGGCCACTAAAAGGCCTCTAAAATCAGAACAAAACTGAAGTAAAGTAACTGTTCATAATACTTTATGAAGCTTTTTTTTCTTTTCTTTTTTTTGATGTTGAGCTTGACTGACCCAGTCCCCATTTGCTTTTATGAAATGAACAGGCCTGGAAACCTGCATATTCTTAGAAGAAAGAAAGTCCTATTCATTCGGGTGAGTCCTGTAAATGACTATATGATTTTTCAGTTCTTGCTGAACTTTTCCTTGAAGGTCAAGCAAAGCTCTTTTGACTGACTGAAACTGAAACCGCTCTGTGGGTGCACAGACCACAGGAAGTTGTTTCACGTGTGAATTTGATGATTAAAACCACAGCAGAAGACACAGAGAGAAACCCATCAGGGAATGTTAATTAATGACATTTAGTAAGCATTTCAGGAACATCTGGTCCATTCAAAAGTTTTGGCCTGGGCCACATTGGTGAGTACCTAACCTGGAAATTTAGCTCTGAGTCAGGTGCTGTAATTTCTTCTGTCCAAAAACAGTCATTTGAGTAATTTTTTTTGAGTGATATTTATCATCAAGTGCAGCTCACAGATCTTACTGTAAAGATGACACTTTCCATGAACAGGGTATGTTAAATAAACCTTTAATATGAAATGCGTTCTTAACCTCAGAATCAGCAAATTAAGTGACAACCTGATATTTATAACTACTGTGATCGTTTTTTTAGCTTTTACAGAAACATCTGGGCTCAACACTAATTTTTTTTTTTTTACGTTAACTTACCCTGCCAATATTTTCACTTGTCCTGACACAAAAATAAATAAATAATATACAATAGTTATTGTTTTCATTGGTTTTTTTACCCATGTAACCTTGTATTGTGATCACCCAAATGTTAGATACCTGTGACGTTTCACAATTCTCAATTCCAATTTATTCCACAACAAAAACCACCAGCCTAACTAATATAAAGTTCAAACATTATTAAAGATAAACACAATAACTATTCAACTGAAATGGACAGTGTGCAGGCACCAAATTGAACTTTCTTTCACGTGCCGGTTTTGTATGTATGCGCATGTAAGCTGAGAATCTGTTGGATGGATGTGCTCATTGTGATGCATTCAAGCTTTTGTTCTTGCTTGATTCTCTCCTGGGGGATAAATCTAGCGTTTGCACTGAGCACTTTTGTCTCTCGAGGGAGCTGAAGGCACTCATGGCAATGCATTTGCAAAAGGAAGCTCTGTTCTTGCTGGACTTTCTTATAGTGATGAGACTCAAGCATTTGCAAGGAACGTGTCCTGCTCTCGAGGGAGCTGAATGCATTCACTGTGATCATCTCCACCCATGCTTGATTCTCTCCTGAAAGATGAGAGTCTAGCGTCTGCACCTCATGGTTCGGGTCCCACGGCTGAGTAGTATTGTAGGTGGAGCGGAGGAGTCTGATGGGAGATTTTTTACTCTTCTTGACTTCTCCTGATAGCTCCATTGCTCTCAAATCCCATTTTTTGTTTTCGGAAGCTTGCTCTAAGAAATCTCTAACTTGGATTGGAAGAATTAGCAAACACCATTGCTCTCATGTTGTTTGAGGGAGCCGCTCTGTGGGCACTTCCGACCTGGCGGAGAGCATAATAATATGGCGTGTCTAGTTTTGAGGAATTGGATACGGAGAGAGAGTTGAGGCGGGTGTGATTTATAATCCGCCTCCTCCGCTGTCCTGCATATAAGTCTGTGAGCCTTTTTATTCCTCCTAGATCTCCAAATTGAGGTGTCGAGATCATGAAGGAATCTGTATGTGTCTCTCATATAGTCAAACTATGGGCCCTATCTTGCACCCAGCGCAATTGACTTTGTACACCAACGCATGTATCATTCCTATTTTGCACCCGACGCACAGCAGACTTTTCCCTCCACAGACGCACGTCGGTAAATTAGGGAATGAACTTGCGCTCCCGGGGGCGGTTCAGCGAAAAGAGGAGGCGTGTTCCGGCGCAAACGTTCCCTGGTGCTATTTTGCAGTTTCAGAAAACAATTCCTCCACTGACCAGGAGAAACCTAGTCTAAAGTCGGTCTCCTCGGCTGTGAACCGCTCCTGGTGCGCGCCTGGCAAATCCGCCGTTATAATAGCAATCCGCCATGGAACAAACGCGCCTGCTCTTAAAGGGAATGTGAGATGACACTCGGATTGGTTTATTTCACGTTATGCCCAAACCACACCACGTCATTTATCCCGCTGGTATAATAGCAACAGCGCCCGAGATCCACCCACAAAGTTACTTGCGTTTCGCGCTTGATACTTGCGTTTCAGATCGTTAAAATAGGGCCCTATATGTGTGTAGAGAGGCTATGCAAGCAGTGATTTGTGAGGATGCCCCGGTTTAAGAGTTGCTTGCTATAGTTGCCGGGGAGATGCATCTGTGATAAGCAGAAAGATAAAAAAATTCTCCTTAATGCTCTGATCTCACACTCTGGCCTTTTCTTGAAATACATTTTTGGTATGTTTTAGCTTACCTCAAGGGCATCCAAGATGTAGGTGTCTTTTTTTCCGCAGTAGTTTCAATTTTGATATTTTTAGGTCAAACCGTTCTTGTCTGTCAGTCATATAATGCAGGTCTATGGTCACTGTCTCAAAGAGCATGCACAGAGTCCAAATTAAACAATTCCCCATCGTAAGTACACATTGATGGCCTAAGACACGAAACGAGCGGTTTGTGTGAGAAAACGAACAGTATTTACGCTCGTTTCGTGTCTTAGGCCATCAATGTGTACTTACGATGGGGAATTGTTTAATTTGGACTCTGTGCATGCTCTTTGAGACAGTGACCATAGACCTGCATTATATGACTGACAGACAAGAACGGTTTGACCTAAAAATATCAAAATTGAAACTACTGCGGAAAAAAAGACACCTACATCTTGGATGCCCTTGAGGTAAGCTAAAACATACCAAAAATGTATTTCAAAGTGAACTATCCCTTTAAGTTCCCCTAAGATTCCCTTGGGGTAGAGAGCCTGGTCCATGGTGTCATTACCTCCTTGCTCTATGATTTTGTTGTGGTTGGGACATATGCTCCCCCTTGGATAGTGGTGATACTAAGTTGTAGCTATAGGTACTGACTGCTAGGTTTGGCCTCGCATGCTTTGGTAAACTGTTCCCTATGAGCCTCTCAGGCCTAGCATAGCTTAGCTGATGCTGTGTTGTGTATTCCCCTTATAGCTTTGCTCCTGTGGTTTTAGCTGTCTGGTGGCCAGAATGGACTTCCCTCATCTGAGGTCAGAAGTTATGGAGAATATTCCCTTAGTGTCTGTCCGTATCCAGATCAGATGATGGACCTGCGCCTAGACACGACCACAACGCATGTAGTCAGCCGTATCCGGGCCGTATGCAGATCAGATGGAGGACCTGCGCCTAGACACGACCACAATACATCCCTGAAGTGTCAGCAGAGATTGTGTCAACTAGACTCTCATCGAAGGCCTCATCGACACGACAGCCATCAGCACTGATCCTCAACAAACCCGTCTCCATACCGGCGTGATGACTCTGATCTTACACCAGATGCAACTGGTTAATATTCTGAATTTTCTGACTTCTGACCTGTAATGCTGCCTGAATCATAAGCATACACTGTTCGTTCGTTGGCCAGAAGAGAACTGAGCAACTGAGCCTGGGTTCTCCCAAGGTAAATTTTCTCCATTCTGTCACTGATGGAGTTTTGGTTCCTTGCCACTGTCGCCTTTTTTTGCCTTTGGCTTTTGGCTTGCTTAGTTGGGGACATTTAATTTAATATTCAACGATATTATTGATCTGCCTGCATTGACACCATTATATGAGAATTGAACTGAGCTGGACGATGACATCACGGTTTTCTCCAGAGCGGCTATATATATAAATGAACTAAATTTATAACTTTTTTACAACAAAAATGAACCATAACTGAACTTACTTAAGCTGGACTGTGACTCTATTTTCTTCTAGAAACAAACTTTGTTGCATTATTTTCCTGTTATCTCTGTAAAGCTGCTTTGAAAGAATCTGTATTGTAAAAAGCGCTATATGTAAATAAAGGTGACTTGACTTGACTTGTGGATACTGGATTTAGGGAGCAGGGCCACTGTGCATCTCTTGCACAAGTCGCATAGGATGCTCTTTCTGACTCTGTGTTGGATCCGTAGAGTTTTCAAGTGCTATGCCCTCTCTGTTTGTGCATGCATACAGCCTAGTAAGCCAGGAATTTCCTTCAGCATGGCATAGTGGGTATTGCATTCCCCAAAGCGTCAACACCAAGACGCAAAGTCGGAGTTCCACTTTGAAAGGGAATGTCTCAGGTTGCAAATGCAACCCTGTTCCCTGAGAAGGGGAATGAGATGCTGTCTCTCGTTGACAGATCATAAATTATATACAGTAGTGGCCAAAAGTGATGTCCAGCCTAGGAAATCATTCATATATGATTAAAAAAGTCTTAAATATTTTGTAACAATATTGCGTAGTTATGCTTGGAGTCAATTGCTTTATTTGTCAAATGAAGTGGACATAATTTTTGGCCAGACTGTCAATCAGAGAAATTCTGAACACAAGCAAAAACAAGAGAGAACTTTGCGTTCTAGGCCAGTGGTTCTCAACTCCAGTCCTCGGGACCCGCTGCTCTGCACATTTTGTATGTCTCCCTTATTTAACACACCTGAACCAGATCATCAGCTCGTTAGGAGAGACTCCATGAACTGAATTGAGTGTGTCAGATAAATGAGACATACAAAATGTGCAGAGCAACGGGTCCCGAGGACTGGAGTTGAGAACCACTGTTCTAGGCATTTGTGCATAGTAAAATAAAACCAGTAACTGTAGTTTGCCTTAAGCTTAGTGTTTTGTTCTTCCCTCATATTTAAATAATTTAGAAAGACGTTCCAAGAGTATCATTCAAGCTCTACATTGTAGTCATGGGAAGTGTCAGATACTGAGAAAACTGAAAGCACGATGCTGAAATCCGGGCAGGGATTATTTTTCAGATGATGAAACTATTACACATGAACACAAAGCCACCCGCTTCAATCAAACACCACAGAGTGGCAGAGATGCAGAACTGAAACTGGTGTGATGTCACGATGACGTCATCACTCCTACTGACTGCCACCGGTCCCTGTGCACACACCAAACTCATCCATCCATGTCTTTATGTAGCTTGCTTTGTGCAATGGGGACCGTCATGCTGGAATTGAAAAGGCCTTCCCACAATGTTGGAAGCATAGCATTGAACTAAATGTCTTGGTATGCGGAAGCATCAGTATTTCCCTTCACTGGAAGTAAGAGGATTAGTCCAACCCCTAAAACACAGCTCTACCCCTCCACCAAACTCTACAGTCAGGACGGAGACGTTCTCCTGGCATCTGCCAAACTCAGACTCGCCCATCAGACACAGAGAAGCGTGATTCGTCAGGTTTCACCGCTCCAGAGTCCAGTGAGAGTGTGCTTTACACACTTCATCCCACACTTGATATTGTGCTCGTTGATGTGAGGCTTGAACGCAGCCGCTCGGCCAGGGAAACCCACTCCGTGAAGCTCCCGCCGCACAGTTTCTGTGCTGATATTAATGCCAGTGGAAGTGTGTAGAGCGTTGGTGACTTTCACACAGCATGCGCTTCAGCACTCAGTGACCGGTTCGCTCTGAGACTTTACATGATCTTCTTATTTTGAACTGAGCTTCTGCTGGTCCGAAACGCTTCAACTTTCCAATACTTACAGTTGAGTGTGGAATATCTAGCAGGGATGAGATTTCACAATCTGACTTTCACAAATGTCTGTAAGCAAGCATGACTAGGTGCTTGATTTTATACGCCTGTGCCAATGGGTCTCACTGAAACACCTGAATTCAGGAATTAAGTGGTGTGTCCCAATACTTTTGTTCATATAGTGTACATTATTTATGTTTTAAGGAGATAAAAGTAAATCAGAAAAGATATAAAGAGAGCAAATCTCAACCTGAATCTCCTTCCTCTTCCTCTTCATGGGCCTCCTCTTCCTCTGAGCTCTCCTCAGCTGACGTATCATCTGAACACACACATGCACAATATCATGTCATACATGTTTCTTTGAGAAAAACTCTCACACTCTTCATATGGTGTGTTGTTTCTTGAGTGCAGCAGAAGAATAAATGAACTCTAACTAACAGCTGCTCTTCTGATCCACAATAAAATACAAATCATATATGCGTTATCGACGTGAGAGTGAGTAGACGGCAAAATACTCTATTACTTTAACCTGGTAAAAATGTTAAACTTTGTAAACATAGATCTGAACTTAAATGGTTAATGAAAAAGTGTAAGTGTAAAAAATGTTAGAGAAGTTCAAGTTTACTGTAAAACAGATGTAATGAACTCAACATTTTTATTTTGTACAAAATAATTATTTTACCAAATCATTTGGACCCTAAAGTTGCTAGAAATCCAAAGCCATAATGTCTAACCAAGCTGAGTTGATATCACAAAATAATGAGGCACTGAAAGAGTTTTACAGATCATGGTAACCACAGGTGAAATAGCTTGTCTTGTCACCACCATGATAAAAATAACTATATGGCTTCAAACTATATGGTTTCTATAGCACTACAGTATTTATTATGAAAAACAACAAAGCGAGCAGAATAAAACACTGCTGGTCTGAAAGTTCTGCTCCAGTTCTGAACACAATTACAGGAAATGTGTGGTAGAGGTTATTGTTGCTGAACGAGGGTCGAGCACTAAATACACACACAAAACCCAAGGGTTCACATATTTTTTCCACCCTGCACAGTCAATGGTATCAAAACGTATTATTTTTGTGTCATGTGACTTAAGTTGAAGAGAAGATGATGCTGATTTATGCAGAAACCCAGGTAAACACAAAAGGTGTGTATACTTGTTCCTGCAATGCACTGATTCTTGTATTTGTGGTGTGTTTCTGCATAAGACAGACATGCTGGAACAAAAAGTCATTTATTTGTGAAATCTGTCATATGTAGGGAATACTTACAGGAATATTTACAGTCCGTTAATTCTTCATATGGCACTCTTTGATTATTGTGAAAATTGAGAAGCAGATTTGAGTTTGAAATGAACTGACATACCTGAACTGCTGTGAGAACTTTCCGCAGGCTGATCTGTTACAGAGAACAGGAGCATAAGCTTTATGAACTAATGTCTTAATCTTTACAGCTCAAACAGCCACATCATTAATCATTCATTCAGAAGAGAAAAATTGAAATCAAACAGCAATCACACTAAGGGCCCTATCTTACACCCGGCGCAACGCAGCGCCAAGCGCGACGCAAGTGTGTTTTGCTAGTTTCAGCCCGACGCAGTTATCATTTTCACGTCCTGCGTCACGTTGTTTAAATAGCGAATGCATTTGCACCCATCTGTGTGTCCATGGGCTGCTGGTCTGAGAACGAGGAGTGTGTTCTGGCGCATTGTTGGAGAGTTGCTATTTTGAGGAACTGAAATGACTGAGCCATTGACCAACAAAAACCGGCTCTAAAGTCAATGGTGCAATATTATTATAATTTTTTTTATTTAAACAGTGCGTTAGTAATGTGCGCCTATAAGCGGGTCCATAACGCACACACACTCTGCTTATTACACACACAGAGACGCGCAGCTGCACACAAACATGCCAAATATTTAAAATAAAAGGATTACAATGTAAAAGATTATTATTGTGTACATAAAGATATGGTGAATCCGGCTTGTCCCGCAGATGTTCTGCTTGCGCACTTTTACCTCGCGCACGAGCAGATCCGTCTGCGCTCTGGAGACGCTTCAGTCTTTCCACTATCAAACTCCGTCATGTAAATAGTGAATCTGCCATGGCGTGAGCACAACTGGCATTTAAGAGAATAGGGATAACCCTTTTAGACCATGCGCCGGGCGTGCCGACCATTTTTCCCATCGTTAAACTAGCAAAAGTGGATTCGGACACGCACTAAGTGCGCTTAGATCGTTAAAATAGGGCCCTAAATGTACTTCAGTTATTCCGGTCCTTTATGTGACCACTTGAGGTCACTATTTCTGTTTTTTTCTTTCCCCTGTGCCTCTTACTATTGCGATTAGCACCTAGTGTGTGTGTGTGTGTGTGTGTGTGTGTGTGTGTGTGTGTGTGATGTTGATCCTGTTGTTGGTGTCTCATTGAGCTCTACTCCTCACATTTGGTTTGCCTTCCTGACTCTTGTGTTACTTTGACTTTTAGTGTTTTGACAAATAAAGCTGCTTCTGAGGTCAAAACTTCAACTTTACATGTGATTGTTAAATTATATACGTTATATGGTGAATGAAGATAAATAACAACTTTGTAAAATAATATAATTCAAATAATAAAGGGTAAGGGTAAGGGTAATGGTTAAACCAGTTCAGCTGAATACAGTCTATGGGCCCTATTTTAACGATCTGAAACGCAAGTATCAAGCGCGAAACGAAAGTAACTTTGTGGGCGGGTCTCGGACGCTGTTGCTATTATACCGGCGGGATAAATGACTCTTGCGCCCGAAGCAAATCTAAAATGGGTTGGTCTGAAGTAGCTTCATTATTCATAGGTGTGGTTTGGGCGTAACGTGAAATAAACCAATCAGAGCGACATCTCACATTCCCTTTAAGAGCAGGCACGCTTGTTCCATGGCGGATTGCTATTATAACGGCGGATTTGCCAGACGCACGCCAGGAGCGCTTCACAGCCGAGGAGACCGACGTTCTCGTCAGGGCCGTAAAACACAGAGAAGTGACATTGGGGATGGAGAAACACACCCAAATTAGCTTCGGTTAAACAGGCGTAAGATCATTTGGGTAAATGTGTAAGCTAGATTTATGCCTATTTTTTCACATCTTCATGGACACAACAATGATTTCCCTCGTGTGTTTATATTTTTCCTTGTAATAATGTATGATTTGCAAAAATGAAAACTGTTGCGTCTGTGTAGATGAGAGAAGCAAAGTGTATGAGCGTTGTGCACACGCTACATTATGGCCAAGCATGCACCCTCAAAATAACATTTGAATAACATGCACAACGCGCCACAGACTTTAGACTAGGTTTCTCCTGGTCTGTGGAGGAATTGTTTTCTGAAACTGTAAAATAGCACCAGGGAACGTTTGAACCGGAACACACCTCCTCTTTGCGCTGAACCGCCCCCGGGAGTGCAAGTTCATTCCCTAATTTACCGACGTGCGTCTGTGGAGGGAAAAGTCCGCTGTGCGTCGGATGCAAAATAGGAATGATACATGCGTCGTTGTACAAAGTCAATTGCGCTGGGTGCAAGATAGGGCCCTATATGTGTGAGCAACATCACCTTCATTCATTCATCCATAAAGATAAAGTGAAGTAATTTTAATGAAGATAAAAGCGACTTCACGTTCACAGCGCTGATTCATTCAGGCGCTCTGTGTTTACTATCCTCGGAAACCCTATCTACCACTAACAGATAAAGTGCCACACTTTCACCAGTTCACTTTTAGTTATTTGTGATAGTATTTGGAAAGGATTACACAGATGCACAAAGGGAGAGTTAGGAG
This sequence comes from Leuciscus leuciscus, assembly GCF_965113295.1. Classification (NCBI taxonomy): domain Eukaryota; kingdom Metazoa; phylum Chordata; class Actinopteri; order Cypriniformes; family Leuciscidae; genus Leuciscus; species Leuciscus leuciscus. The sequence continues at coordinate 42,525,656 of NC_138733.1, forward strand.
GCTACTATCAACACTAACAAATGATGGTTATAACCAGTTGAATAAGTTGCCGCTAATATAAACACACAATTGTTAGCAAACTAAAACCAAACATTTTCCTTACTTGAAATAAAATAAACGTTAACCGAACTGAAATTGCAACAATTCACATTTTCATTTAGTTTAACTTAATATACTAAAATAACTAAAACTAAAACTGAAATAAAATGAATAAAAACTATATATATATAAATAATAAATAAAAATGTCAAAAACACAAAATAAATCCCCCCCAAAAAAAAAAAAATATTATTAAACCTCTTGTTTAAAAATTTTTTTAATTAAAAGTACAATAGAATCTGAATGACAGTAAAAGAACACAGCAGCATAGGTGATGGAGTGTGTGTATATGCAAGGTTATGATGACCTCTACTGGAGAACGTGCTATGCAGACATGTGTAAAACAGTGTAATTTTACACTCATGTTTACTGGCCATGTCCTTCTCTCTGTTCAAGCTTAATTAAATGAATCTGATTTGAGTTGGGATGCAGAACACATTCACTCACCCTTCAGGTCTGATGGTGAAACGTCTCCATTCCTGCAAAGAACAATTAAACTATATGTGAAAATCAAAGAGTTCATAAACATGGATATTTAAGAAATGCAGTGGGGTAAAGAAAGAAAGAAAGAAAATTTTGCAATAACTTTGCAACCAGTGGAAAGCTACAATCTTGACTTTACAATTAGCTCGGACATTGAGCTTAACTTAATGTCATATTTGTGAAATGTACACAACAGCGCACTGGTGTCCTGAAAGGTCAAACAGTTTCTGTGAAGACATTACAAGCAAATGGCATGATGTGACACGACAAAACTATATATAGACTAAACTATAGTCACGTCAAGCCATTTATTTGCAATGTTATGTAAACACTGTTGATGTAGCGAGCGCGTGACTGACTGTAACATGACACCTGAACAACAATGACAGTCACTCTATAGACCAGAGAAAGCATCTTTAGAATATTGTGTTTTAACTCCAGTTCCCATTCAGATAAGTCAGACTGACGTCATGGGGTCTCGCCTGGGAGACCAATCACCTCCAAGTGGTAACAAAACGAACATTGGCCAGTGAGATTTGCATGCCGAGTCACACCTACCCGGACATACGAGTGTAAATAGGACCAGCATTACTCATTTTGTTCATATTTTGCTTCGGAGCCGAGTTGCACAGTAATCGCTCTTACCAATTCACCTCTAATGAAAAGGAGAGTACATTTCTAAGCAAAGAGCAAACAACAGCAATTGTAATTGCTATCAGGAGAACACCCCCAAAACAGCAATTTGAATGCTACTTTGCCTGCAGCTTGTCATGGGATCTTTCTGCCGGTGTGAAAGCGCATTCCAGCGGTGTTTGCATCCAGCTTGGTGTTTTGGCTAAAAGAGCAGTTCCCTAAAAAAGCAAACATGGTGGGTCAGCATCTTCTTCAAGATGTCTTTCCATCCATGTGTTTCTGGATGTGGTCGTTACCTGACTTCATCTGACAGCCATGATAGCTGTCTCTCATGCCTGAGCAAACAGCATGCTGAGAGAGCGTTCGTGGAGGGTGCATGCTCTCACCGCGAGAGTATGTCCATGTCGGCATTGCGGTTGTGACTCTTCTTCTTCATGAGTCCCTGCTGCTGCCCGTCGTAGTAGAGCCGTTAGTCTGGTTAGCACTCTGGGAGATCTGAGGGTTACAGTGAGAGCTTCTTCGTTGGGCCGAATGTCGACGCGGGTCCAGTTGCCGATCATTGCCGAATGTTGCCACGGGTCCCCCACCGTGAGGCACCTTGTGTCTCATTCAGTACTCCGGATGAGGATCGGATGTCGATTAGATGAGGAAGTTGAGCTTCCCCCCTCCGGGATGGTTGCTCCCGCTGAATCGGATACAGATTTGATGGCCATGCTTTCCCGGGCTGCCGTGAGCATCAGGCTTGAGTGGAACCCTCCACCGTGTCCTGAGCACTCGCGGTTAGATGATTGGTTCCTAAGTTTCTTTCTTCTCGGAGGTGAATGAGGTTCAGACAATGTGTCTCCTCCACTCTCACTACCCTCGATAGCGGGGCCACCAAGGGTTACGTGGACATTCCACAGGTGGAGCGTGCAATTGCGGTGCACTTGTAGATGGCTGGTTGGACCTGGCTGAGATGAAGGACGCAGACAAAGTTTACTTTCTCGACGCCCCCATCTCCCAGACCGGCCTCTTCGTTGACACTGTCCAGAAGCAGACAGAGTCCAGAAACAGACGGAGGCCATAAAACACATCCTGCCCCAGCGTGAAACTGCCACCAAGCTGTCGCGGGCATCCCCCTGCAGGCTGTATCGGCTCCAGCCGGAGGTATCCCGTCCACTCCGAGCCACCCGCAGGAAGCCGACGCAGCCTGACCAGACCGCTAAACCCTTGAAGCGCACATCAAAGCGGCCCTGAGACGGATGGCCCAGAGATGGAGGGAGCTGCTCTGATCCAAGAGACGGTGAACGCATTGCTCCTTCCCCCGGAGGAGTCTTGGACAATCTTGAGTTTCGTTTTGTTTCTGTTCCCACTTTCTCAATAAAATAGCAGTTTCCAAAAACCTCTGTGCCATACTGGGTCTGAGTTGACAGCGACAGTAAGCGTCAGCATTTAGAGGACGCACCGCCTCCTCATGCCTCCCTGCCCAGTCCCTCACGGGACCCACAGAGCCAAGTAAGTGCACTACAACTCATTGCTTCTACTCCGGGACGCTGTGCGGAGAAACGGAGAAACATTCTGGCCCAGTCCTGAGATTGCAGATGTGTTAGGTGATGCCAAGCCCGCAGCTTTGTTGATGTCTGCCAGAGAGGCGCCGTGCGAGCCCGGTTGGCTCTGTGCTTTCCTTCCTTCAAGAGGGCTTGGAACGGAGGCTGTCCCCCTCCACCTTGAAGGTGTATTTTGCCGCCATCACAGCACATCACAGTGCCATTGATGACAGATCACAAGAAAAGCACAACCTGAGAGGTTAAATCCTCCCAGTCCGCGCCTCATCCCCTCCTGGGACCTCTCTGTCATCCTTTCAGGTCTACAGGGAGCTCTCTTTGAGCCCCTAGAGTCAGTTGAGCTTAAAATCCTGTATTTAAAGACAGCGCTTTTGACCGCGCTCGCTTCCTTCAAGAGAATGGGGGCCTTTTGGGAGGGGGGAATGGGCCAAGCCAAAAACTGACAAATATTTAGTGGTAACCAATTTAATCACAAATCACTGGTTAGGAAATTAGCAAGAATTGTACAAATACTGTAGATAAAGTTACTTAGCATGGAATATCCTTTCCCTTTGTTTTCTCAAAATGTTAAGCCGTGTGGGTAAACTTGCAGTCAGCTTTTTACAGGAAGAAGAGTTAGTGTTGTTCCACTCAATGTTAATGGCTTCAAACTGTTGAAACAGTGAAAAATTTCTCCCAGTTCATTTGAGTTTAATGTGAGACAAAATATTTACTATAGGGTTCAAATCTGGACTCTGATCAGGCCAAAACATGAACCTGATGGACTTGTTCTCAAGCCACTTCTTGCTTGTCTTTGCAGTGTGAGCAGGAGCAAAAATAACATTGATAACAACTTTTCATTTGTGTGAAGTGAGCCATTCTCCAAATGACTTTTCACAGCTGAAAAGGCTTCTCTTCCTCAATGCTTCACTGTGGTAGAGAAGCATTTATTATTATATTTTTCAGCAGATTTGTGAAGATGCCGCTCTGGAGCATCACCATGCATTTCATTGTGATTCATCACTCCATACACAACTTCCCATATTCTGCCAAAAACTTAATTCTGTCTTTGAAGCTTTCCTGAGACAGCACTTTTAAGTAGTGCATTTGCTTAAAATATTTGCTAATTTACAGACCAATAATTTGTGGTTAACACAATTAAAAGCTTAGTGTTTAGCCATTTTGTGCTTGGCCCATTTTAGTTTTTTTGCCCAAGAGTGTACAGTATAATGACTGCATCTACTAACAGAAGACATCTCCATAAACAAAGTCCCAATAATCCATGTCCATTGCATTGTTGTAAAAAAAAATTTTAAAGGGGACCTTTTATGACCTTTTACAAAGTCTTGACGTTGTTTTTGGGCTCTACTAGAACTGGTTTTCATGCTTGAATGTTCCATACAGGGCTCCGAACCGGTTCAAGGAACGAAAACAAAAACTGGAAACTGACGACATTTTAACAGGAACAAACAAAAACGAAATCAAGTTTAAATATTCTGAACTGACACGCTTATTTGAAATTACCATTAACTGGTTAATAACGTTATTTTATCGTTCTGTTTAAGAATTTTATTTGGCAGTCAACCAATCATGAATTCAAATGCAAATGCCAATGCAAATGTGATGTTACCGCATGATCTAATGTGAGTGAAAAGCCTGCACTCAGCTGTCAATTCATCCAATGTAAGTCGCAAGGCAATGTCCTGGCATTTACTGTTGGATCGCAGGAGTTTATCCGAGGATAGGTTAACATGGCAGGTTATATCAAGCGTGGTGTGTTTTGAAACCAGCAAAAAATTTCAGGTTAGTGTAGAACCACTTCTATTCAGGAAATTTTAAAAATAAATATTTTAATACATCTTGTTGTCAAAGTTAGTAATGGGTTAGGTTTTAAGGGTCTGACACTTGCATGTGTCGTTATAGCATTAACATTTTCCCAATATGAAGCTCAAATATAGTTACAAGGTTTTTCACCAGCGAATGTCGGATATTTGTGTTTTGTCCGTCATTAGAACGGTTGCATCTGACGCATTAAGTTTTAATCAACTTACAGATTACAAAGGTTATTGTATCTATATGCGTTCACTCAGTTATTACTGTCATTTAATATATTTGGCAAAAAGCTTGTGTTATAAAAGATTAAGCTTTACGAACAAGCTTTACTGGCAGTGACTAGATCCCAGACTAAGACACTCTTCTACGCTCCTCAAATACATAAAACATTAGCCTTACACATGTTTTGAATAAAGAAAACACTGTACTTAATCAAGACAGTCTCCAAAATGTGTGCAAGACTTCATTCACGATTAGGTGGGTGGAGCTGCTCCTATGAGGTTTTGCAGACAGTTTGAGGATCCACTCGAGTTACGAGGTTTAGTCATTCTAACTTACACTGGTTACTGTACTAAACTCTAGTGGATCTTTGGATCCTTTCAACGGCATGAGAGGAAGACAAGAAAACTTCTCATTCCATCCTCTAAGTTTTTACTTATATTATAGGCCTAATGTTGATCCAGTAGTAGGACATACAGTAAGTATACAGCAAAGCATTTACACACACTGTGTCTTATTACTTTCAGAGAGTCGTGGAGTTGGAGGCCAATCAAGTCCCGCATGAAATGATCTACGTTAGCGAGTCTGGCTTCAACTTTGCGAAAAGGCATCAGCGCAGAAGAAACATAATTGGCTAAAGGGCCACAGTCACCATGCCGGGCCAGAGAGGAGCCAACATCACCATGTGCACCAACAACGGTGCACTCCTGCATTAATGTGAGATTGGACCTTACAACACTGACCGCCTTCTCCTGTTTTTAGAAGTACTGCATGAAAGACTAGTGCCAGAGGTAGAAAGGGGACAGGTGGGAGACCACTTGCCAATATATGTGATCACATAGGACAATGTCCATCCGAGGATGATGTCCCTTTTCCTGACCCCTTACTCCGCTTTCCTCAACCCCATTGAGGAGTTCTTCTCAGCCTGGAGATGGAAGGTTTTTGACCATCGTCCACAGGACCAAATGCTCCTCCTGGATGCAATGGATGCTGCATGCCAAGACATCACAGCTGAACACTGCCAGGGGTGGACAAGGCATGCCAAAAGATTCTTCCCAAGATGCCTTGCCAGAGAAGATATCAGGTGTGACGTGGATGAGAACATGTGGCCAAATGCCAAAGACCGGCCAGATATTCTGTGGCTTTTTCTGTTTGTATATTTTGTATTTTTGCACAATAAATGGCAGCTTTATTGCATGTTTTTGTTATCTTACAGTAATTTCTTGTTGCAAATAAAGCCTTTACTGCAGCATTTCTGTCTCTGTCTTCTTTTTTTTTCCTAAACCAACCGTACATTCTAGAAAGCTCCCTTGAGATGGGTCATTCATTTTTTGTATAACACAGACGCAGACAGATCGTTTCTATTATGACCAACGCAATCTACCAGGTAGTGCCTGGTTTAAGACATGCTTTTGTTGGACGGTAAATAATGGCACAAACACCAGTACATTGACGAGCACAGACTTTAGTCAATCACCTTGCGTTACTCATGTAAATCCTCTCCTCTCATAAATTTTGTGCCTGAAAGGGAAACTCCTACAAATGCATTTGCAATAAGGTCAGCCGCAAAAATTCCTGTGTCCACGGCTTGTCTTGTCAGCACTAATTTGACAGTAGTTTTTTAACGCCAAAAGTGGGTTTGCGCTGACGCAAGCTGTTAGTAAATCTGGCCCATAGTGTAATGTGTTAGTGATTTATTGTATTTTAAAAATTAATGTTGGAGTTTAGTTTACAATGTGTGATTTTGAGCATGAAATTAACCGTTTTGCCAATTGTGTTGTAGGTGTGTAGGTGTGTAGGTGTGTTAAGAGTTTAGGAAAAACGTTCAAAGTATTGAATTTCTTTTAATAAAAACTGTAAACACAACTCAATCAAAGTCTTAAATAGGACCCTAATATAACAACAGCAGGTTAGCACTTCTTACTAGTGTTGCATTAGTGTTCACCATGAGTTCAGCTCATGCTGGTCACTTGCATCCACCATCTTTTGAGGCAGTGAGTGACTGCCAACCCATTTCACATTCTCTAGACACGCCCCTGCCTGTCACATGAGATGCAGTCACAGGAAACCATAGAGAACCAGCATCTCATATTCTCACTGCACCACTCCCTGAAGCAGGCCTACCTCCAGTCCACACAAACACTAGCTCCTGCATGCTCAAATCATGGTCAATGATGATGATTCACACTAAAAAGTAACAGTGAAAGGACCAAATTATGCCAACAATCAGTCATTTAAAGTGCGTGCAGCAGCAGCAGCGGCGAGCTTCATGAAGCGTGTCAGCAGCACTGTGGGCGGCTTTCCATCTGTTCTCACACCTCGGGCTAGAGGAACAAACCGCACACAAGAGCAACTACTGACATCTGACACTTCACTGCCTGAACGAAGTGATTCAGAAAAGCACACATGCACTCTTGAAAAAACATTAAAACAATGCCTTTCATTTCAACACAAACACAAAAGTCCGGTTTCTGGCTGTTCATGGATTTCATCTCATCAGGCCCCGGTGACAACATTCCTCCCTCATCCCAACTCTTCCTCTATTCTAATCTTCCCCATTTTATCCAATACCTGCCATAATTCAAAAGGGCCAGTTTGGCACTCAAGCCGAATTTTAGGACTGAATCCCGGAACGACATCAATCCAGATCTGTTCAGCACTTTAATACTGAATGCAGGTGAACTCATGAAATACAGGAGTCTAAGGAGTTTTGTGATCGGATCACTGAAACCACAAACAGAGGTCGTTAAAAACGACATCTTCACATTACGCTATCAGTCCTGAGTGTGTCCAGACCGCAGTGAAGCTCCGCCCACTCACCAAACACATGACCATCCTTATGAAAGGTGATGTGCGGAGCCGAGGATTCAGACTTCTCTGCATTAACTACAATCAGATGCACAGTTGCCATCTGTATCCTTTTCATTCACTCACACGCCACGTAACATCCTCATCCATTCAATGGTCAGAGGTGGCGCATTAAGATGCATGTTATTGGAGCCTTTCCACATTTGCGGGTTCTCAGATGCAGAAGTCATCATAGTTCAGTAAACTTCTTTAGGTAACACTTTGTTTTTGTGTCATTGTTACATGTAGTTACTGTAGTAATAACTATAAATGATGCATATCTACACGCAATTAACCCCCAAACCAAACCCTCGTCCTACTCCTAACCCTATAGTAAGACGTACATACTTTTGTACAATGTACAATATCATTGTAATAGGGAGTCAGGGACACGTTAAAATAAAGTGTGACCCTTCTATAGTGTTAAATGGGAGGCTACAACAAATATTATATTTGCATTCTCATTTGCGCCCTAAGCCGGTGTATTGTAACAGATCATATAACAGAAAGTATAGTGTTGTAAATGTGCATTAATGTTTTTTTAATGAACCTTTTGCTAGATTTACGATGCTCAAACAGCTCAAACTCTCTTTCTTCAGGACATCAGTGTGGGACTTCCAATGGCCTGTTGTGAGCAGTGTTCCCATTACGATCCACAGGTTAATTTATGAACGAGGTGTTGTTATACCACAAAGTAGATGTTTCACCCGCAATATTCCACATCTTTCCGTTATAAACTCGTGAATGTGGAGCGAGGATCCCAGGGCTCAGATTACACCGATCTGAAGTGCAGCATTCTGCGTATATGGGAAGTGTGTAATTGGTTTTGTGCCGCTCTTTATCTGAGCTTATCTCAGAAGGCCGTTGACAGGGAACGAGAGGTTATTAGGTTAAATGGTTATTGTTGAGTATCTGTCAGTTATCCTACTGAAGAGCAGTGTTTAGTGTGCATAAATCATGAAGAAACGCATTGACTGGTCAATAAGAGACATTCTCAAGTGTCATTCCTTCTGTAAACACACAGATCTGTATGGGAGGTAATCCATCATCCACAGTCCTAAAGAACCAATGTTTGTTCACACAAGTGCGCTTGAGCTTCTGTTTACCATGTTTGATGAGCTCATGTATGCTTATAATAAAACCTTAAAATAAACCTGTTCATCATATGAAGCGACCGTGAGTCTACAGAAGACTTGGTTCAACCAAACGATTAATGCTTTCAAAAGTTAATGAAAAACGTATCGTTAAAGCAGTTAATCATTAACTTTTGGAAGCATTAATCGTTTGGTTGAATGGACTTTAAACTGATGGACAGAACTCAATAAAAAATGGAAGATTTCATTACAATTTTGTTGTAACAGTTCAACTATGTTTAGAGACCCAGACCCAGTTCTCCTTATAATCTTAAATATTCATAAACCAAACTGAAAACGCCTTTGATCCAATCAGGTAACGTTATTGGCCAACCGACGTCACAATGAATTTATTAATATAACTCGAGCCTTTTCCATAGTACCATACTATACTACTACTACTATACTATCCTGACACATTCGCATCCAGAGGCTCGCCTCGCTTCCTACACAAGCACGATTTGAACATCCCGAACTTTCCAGCTTATTATTTGAAACACAAATAGATATTATCACATATGGCGGATGATGATCTACTGATGTCGCTCGTGCAGATCCGTGCATTGGTTCCTTCAGAGTGTTTATCGGAGAAATAAACTTCATATATGTGACTGTGATCTGCTGAACCCTGAATCATTAGTCCCCCGTAACTGCACTGTTATTACTGTGGTACTTTCAGTTTTGCACGACGGCGCGCGCTCTTTGTTTACGTCCAGCGCGTGCAGCCGCAGCACGAGCTCTGCTCAGATGATGATGTTACAGCAGTTCGCCATCGACACTCACCCATCGTTCAGTTGTGTAGTTTCTCCATAATGTGCCATGTGCGCGACCATTATTCGCGCGCCGAAAGCTGTCGGTTCGCGCGCCAAATGTTTCCTTGTCGTGATATTTGTAGATAAGAAACTATGAACCCAGTCAATCCTGAGCCACACACACACACACACACACACACACTCACACTCACTGCTGTTTGTTTCCGCGACAGGCAGCAGCAGGAAGTGGCGGGAACTAATGCTTGTATACAGCAGATGTCCATTATGGAAGACAATAAAGGCAGCTTAACTAATAAAACAAAATGGTTTAATATGCAAATTAAATAATTATTTTAAAAGAAGTTATGTGAGTTATGCAAAACCATGCGGGTCTAACAGAAGGGTCTGGGGACCCCTGGGGGCCAGTGAAGGTCTTGGTAGTACAATATAGGGCAGAGCTGTTTGTGTTTTTGTACGCATGACTCTCAAACTATAGCTAGTTTTCCCACCGTTGTCTTTTATGTGTATGTGTGTGTGTGTGTGTGTGTGTGTGTGTGTGTGTGTGTGTGTGTGTGTGTGTGTGTGTGTGTGTGTGTGTGTGTGTGTGTGTGTGTGTGTGTGTGTGTGTGTGTGTGTGTGTGTATGTGCGTGTGTGTGTGTGATTGGCAATTAAATAGACCTAAGCCTTTAAAATGACTTAAAGTACATAATAACAATGAGGCAATACTATTTGGTTCAAATAAAGTATCAAAAGCAAGCAAACATGCAAACTCACAGCATATGCAGAGATGGAGATTGTGCTGCCACCTGCATTTCCCCAGACAACAGCAGGATCAGGCGCATCCGCTGTTCTTTCAAAGAGGTCCACGAACGCCTCCTCCGGGTCATCCTGTGGACCCATCTTTACCAGCGGGTAAAAAAGCGACATAACTCTTTCTTCGTCAGCGTTTTTTATTTTTATTTTTTTTAGCATTTTGTCGTATGAATATCTGAATGCAATATATCAAAAGAAAGAACAGACCCTCTGCTTTTAAACAAAAAAATTTTCCCCATGGCCACTCTTCCACCTGCTATATGCTGGCAGTTGGCCATTTTTTGTAGGAAACCTTAAAGGAATCTTTGGCAATGATGAAACTGTCTTGCCGAGTTAAACTCATGTTGCCAAGCCTGGCATTTTATGCATCTTCTTTAAACTGCTCTGTCAAAGTGGTTACATCTTCCTGATCCATTTTAATCGGTCCAAGCAAGCTTGCTCCAGCCACACTTCCTCTTCCTGAAGTTCAGTGCTTCTTGTTGTTGATAGAAAGAGGGATCTCCAAATACTCACGTGTGCTCAGATTTTGCATTTGATATGAGTGGCCACACAGCAGCATTCTGGCTTGTCCCTCCCATAACTGAACTTTTATATGTCCAGTTATGTCTCATACATAACATGTCTAGGTCTCCACATTTACACCCTAAACCTTCACCATTTCAGATTCAGTTTAACATTGTCACAGTGTCTGGTTGTGTTTCCCCGGGTATCCACTAGATGTCCTCCTTTTCCCCACGGTGTCATTCACAGGAACTACATGTCCCACTATCCCTGTCTGCGTGATTACACCCAGGTGTTGGTATTTGTAATCACCCAGCTGTCTCTCGTTGTTCCCTCGTTGTTCTTGTATTTAATGCCCTGTTTGTCTCATGTTCTGTGTGGATCGTTGTTTTATGTCACCTCGCTTGTGTTCCTTGCCTGTAGCCTGTTTATTGTTTTGTATTGCCTGTCTGGACTTTGAACCCTGCCTGTTTTGACTATGATTTTGGATTGCCCTATATAATAAACTCATCACTGCACTTTGGATCCGCTTTGCCCTCTTCCTTGTGCGATCCGTGACAGAACGATCCACCACCACTAGGATCCAAGCAGGATGAGTGGCCGCCGCAATTTCCCCGCTGCCAGAGGAGAGGAGAGGAGATGGCCAGCACCATCAGACAGTAAGCCAGAACCCAGAATGAACATTTTTGACTGCTTTGCGCTGTGGGCTCGGAGGACGGACGAAAGATTTTTCATCGAAACCCCTGATTCCCAGTCCACAGCAAGCTTCGGGTCGGACCACGCCCCCTGCCATGACAAGTCCTTCGAGGGGACCAAACTGGCTAAATTCCACGGGACTCGTGGAGGTCGCAGAGGAGGCGGAGGGGGTCGGGAGGAAGTTCAGTCCCATCACCCGTTCTGGCCGCCCGTTGATCCAGAGGTCCCTCCGCCGTGGGCTCCACCCAGTCCAGAGCCGTCCACTCGCCATCAGAGACGGCGGAGGAGGAGGAAACCTCTCGGCCTCGACCACGGGTCCAAGACCGTGCCCGTACAGCCTGCTGTCACCCCGGAGACTGTGCCTGTACAGCCAGCTGTCATCCCGAGGCCCATGCCCGTACAGCCAGTCATCATTCCGAAGCACGTGCAGCCAGCTGTCATTCTGAAGCCTGTGCAAGTGCAGCCAGCTGTCAGTCCGGAGCCAGCGTCCGTTCCTGAGCCGGAGCCAGCGTCCGTTCCTGAGCCGGAGCCAGCGTCCGTTCCTGAGCCGGAGCCAGCGTCCGTTCCTGAGCCGGAGCCAGCGTCCGTTCCTGAGCCGGAGCCAGCGTCCGTTCCTGAGCCGGAGCCAGCGTCCGTTCCTGAGCCGGAGCCAGCGTCCGTTCCTGAGCCGGAGCCAGCGTCCGTTTCTGAGCCGGAGCCGTCTGTTTCTGAGCCCTCAGTGACCGCGACACTGGCCATTATGACCACAGCCATGTGGTCAAGTCAAGTCAAGTCATCTTCATTTATATAGCGCTTTTAACAATGTAGATTGTCTCAAAGCAGCTTTACAGAGATAAGCGTATAATTTAAGGTAACAGAGATTGTTTCGGCTTTACAGCAGAGTTAAGTTATTTCCATCTAAAGTTAGTTTTAATTGATTTGCTTCCGTCGCAACGATCATTTGTTATTAAATTAGGGGCCGCTAAGACGACACCATTCCCTCTACACAGACTTTAAACGCGAACCTGTGAGAAACGCTGATGGTGTTCACATGCGCATTTAGAATGGGTTCTATAGTTATGTGCGTTTGAATATACGCAGGTTTGGAATTCCCTACAAGCCAAGCCTAAACAAAATACTTGTCTTTCCTTATAAATTTTGATAAGGAATTTTATTTTATTTGTTGCTTTGGGGTAGGACCGCGAGACGAATTTTCCCGACAACGCCTTATCTGTAGAGTGGTAGTGGGATCCTCCATAGGGAGAGACTAGTTGGCACTTCAGCACTGCGTTGTCATCGGTCCAGGCGAAGGTCCTTCGTCAGATCTGGATACGGCCTGGATCCGGCAGGCTGCAGGAAAAACCTCGGGATAAACACAGACACTAAAATTAGCGTAGATGCCATTCTTCTCATGATGTAACGAGTACATCAGGATTTTTGGGAAGTGTTCCCGGTTCCGGCTGACCTACTATATGCAGCCTAACATTAAATTATAGAAGTCTATAATGTATTATGTGAAAGCTAGGTCAAAGAGATGTGTCTTTAATCTGGCTTTGAACTGACAGAGTGTGTCTGCTTCCCGGACAATGGTAGGAAGACTGTTCCAGAGTTTTGGTGCTAAATAGGAAAAGGATCTACCGCCAGCAGTCGATTTTGATATTCTAGGTATTAGTAGCTGGCCGGAATTTTGAGATCGTAATAGACGTGACGAACTATAATGCGTTAAGAGCTCGCTCAAGTACTGCGGAGCTAAACCATTCAGTGCTTTGTAAGTAATCAGCAATATTTTAAAATTTATGCGATGTTTAATAGGGAGCCAATGCAGTTTTGACAGAACCGGGCTAATATGGTCATACTTCCTGGTTCTGGTAAGAACTCGAGCTGCTGCGTTTTGAACCAGCTGTAGTTTGTTTATTAAGCGTGCAGGGCAACCACCCAGTAGAGCATTACAATAATCTAGCCTTGAGGTCATGAACGCATGAACTAATTGTTCCGCATTTGTCAATGAGAGCATATGGCGTAATTTAGATATATTTTTAAGATGGAAAAATGCAGTTTTACAGATACTAGACACGTGACTTTCAAATGAAAGATTGGTATCAAAGAGCACACCCAGGTTCCTAACCGACGACGAAGACTTAACAGAGCAGCCATCAAGTGTTAGACAGTATTCTAGATTATTACGTGAGGAAGTTTTTTGTCCAATAATTAGAAACTCTGTTTTTTCAGAATTTAGAAGTAGGAAATTACAAGTCATCCAATTTTTTATATCATCTATGCATTCCGTTAATTTTGTGAATTGATAAGTTTCGTTAGGTTTTGAAGAAATATAGAGCTGAGTATCATCGGCATAACAGTGAAAGCTAATGCCATGTTTCCTAATGATATCTCCTAAGGGTAGCATGTACAGAGTGAACAGCAGCGGTCCTAGTACTGAGCCTTGTGGTACGCCATACTGAACTTGTGATCGATGAGACATCTCATCATTTACTGCTACAAACTGATAACGGTCAGATAAGTATGATTTAAACCATGCTAGTGCATTTCCCGTAATGCCAACATAATGTTCTAATCTATTTAAAAGAACGTTGTGGTCGATGGTGTCAAATGCAGCACTAAGATCGAGTAACACTAATAGAGAGATACAACCACGATCGGATGATAAGAGCAAATCATTTGTGACTCTAACGAGAGCTGTTTCGGTACTATGGTACGGTCTAAATCCTGACTGGAAATCCTCGCAGATATCATTTCTTTCAAGAAAGGAACACAGTTGTGAGGATACTGCCTTTTCTAATATCTTTGACAGAAAAGGTAGATTCGAGATCGGCCTGTAATTGACTAATTCTGAAGGATCAAGTTGCATTTTTTTAACAAGCGGTTTAATCATAGCCAGCTTAAAGTTTTTTGGTACGTATCCTAGAGACAAAGACGAATTAATGATATTAAGAAGAGGATCTATGACCTCTGGAAGTATTTCTTTCAGTAGCTTAGTCGGTATAGGGTCTAACATACATGTTGTAGATTTAGATGATTTAATGAGTTTAGTAAATTCTTCCTCTCCTATAGCAACGAATGAATCAAATTTTTCCTCGGAGACTACAATGCACTCCCTGATGCGATACTGTAGTAGACGGTTGCATAGTTATAATTTTGTCCCTGATATTATCAATCTTATAAGTGAAGAAGTTCATAAAGTCATTACTGCTGTGTTGCTTGGAAACTTCGGTGCTTGAAGCTTTATTTTTCGTTAGTTTAGCCACCGTTTCAAATAAATACCTAGGATTATGTTTATTTTCTTCTAATAGGGTTGAAAAATAAGCAGATCTAGCAGCTTTTAAAGCCTCTCTGTAAGTAATTGAGCTCTCTTTCCATGAAATGCGAAATACCTCTAGTTTTGTTTTCTTCCAGTTGCGCTCCATGTTTCTGGCTGCTCTCTTAAGGGCCCGAGTGTGCTCGTTGTACCACGGCGTTGGACTATTTTCTTTAATCTTCTTTAAGCGCAACGGAGCAACTGTGTCTAAAGTGCTGGAAAAGAGAGAGTTAAACGTTTCTGTTGTAATATCTAGTTCTTCTAAGCTATCTGAGATGCTGAGATGATGAAACTGATTAGGAAGATTATTAATAAAGCAATCTTTAGTAGCAGAAGTGATAGGTCTCACATATTTGTAACACGGAGTCGGCTTTGCAGCCTTGGCTAAATGCAAATTACACGAGACTAGGTAATGATCTGAGATGTCATCGCTCTGCTGCAGAATTTCAACGGCATCCACATCTATTCCGTGTGATAAAATTAGATCTAGAGTATGATTACGACGATGAGTAATAATAATAATAATAATAATAATAATACATTTTATTTATTTGGCGCCTTTCTGGACACTCAAGGTCGCCTTACAAAAAGGTGCATTTGAACAAACTAAAAACTAACTAGGGTAAAAACTAGCATAAAAACAGGTTAAAATACATCAGTTAAAAACAGTACAGGAGAATAATGCAGTAGTGGTCAGAGTGAGTAGGCTTGTCTAAACAGATGAGTTTTGAGTGTGGATTTGAAGTGTGGGAGTGAGTCAGAGTTGCGGAGGTCAGGGGGGAGAGTGTTCCAGAGCTGGGGAGCAGAGCGGCTGAAGGCCCTACTCCCCATGGTGACGAGACGGGCTGGCGGGACAATGAGATGGAGAGAGGAGGAGGAGCGGAGAGAGCGGACAGGTGTGGCAATATGAATGAGGTCAGTCAGGTATGGAGGGGCGATGTTATGGATGGCTTTGAAAGTGAGGAGCAGTATTTTGTAGTGGATGCGGTGTGTGATGGGGAGCCAGTGGAGCTGTTGGAGGACTGGGGTGATGTGCTTGATGGAGGGTGTGTGAGTGATGATGCGTGCAGCAGAATTCTGAACAAGTTGAAGTTTATTGAGGGTTTTTTGAGGGAGACCAAACAGGAGGGAGTTGCAGTAGTCGATTCGAGAAGTGACAAGGCTATGGACAAGAACGGCAGTGGAAAGAGGAGTGAGAGAAGGGCGGAGGCGGTGAATGTTCCTAAGGTGGAAGTAGGCTGAGCGGGTGATGTTATTGATGTGTGCAGTGAAGCTGAGGGTGCTGTCTAGGATGACACCCAGACTCTTTACCTGAGGGGAGGGGGAGATGGAGGAGCCGTCGATGAAAATTGAAAAGTTTTTTATTTTACTTAAGGTGGACTTTGTGCCAGTGAGTAGAAGTTCAGTTTTATTGCTGTTAAGTTTGAGGAAGTTTGAGGTGAACCAAGACTTTATTTCATGAAGGCAGTTGGTTAGGGAGGAGGGTGGGAGTGTGCTGTTGGGTTTACTGGAGATGTAGAGCTGGGTGTCATCCGCGTAGCAATGAAAATGAATATTGTGTTTCCTGAAGATGTGACCAAGGGGTAGAAGATAGATCAGAAAAAGCAAGGGACCAAGGACAGAACCCTGAGGAACACCAGAAGTGACCGGAAAAGGATGAGAGGTGAAGGACTTTAGCTGAATAAACTGGGAGCGGTCGGAAAGGTAGGAACGGAACCAGGTGAGGGGAATGCCAGTGATGCCGATAGAGAAGAGTCTGTCCAGAAGGATGGAATGCGAGATGGTGTCAAAGGCTGCACTGAGATCAAGCAGAAGGAGGATGGATAGTGAACCGGAGTCAGCAGAAAGGAGGAGGTCATTGGTGATTTTGAGAAGGGCCGTTTCAGTACTATGAAGGGAGCGAAAGCCAGATTGAAATTGTTCATAAAGGTCATTGGAGGAAAGGTGGGTTTGGAGTTGAGCAGCGACAGTTTTTTCAAGAAGTTTGGAGATGAATGGAAGGTTTGAGATGGGGCGGAAGTTATTGAGGTCAGTGGGATCGGAACCGGGTTTCTTGAGTATGGGAGTGACAGCAGCAGTTTTCAGAGAGGGGGGTACAGTACCAGAAGTGAGGGAGGCATGAATAATATTAGTGATGAGGGGGGAAAGAGCAGGAATGGAAGCTTTGACAAGAGAAGTGGGGAGAGGGTCTAGTTGACAAGAGGAAGTATTTGATTTCTGGATAAGAGTGGAAATTTGGTTAACAGAGGGAGGGGCAAATGTTGAAAATGGATGGATTGGAGTAAATGAGGGTGGAATGGGTGGGCTTATGACTGACGGAGTAAGTTGCTGGTGAATGTGTTGGATTTTTGTGGTGAAAAAAGATGCCAGTTTATTGCAAAAGTCAGAAGAATAGAGATGGGATGGAAGTGAATCAGGAGGTTTTGAGATGTTAGAAATGAGGGAGAAAAGAGCCTTGGAATTGCCTTCATTGGAACTGATTAACCGGGAGTAGTAGATGGATTTGGCTTTGGAGATGGAGTCTTTGTATTGGAGAATGTGAGTTGTGTACATGTCTTTGTGTATGGTGAGTCCAGTTTTCCTGTGGAGTCTTTCCAGCCGGCGGCCTATTGCTTTTTGTTTTCTGAGGGTGGGAGTAAACCAGGGTGCTGTGTTAGTGAAGGTGACAGACCGAGTTTTGAGTGGAGCCAGAGTGTTGAGAGTGTTTTGGAGGTGTGTGTTGTAATGTGTGAGAAACTCATCTGTTGTAGAAAGGCTATCTGCACTGGGAAGGTTATTGATATGAGTTATGAGATTGTCCAGGTTGATGTCCTTAATTTTACGGAAATGAATAGTACGTGGTGGGTTGAATTTACTGAAAGACAGATGGACATTAAATGAAAGAAGCAGATGATCAGTATAAGGGAGGTGGTCGGTTTTGCACTCCGTAGGTGTTATTCCTGAGCAGCAGATTAAGTCCAGAATATGTCCTTTATTGTGTGTGGGGAAGTTAACAAACTGTTGAAATCCAAGACTATCGATACATGAGGTAAAATCTTTAGTGAAAGTGTTATTGAAGTTGTCCATGTGGATATTGAAATCTCCCAGTATTATGACATTAGATGAAAGTGTAGCCAAATGAGACAAAAATGCAGAAAAGTCAGAGATAAAATCCTTGTTTGGTTTTGGTGGTCTATAGAGAGTCGCAATAACAGTGGGAGTAGGTCCAGAGAGCTGACAGACAGTGGCCTCAAAGGAGAGGCAGGCAGGAACATTCACGGGAACAACTTTCCAGTTCTCACGGTATATTACCGCGAGACCGCCCCCTCTCCCAGACACACGAGGTGCAGATTGGTAAACAAACCCCGGTGGAGTGGTTTCATTGAGGGGAGCGAAGTCGTTTGGCTGCTGCCAGGTCTCAGTCAGACAAAAGATGTCAAACTTACGGTCCGTCAGGAGATCCTGGACGAGGTGGGCCTTGCTCGTGAGAGAGCGGATGTTTAAAAGGCCGATGTTGACCGCAGTGCTGCAGAGACTGGCAGCCGCGTTAGCATTAGCCGAGCTCGGGACACGGGCTAACAGCGAATGATCAGCACGGCGTCTGGTGTTCTTCAGAGGCCGGCGAGTGGTAGACCAGAACGACTTGATGGAGCTGGAATTGTCGTATTGGAAATGTCGTAATTCCCGGTGAGTGCCTCTCTGCTTCTGATGTTCCTCCCAGAAACTCTCTTCGACCATTCCTTTGCAATGTTGTTGGTGACTTCTGTCAACTGCTGCGTCTGAAAATGTCTGTCCACCGACCTTCCCCATCCAACCAAAGTTCTCTGAATCAGGGACAGGTTTACTACAGAGCTCTGATGTTTCAAACATGTATGCATCCTGCAAGATATCCAAAGGTAGTTTGGCCAAACACCCAACATCTCCCAGCTTGTGCCCTGAAGGTCCACTGATCTCTTCCCCACAGTTCACTCTCCAGTTTGAATTACACTCAATCGATCCACTTACTGGTTCAGTTATATGTTGATTTGTTGATGGTCCTGGGTTCATCTGTATATCGCCGCTGAGCAAGAGAAGAATCAGTAGAACCTTTGCATTATACCATTTACTTCTCTTGACATACCGATGACTTTCTTTTCCTTTACGATGAAGATGGTTACTTTGCCAGCAAATAGAGTAAATAATGTGGTATCCTTGGGTGAAGAAGTTCAGTCTTGGTGTATCAACCATGGGCATGAGTTTGGAAGATGTAATCTGTGTTTCATATCCAGCAGCACTGATAGCAAAACCACATGGACTTATCAGGAACCACAAACAAAGCATCCACATGCAACAAGACTCATTATCCCTCTTTCCAGCGTTTAAAATCCATCCTTGGCAGAAGATTTCTTTAGTGTTGATGAAGAATTGTAAAAAAAGTTTAAACAAAGGAGCAAGTGTGGAGCCCAACAAACCACACCTGCACCCGGCGGCCATTTTGAGTAGGTCCTGACACGTGTTGTCTAACTCCAATTGAATTTACAATGTCTTTAAATGCCAATCACAATGCATCTTTTTCATTATCGATGTGTATATTAAAATCACCAACAATTAGTACTTTATCTGCAGTCAATATTAATTCTGATAGAAAGTCCGCAAATTCTTTGATAAAGTCTGTATGGTGCCCTGGTGGCCTGTATACAGTAGCCAGCACGAATCTCAAACGTGATTTATCGTTTACACTATATATTTTTACATTAAGCACCAATGCTTCAAAAGAATTATATTTCAAACTTGATTTCTTAGTTGTTTTGAAACTATTACTATAAATTACAGCAACACCACCCCCTTTGCGTTTCAGACGAGGCTCATGTTTATAACAGTAATCTTGCGGGGTTGATTCATTTACAGTAATGTAATCGTTTGGTTTTAGCCAGGTTTCTGTCAAACACAGCACATCTAGGTTATTATCTGAAATCATATCGTTAACAACGAGTGCTTTTGAAGTAAGCGATCGAATATTCAGCAACCCAAGCTTTAGCATTTGCTCATCTGTATTATAGCTGTTTTTTATTTGTTGAACATCAATTACATTTTTAACCTTAGCTGGGTTTAAACGTTTTTTGGATTTCCAAATTCGGGGAACAGACACAGTCTCTATATGATGATAGCTAGGTGAAAGAGGTTCTATGTGATGGGATTTATCTGACCTGGGTGACGCGAGGCCGCTAGCAGACGGTCGGTTAAGCCAGTCTGTCTGCTTCCTGACCTGAGCCCCAGATTGTCATGGTGTGTGTGGGCTACGCACACACTTGGACCGGTGGTGTCTGTTCCTGGGCCGGTGGTGTCTGTTCCTGAGCCGGTGGTGCCAGTTCCAGTGCCTGAGCCGGTGGTGTCAGTTCCAGTGCCTGAGCCGGCGGTGTCAGTTCCAGTGCCTGAGCCGGCGGTGTCAGTTCCAGTGCCTGAGCCGGCGGTGCCAGTTCCAGTGCCTGAGCCGGCGGTGCCAGTTCCAGTGCCTGAGCCGGCGGTCATCCCAAAGCCCGTGCACGTGCAGCCGGCTGTTATCCCGAAGCCCGTGCAGCCGGCTGTCCCAAAAGGCATCCCGGAACGGCTCGTCATCACTCCCGTCATGGTGAGGAGGGCCGTCTTTCTATTTTATGGAATAAAGGTGGTGCACGCATGGAGGAAGCATACCAGCCCAGAGAGCGCATCGCCGCTGCCCAGCCCAGAGAGCGCATCGCCGCTGCCCAGCCCAGAGAGCGATCAAGCATCAGAGCCCAGCACTGAGCCAGTGCCGATCGCCTGCCCAGCTGATCCGGAGACGGAGCCGATCGCCTGCCCAGCTGATCCGGAGACGGAGCCGATCGCCTGCCCAGCGGACCCGGAGCCGATCGCCTGCCCAGCGGTCCCGGAGCCGATCGCCTGCCCAGCGGACCCGGAGCCGATCGCCTGCCCAGCGGACCCGGAGCCGATCGCCTGCCCAGCGGACCCGGAGCCGATCGCCTGCCCAGCGGACCCGGAGCAGGTGACCTGCCCCGCTGATCCTGAGCAAGTGACCTGCCCCGCTGATCTTGAGCAGGAGCCAGTAGGCTGCCCAGCTGATCCAGAGTCAGAGAGGTTTCCAGAGCCTCCACCCTGGCCGCCCGATGGACGGTCTGATTCGCCCCGGTCGCCCGATGGACTGTTCGCTTCGCCTCGGCCGCCCGAGGGACTGTTCGCTTCGCCCCGGTCGCCGGATGGACTGTTTGCTTCGCCCCGGCCGCCCGATGAACTGCTTGCTCTGCCCCGGTCGCCGGACGGACTGTTTGTTTCACCCTGTTGCCCTGATGTACTGTCTGTGTTGCCCTGGTCCCGTAGTTATCTGCTACCCCCTGTGTCTGTTTCCCTTCACGGACCTGGCCCTCCATCCCTCCCCCTGATCCTCCACCGTGCCACCTCCCTCCTGATCTCTTGTTTTGTTCCTTGTCTTGTAGTGTCTGGGAGCCACTCCGTAGGAGGGGGGTTATGTCACAGTGTCTGGTTGTGTTTCCCCGGGTATCCACTAGATGTCCTCCTTTTCCCCACGGTGTCATTCACAGGAACTACATGTCCCACTATCCCTGTCTGCGTGATTACACCCAGGTGTTGGTATTTGTAATCACCCAGCTGTCTCTCGTTGTTCCCTCGTTGTTCTTGTATTTAATGCCCTGTTTGTCTCATGTTCTGTGTGGATCGTTGTTTTATGTCACCTCGCTTGTGTTCCCGTGTTTCTTGCCTGTAGCCTGTTTATTGTTTTGTATTGCCTGTCTGGACTTTGAACCCTGCCTGTTTTGACTATGATTTTGGATTGCCCTATATAATAAACTCATCACTGCACTTTGGATCCGCTTTGCCCTCTTCCTTGTGCGATCCGTGACAAACATAGTACACATGAACATCGACCATCCCAACCTAAGAAAAATAATGATATAACAACACATTACACCACACAAAAACAACAATACATGAAATCCATACAAAGCATATTTATATACACATCTGGCTACAAACTTATACCCTTTTCATAATGGTGTACTAACTGAATTATCCAACAACTATAACACACTGATTAACTATTTCTTCTATTTCATTTAACCCATTTGTGCCCAAATTTTTCTGAATGGTTTTTCATGCATATAGTCGTGTTAATAGTGTCCTATGTGAACATGTTCTGCATTTATTTTCCACAGGTTTTTTTTTCCTTTTTTTTTCTTGAAAATCATATTTGAATGTGCGGCAACTATAGTTGCCGATGGGCAAATATGTTGTATGCACCCCCTCAATGTCAAATATGAATAGAAGGAGAACATTTGGCATCTATCTCAAAATAACTGCTTTCAACAGATCAATACTTATTCATAAACAAATTTATTATGTATAAAAGTCGAAGAACATTTGATGCGAACTCAAAAAAGCTGCATCTAGCTTATAATCTCTTGAATATGAAAACACAACAAACAACAAATCCATTTGTCTTAACCCTTGTGCGCTGTTCAGGGTCTTTCTGACCCACATTTCTAACTTTCATTCATGTGGATAACATGGATAATTTGACATGGTTTAGTGTAAGATTTTTGCTCATCTTTTGGAAAATGCAGTTTTACAAAGAGAAAAGATGGCGTTTATCATTTATTTAAAACATCTGTTTTTCATATAATTCTACAAATGAATTATATGAAATCAATCAGTTTTAATTGATTTGCTTCAGTCGCAACGATCATTTGTTATTAAATTAGGGGCCGCTAAGACGACACCATTCCCTCTACACAGACTTTAAACGCGAACCTGTGAGAAACGCTGATGGCGTTCACATGCGCATTTAGAATGGGTTCTATAGTTATGTGCGTTTGAATATACGCAGGTTTGGAATATAGCCATATACAATATATATATAATATATGGAATATACAAGGCATTTGCCCACCGACAACTACAGTTGCCATTTGGACTTTTGACTAAGTAAACAAAAACTTTGGATATCTTGTAAGATTTGTTTTGTTTGGATGATTCTAGAGACCTTCATGATTATGTAGATAGATATGTCAACAAAAAATACTTATTAGCAACATGAAAATGACCTTTCTTTGGGAGGGTTTGCCTTCGTCAAGCTTCCTGGAAGTAGGGGTAGGAAGTTGACAGTCTCATGTGACAGGAAGGAAGTGAATGCCTTTTTTTTTTCTTGAAATCCTTTATTTGGTTGTTTGCTTGCATGTCATTGAGACATAAAACATGGATAACATCTAGAAAAATACTTTCAAAAGGAAAATGACTACTATACACTGCGGCACGGTGGGCTTATTAAACAAAGCATTTTTTTTTGCAGTGCAATCAATGCATTAAAACACTTGATGGTGCCAATCAAATTTGCATGAAATTACACATGCAATCTTACCATGGATGATGGTCAATGGCTGAATTCAAAACCACATACCGACATACTACACTTATGATTTCTGCAATAGAAAGATATGTTAAAGAGGCAAGAGCAGTATGCTAAGTATGCAGTTACAAATTCAGCCAATATATCCGACTAATACATGATACGCTAGTAGTATCGGCCGTGACAGGTGTGGCAAAAGTTTCTATGGCATTTTCTGTTCATTTTACCTCTGTATAGTGCCTATTAAAGTAGTGTTTCCTACTACTGTAGGTGTAGGTGTTTTAATTGCCAGCAATCAGGCCATAAAGCTTTTAACTGCTCTGTGCGTAAGTCTGAAGTCTGTCTAGCCTTTGTTTTCTGCCATAAAGGAAAACAGTACTGGATAATACACTATGAATTCACTGACATACAGACACTGTCAATGGTTGAAGACGATGGGTTACTTAACGTAATCCCGGGTTCTTTGATAACAGAGTGAGGTGTTTCACTATGGGAATCGCTTTGGGCGTGACCAACTACGGAAGCTCCTATGCCACCACGTCTGTCTTTGACAGACAGGTCGACCTGAGATCAGGCTCCGCCCCCACCTATATTACTCAGGTCGACCCCTACGAAGTCATTATAGAGAGATTTCTTCCCGTTCCTGTGCAAGGAGGGAAGTGTTGGTGAAACACCTCACTCTGTTATCAAAGAACCCGGGATTACGTTAAGTAACCCATCGTTCTTTTTCTAACTTCGCTCGGTGTTTCACTATGGGAGATATAGACCACTCCCGGATTGCAACGTACGCTATACCTATCATATGGGACCTGACGTGCTGGCTCCTAATACTGCATGAGCTAAGGATGGCTCAGACACATTCAGTCTATAAAATCGCACAAAAGTGTGCGGCGTGGCCCAGCTTGCTGCAGCACAGATCTCCTGGACCGAAACGCCCCTAAGTAAGGCCCATGATGTAGCCATGTCCCTAGTGGAATGGGCCCTTAAGCCCTCGGGAGGTTGGGAACCTCTGCATTTATATGCTAAAGAAATAGCTTCTACAATCCAATGGGACAGTCGCTGACATGACAATGGCTTCCCTTTGTGAGGAGTAGCCCATGACACAAACAGCTGGTCATTTTTCCTGAAACCTGCTGTCCTTTCCACGTACACACGAAGCGCCCGTACAGGACACAAGGTATTCAACCCCCTATCCTCCGGAGAAGAGAACGGAGGAGGGTGAAAAGCTGCAAGATCTGAAGTTTGACATCTATACGACGCATCCACTACTTTAGGTACGAAAGCAGGGTTAGGGCGAAAGGAAACCCTTGTAAACCCTGGAGAAAACTGCAGACAAGACGGGCTGACCGACAGAGCTTGTAAGTCACTCACCCTCTTAGCTGACACCAGCGCTAACAGTAGTGCTGTCTTAAGAGAGAGAAACTTTAACCCTATAGCTTCCAACGGCTCAAAAGGGTGTTGAGAAAGGGCCTCTAAAACCGTAGACAAATCCCACAATGGGACCATCCGCCTGGCCACTGGCCTCTTACGTCGTGCCCCCTTCATAAAGCGACTTATTAAAGGGTGCTGACCTGCTGTCTTGTCACTAAAACCCACATGACAAGCAGATATAGCTGCTAAGTATACCTTTATCGTAGAAAAAGCTTTCCCTTTTTCTAACAGATCTTGGAGGAAACATAATATGTCCCTCACTGAACATTGAAAAGGGACAATATGACTCCGTCCACACCATCCTTCAAAGACTCGCCACTTATTACTATACAGTGAGCGAGTGGAAGAGGCTCTTGCACTCTGTATAGTGTGTACGACTGATGGGGGCAGACCTGCTGCACTTAAATTCCACCTCTCACGGGCCAGGCCCAGAGAGCTATCCTGTCTGGGTGAGGATGGTAGATTTCCCCCCCCACTTGTGACAGGAGGCCCCTCCGGGGTGGGAGGGGCCACGGCTGACCCGACAGTAGTTGAACTATCTCGGCCACCCAATGTCTGGATGGCCACCGTGGAGCTATCAGTATCAGTGACAATCCCATTTCCCTCACCCTGGCCAGAGTGGGTGAAATCAGGCTCAGAGGGGGAAATGCATACAGCGGGACATTTGGCCATGGGTGGGCTAAGGCATCCACACCCAATGGAGCATTTCCGTCCGCCAGAGAGAAATACAGAGGACATTGAGCGTTTTCCTGCGAGGCGAAGAGATCTACGACCGCCTGGCCGTATTTCTGCCATATCTGCTTCACCACCTGGGGATGAAGCTTCCATTCTCCGTACAGGGGATTTCCTCTGGACAATAAATCTGCTCCCCTGTTCAATATCCCTGGAACATGGGTTGCCCTGATGGATAAAAGCCTTATGTCGCACCACACAATCAGCTCTTTTGCCAGCTGGTGCAGTTGAAGAGAGCGTGTGCCTCCCTGTCGGTTGATATAAGCAACCACTGTGGAATTGTCTGTTTTCACTAAAACATGCTGGCCCCTGATGAAGCTCAGAAAATGTTTCAGCGCTAGAAACACTGCCAACAATTCCAAGTAATTTATGTGCTGGTGAATCAGCTGTGGAGGCCACACACCGTTCACAGCTCTGCCCATCAGAGTCGCTCCCCAGCCCTTTAATGACGTGTCCGTCGTCATAGTGACTCTCGACGACACTGTCCCCAAGGGAATCCCCGATCTGAGGGTCGCGGGGCTTTTCCAAAGTCTGAAAAGGGATGACGCCGAGAACACAGACGCAGATGCGCGACCCAGCGCTGAAAGTCTCTCATTATAAGTAGTCCCAGCCGTACTACAGATATCGCTGAAGCCATTAAACCCAGCATACGTAGACACAGTCTGAACGGGACAATTTTCCCCGTCTGAAAACGGGAGAGACACTGAGTGAAGGACGCTATCCTCCTCTCTGTCAGAGTGACTCGATAGGAAAGGGAGTTTAAACTGAGTCCTAGATATTCTGTGTGCTGAGCTGGCTCTAAGCTGCTCTTTTCCATGTTTATTCTGAATCCCAAGCTGTCGAGATGCAATAATACCATGTCTGCGTCTTTGATTGCTTGCTCTTTCGACGAGGCGCATATCAGATAATCGTCTATGTACGACAGTATTCTTATCCCCTTGTTTCTCAACGGAAAAAGTGCTGCTTCCACACATTTGCTGAATACTCTTGGTGCTAGAGACAGACCAAAGGGCATTGTCTGAAATTCGTAAGCAGTGCCTCGAAATGCAAACCTGAGATACTTCCTGTGAGACGGGTAAACATCTATGTGAAAATACGCGTCTGACAGATCGATCGTCACAAACCAGTCGTTCTGGCGGATGGATCGACAAAGTGTTTTGTGTGTCAACATTTTGAATGAATATTTCCGTAGGTGCTTGTTTAACACACGGAAATCTAGAATTGGACGCAGAGATATGCTCCCCTTCTTTGGGATCACAAAGTAACGGGAATAAAAACCCTGACAGCTCACTTCCTTTGGCACCACTCTGATGGCTCGTTTGTCTAAAAGAGTGTCTATCTCGGCCGTCAGGACGCGAGCTGATTCTCCCTCGGCCACTGAGACTATCATACCATTGAATCTGGGTGGTTTCATGGATAATTGAAGTCTGTATCCCCGTGAAATCGTGTTTACAACCCACGGATGAGCTGCGCATGCGCGCCAACTGAGTATGCGAGCCGAGAGAGGTCCCCTGTATACTTCCCCAACGCAGGCACGCTTTGATGACGTCATTACCGTCTCCGCGCTGACCCTTTCTGAAGGCGCGCGCGCTCCCTCCGGCGGAGAGGCTAGGGACACACATTTCAATGTTTGGATTTTTTTGCAATCTATCGCCCTCGGCTTCCTGCCTGGCTGCGATAGTGAAACATTTATTGTGTTTATTGAATTCGGGGAGCATATCGCCCTTAGCCTGTTGCCTGGATGCGATAATGCATTCTTTATTAAACATTCCCCTGAACTGATGGGCGTTTGAAAACCCTGTGTGAGTGCTTGGTGACACTGGAGAACATTTTGAACTTGATAGCTTATAGCTGGAGCCCTTACTGAACTGAGAACAACAGGGCTGGACCCCCTCCTTCTCTTTGCGGGCGGAGAGAGAAGTGCAGGGGAACATTCGCGGGTCAGGTCGCACGCTTTTTCTTCCGATCCTCGGGGTGGGGTGGGGTGGGCGGTTTCTCGCCGCCGCGGCCGCAAATGAATGCTTCCCCCAGGGTCCGGAGCCATCCGATCTCGGACGATGGCCAGATTGCTGTCCGCTGGGAGCCGGTCTCACACTCCTAGCCCCCGTCTGTCTCCCTCTCGCCGCAGCGGCTGCTGCAAAACCCTGCCGTGCTGGCTGAGAGGGTGTTCGCGGTGTTTGCTTGCGTGGTAAACAGAGGTTAAAAGCCTCATCCTCCTGTTTCCTGAGGGTGCTGGTTTCTCTCATTTTCTCGAGAGCTGGTCCGAAAAGGCCCTTAGTTGGGTCGAACGCAGCGTCCATCACCTCTGCTTTTTGAGCGTCGCTTAATCCAGACAGGTTCAGCCATAACGCTCTCTTACCTGAAACGGCCAAGCCCATAACACGGCCACAGCCCTGAACCGCGCCACGAGAAGAGCGGAGAATTAGGTCGTTTACCACACATATCTCGTCCCAGAGTGCTGGATTCGGCACTCCCGTATCTAGTTGTCGCCCCATCTCCTCCAAAATCTCTGCCTGGTACGCTGACAGTAAAGTCACCACGTTCAGCGAGCACACTGACTGCGCCGCATACTTGTACATCCTCTGATAGACGGACGCGGTCAGACGCTCCATCTTGTTCGGCAGCGAAATTTGGGATGAGGCAGAAATAGATCGGCGATTCGGATGGAGGTGATAGGCCACTGAAGACTCTATCGCTGGGGGTCCAGCCAGCCCCAGCTCTCCCATTCCTTGGACTTCAAGCTTAGAGCATCCCTTGGTCGGGAGCTTGCTCTTAAAGGGGCTACCCCAATGGCGGGACATCTCCTTCATGCACGCCGGCACGGCGGGTAGGAGTTGTCTCGTTGTGGTTTGAGCAGGCGGTAGCCTTTTCCCGTCATAAAGGTCCCGCTCTGCTCCTTCTGAATCCTGGGCCGCTGGCCACGCTAGGCCCAGTTTTGCCGCGGCTCGCTTGCACACCTCGTGCAGGTTACCGTCCGCCTGAGAGCCAGTGTCAGTCGCGCTAGGGGGTCTAGACTGCTGGACAGGGAAGAGAGAGTTGTCTTCCTCCTCCTCGTCGTCCATGTCCAAGTCGAGGAGGTCAGAGTTAGCATCACCCTCCGCGTCCTCGTCCCCCGGCTCCCCCTCCTCGTGTGCGAGAAGGCCATCGAACAGAGGAGGCATATCCGAGGATTCGGCTTCCATCATATCAGCCCAGCTCGTCGGGGTAGCTCGCTGATGATCGGTAGCCTTAGGTTTCGCGATGGCTCCGGCCAGACATGGGTCCTGCTGGCTAGCCACCGCCACTCTCAGCCTTCTCTCCAAAATTTTTACCGGCAATGACGCACAGTGAACGCACGTTTTTGGGTCCGCAAGCGACGTTTGAGCGTGCTTAGCGCCCATGCACACGATGCACATGGGATGGGGGTCCCTGCCCGAGACGGTTGCTCCACATGACGATGGACACGGGCGGGGTGCAGGTTCCCTGCTTTTCGACTCATTCCCTTTGGCGGGGGTAATGACTGTCGACATAACGGCTGGAGAGAGAAGGAGTGATTCAAAGACTCGTCACAACACGTTAGTCCGATCGATGGATCACAGGGTAGTTAGCCCTTTTCGCGGCTCGCCTGACGCGTAAAGCCTACGGTGGCTTGACACCACTGAAAATTCTACCGTCGTGATAACACGCGATATTCCTAAAAGAATAGCTCGCCTTGACGCGGACACTATTCGGTGTGACACTCAACACAGTCCCAATCCAATCCACTGAAGTCGCGTTCGGTAGCGTAATCCAATGACGGCCCGCCTGTTGAACAGTTAAGCGAAATCAGCGACAGGGTCGGACGTGCTGAGAGAGCTTGTTGTAGTCCCTCACGGGAAGAAAGCGAGAATGACTTCGTAGGGGTCGACCTGAGTAATATAGGTGGGGGCGGAGCCTGATCTCAGGTCGACCTGTCTGTCAAAGACAGACGTGGTGGCATAGGAGCTTCCGTAGTTGGTCACGCCCAAAGCGATTCCCATAGTGAAACACCGAGCGAAGTTAGAAAAAGAACCAAGGTTTAAAAAGCTTGATTGGTGTACTCAAACCAGGACACACACTTCCCTCAATAACACATTTGACTAAATTGATAGAGAAAGTTCTAGGAGGCATTTCAAAAGGTAAAGGGTAACCAACAATACTGAGAGCAAATTACTGATCACTGGCCCTAAGCACGATGACTGTGCTTCTTGTTAAAAACTGTGCTGAGGTGCTATTTGTGGTCCTGGCAGGACACGTTTATAGCTGGCCATGGGAATATGTGCTTGTCTAGTCAACGAGGACTTCGCTGAGGATCTGTCTAGAGGGATTGTCTAATTGTCCTGGTCTTCGTTCATGGGTGCCAGTCCACCATCTGATCTGAAAATGGACTGGATCTGACTGAAAACACAGTAATATTAGCGTAGATGCCATACGATGTGACAAGTACATCAGGTGTTACGGAGAGTGAATCCGGTTCTGGTTGACCTAGTATATGCAGGCCGTTCACACAGAACATGTTTTTCCATTCCACTGCACTACTTTTCCTTTGTTTTTCAATGTCAACGCGCTAGACAGATGTCTTTAACCATTGCACTAGCGTAGCTATCGCGTCTTTAGCGCATGACATGGCGTTCTAAAAAACCTGTGGCGCTAACATTCAAGAAAAGGTCAATTGAATTATAGAAATGTGATAGTGTGTTACGTATGTGTATGCTAGGTTAAAGAGATGGGTCTTTAATCTAGATTACTAACAGAGTGTGTCTGCTTCCCGAACAATGCTAGGAGGAGCAGAGTTTAAGAAAACAATCGATTTTGATATTCTAGGCATTATTAACTGGCCAGAATTTTGAGACCACGACGAATGTAAAAGTCTGTAATGTAATAGTTGCTTGTCTAAGTACTGAGGAGCTAAACCATTCAGGGTTTTATAAGTAATCACTGAGAGTTTAAAATGAATGTAATGCTTAAGAGGCAGCCAGTCCAGAACTGGGCTAACTCTAGCTGCTGTATTTTACAATAATCTAGCCTTGAGGTCATGAACGCATGAAATAATTTGTCTTCATTTGAAATCTGAGTGCATATGTCGTAATTTAGACCCAGGCTCTCCAGGTTCAATAATTAAAACCTCAATTTTTTCTGAATGTAGCAGTTGGAAGTTACTAATCCAGTTTTTAGTATCATTTATGCATTCCTTTAGTTTTGCAAATTGGTACGTTTTGTTGGGCCTCGAGGAAATATAGAGCTATGTAGCAACTTAGCTCAAAAGGGAAATAGGTATAATTAATTATAACAGGTTAATGGTACACACAACACAGATTCTTTAGGAAACATGACATGATTAAGAGAACAACCACTGAAAAACTGGCGAGATCTGACCAAGAACAACTGAAAATAGCGGCTAGTTAACCACAACCGACTGAGAACATCAGAGAGTCAAAGACAAAACTTAGAGATGCATCTAAATACCTGATAGACGATATCTTGCATTGAGGAGCACGGAGATTCTTGATGAGTTCATTTAGGAGTCAGCTGGAAGCTTCTGTCGAGTGCTTCCGGAGATTGGCTGGTCCACAGGGAATTGATGAAGTTAGCTGAAGGTAAAACTTCCGGAAGGTCGGACTTCAAGAGATTAGTCTCGGTCTCTAAGGATGAGCACTTAGAGTTATTTAATATTGCTACAGCTCCTTAAGGATGTCATTAGGGGTCGGGGCCAGGGGTTGAGTGGGATATAAACACGGAAATGTATGGAGCTGTGGAGCAAAGAAAATAAGGCATATTTTCTGTTGATAATTTGGTACATCATAGATCATTTCTTGAAACAATCTACATTGTGTCAGAAGTGGTTAAATATGGCACAAGATTCACTAATTATTGACAAGCATTTAGCTGACAACTGGAGCAAATTCAAAAACACAATGGCGCAAATATTAAAATGCTGGTCTATCAGATATATCGAAGAATGTGCAGGCGTATACGCCGCTGAACTTAGCTTGCTCCGATGGAGTGGATACATCCGAGGCTTTTACATCCGCAGGGTGTAAGATCCCGGTGTATTGTTGCAAAAGTTCGCTGAACTCTGCTTGCCCACAAAGAATATAATAATGGACAGACACGTCTTCAACACATTCCTGGTGAGTCCATTCAATTGTGTTTCCACACTCAAAATACTTGTAAAAACCGTGACTTTGGAACTTTAAGTGATGAGCTGATATGCGTCCGCGTCGTTTGCAGGATTGATAGTGACAGATGATGATGAAGTATGTGCTATACAAGATCAGCACTGCATCAGTCGCAACAGATCCCATTCCCTCTGATAAATTCAGCTGTTTTGCTTTTAAAATGCAATGCAACATCTGTGGAACATCTGCTCCATCACACAAGCACCCCAAGCTCAAAGTCGTGAGTACCATGCCCCGCAAACGGCAGTGCAATTCAGAAACTCAAAACTCAACCGAGTGCATGAACTGGACACAACTCTAGATCCACCTGATGACACTTTCTATTCTGAAACAGTGGATGACGTCACTCAGAAAGGTGAAATATTCACAACATTGCATGTGAAACATGGGTCTGGCCAAATAAAACTAAAGGTGGACACGGGTGCCAAATGCAACCTTATATCTGCCCAACACTGAACACTGCTGTAAAAGTAAAGCATATGGTGGACAAACTATCAATACTGAAGGCACCACAATGTTTGACTGTGAACAAGGCCAAGTTAAATTCCATGTTGTGGATTGTAATGTGAGACTTACAGTATAGCAGTGGGTCTTATACAGCTAGGACCAGATACAGTACAAAATCAAGAAACAGAAGTATGGGAATTCAGTGATCTGTTTGACACAACAGTGCTTGGTTTCAGCATGGGGTTGTAGCAAAAACACACGAAGACGAAGATGAAGGTCAATAGTGCTTTAATAAGCTTCACAGGGGATTCCAGGAACAGGTAAACGAAGAAAACACAACCTACACAGTGCGTAACGTAAACGAGTTTTTTTTTTTTTTGTATTATGTCTATTTGTATTATATTGGTTATGTTGCGTGTGTTAAACAAGTGCAGTGCTGTGGAAAAGAATTTCCCCCTGGGGACAATAAAGTTCAAGTTAAAGTGAGCGCCGCGTATTTAAAACGGCAGGAGCGTAGCGAGGCGCTGAGCGTCTATTTCACGCTGAAGCGCTGAGCGCTCTGTGTTTTTTACCCGGACGCCGAGAGTTGAAGAATGTTCAACTTTGGGTAAAACCATAGACAGTAAAAGAAATGGACACAGCGACCCCATAGACTTCAACGGAGACCAGTGAAGTCAGTTAGAAGCTCTCACTTCCTGATGTCTGAGCGTACTGCGCAGACTCAAACTGAGCTTGACGACGTAGATGTGACGTGAGCAACCCGTCTGTCCTCTAGTAGCTGTGCCAAGAGAAATCTAAATCATTCCCTTCCGAATCTTGCAGAGACGGAGAGTGTGAGTAGGAGCTGTCCATGAGCTAGAAGCAGGAGAAACTTTATGACTCTCTATGGGCTTCTACCTTGACTTTATGCCTCCACGTCCCCCCGATTGCCTGTGAGCTTCTCCTCCTGTCCATACGGTAATCTCTCTACTGTGCGACAGAGAATCGCGTGGTTATGACGCAATCGTTAACCTATTTTTACAAAAGCTGCTTCTACGGGGCCATAACGTAAGACACAAGGTGATGGAGCCTTTTATACATTGTCGTGTTTCTTTAGAAATAAATAATGGACAAATGGAGTCTTTAAACGCCTCAGATGTAAAGTTATTCGCTGTCACAGTGACGCCAAAATGAATGGGAGTCAATGGATGCTAACAGCAGGTGATGGCTTGTTAGCCAATGGATGCCCCCATAGAAGGTACGCTCTCCGGGTGCTGGATTACCCCCTTGGGTAAAACACAGCGCTCATCACTGTCTTTTTACCCAGCTGTCCAATCACAGTGGAGGAGGGGCGGGGCTAATACAACCCCGACCAACCGTCACATTCTGCTTGTACAACGTCAACAGATGACAGCAACCATCGTGTCTCTAATGATTGGGGTGTGTGAGAGACGAGTTAGTTGGAATTAATGATTCTCCAATGTTGCACCGTATGGCCGTTAATCAGCGGGTTACGTCATCGTACGGGAAACGCACCCGTTTGTGGTTCTGGTTGTGAGTGTCCTCAATTAAGATTTGTGTGCTGTAATAAAGATAACTGTTGTGCTGTGTTTGTCTATGGCTTTGGCTTTGACTTCTGTAATTCCGGGAAATAGAAAGAGTGGACTTGAACTATAGAGCAGCATCTGTGCTTTCAGTGCCGCTTAAAAATATACTCACTCACAGCCCTATTAATAAATCATTTGAATTGTATTCACTGTAATCAATAATAATAATAATAATAAGACAATGATCTGACCTCATTCATTAAAAATGGATACAGACAAACTGCCGAAAGGAAATCAATGTAATGTATCAAGTAAATGGCTATATGCTATATTTAAAATGCTATATATATGAATTCAATCACATTTTTATGGGTGGTACAAAATAATGCTCACATTTTGTGTTTTCTACGACATAACCCACTGGTTAATACGAGCAGTCGCATCTGAAGAAACAGCAGATAATGACCTATAACAGATTAAAAAGATGAAAATAAGGTGTTGAGATTTCAGAAGGAGAATTACCAGGATAAAAGCACAATACACTGTAAAAAACATGATTTACGAATAACTTTCTGTATTATAATATTTTGTTTTTGTTCTTGGTTGTGATTTCTGCTGTCTGGACAGGTTTACTCTCGAATTTCCAGCAAGTCCACAGAAAAATGTATGGGATAATGGGAAAATGAAATAATGCTGACAACACGTAACTAGAGAACTGTAAAAATGGTGAAGTCTTAAGATAAAATACGGCATTAAGATCACTGATAATTTTGTCTTGGAACTTAATTACTTCTGATTACTGTCTTAATTACTACTTACAGAGTTCACTGTATTACATAGAATTATTCAATAATTATTCACTTTTATGTCAAAACAGAACAGCAATCTTCACTATAATATTGTGTTTTATACAGAAATAAACAATGAAAGGGGTTGACTGATGGACATCACACTATACACACATACAGTAATGAAAGCAGTAGTCAAGAATGTGAAAATTCACTTTAACTATAGTATGAAGATGTTTTCTAGACACAGTGACACTCTCGTTGAAGAATGGAGATGTGAAATGTGTTCATTAGTACACACCAAGAGCAGTGTGAAGAAGTGGCCTCTGAAACACGGACAGTGTCTGTCAGCAAATGTTTATTTCAGTGTTTTACTAATGACAC
The DNA here is from genome assembly GCF_965113295.1 of Leuciscus leuciscus. Taxonomy (NCBI): domain Eukaryota; kingdom Metazoa; phylum Chordata; class Actinopteri; order Cypriniformes; family Leuciscidae; genus Leuciscus; species Leuciscus leuciscus. The sequence goes on from NC_138733.1 coordinate 42,560,318, forward strand.
TGTGTATCAGGTTTCAGTAAATGAGAGCGATTGGAGTGGGAAACATGATCCCTCATGAATCTGGCTGGCCAACTTGACTCTGTTCCAGTATATTTTACGGCATAATGCCCCTGTAATCACATTTGACCAATTGGACATTAGCTCTGTTTATGAGAAGTGAATATCGACTGGAGCCTTACAAGCTAACTTTGGTAAATGTGTATTGCACAGTCATTCTGCCTTTTCTAAGCCCATAACACAATTTAGTCTCCATTTGCACATAAAGCCAATATCGTGAAGTATACTTTTCCTTAAGACCTCACAAATGTACATACATAATACAGATAGTAGACCTAAAAATGCATTAGCCTATTAAACACTTTGTAATGTCACATTTCATCAAACATTATATTTTCATTGTGATATTTTTGAGGTTCATGAAAAAAAAAAAAAAATCTATATTACAGTGTCTGGTTAAGCTTTAAGGTGTTACAGTGTAATTACACAAGGGCAACATCGGTTAGAGTTTGCTTTAGGGTTAGTCGCTTGTAATTATGTGTACTTTACTGTTATAATATAGTCAGTGCATGTAACGTGTAATAAAGTGATACCCAGTGTCCATGCTATACATATCTTAATATAATAACTTGCAATGGCAAAGACAACTAGATTGTGTGCTAGGTGTTTGTTTAGTGCACTTGTTAACCTTTAGATGTGATGTGAGGAATCATTCATGTGCACAAATGATTATGGGACGAATTTTAATGCTTAAAAGAAATTTCCTGAGGAATGATTAACAAATAAAACGGACACTGACCTGCAGTTAGAGGAAGCTCCTAAAAACAATTGCATGCGGTTCATTTATATTAGTTAGTGCACACTAATCTCGTTACAGTGTAACATGAACTGTGTAACGTCAAATGAAACATGTTTGATTCTTTGCCGGCAACAAAGCCTGACACGCGAGAGCATCGGGGGGGGGGGGGGGTGTTTAGTTTGAGTTTGAGTTGGATCTGGCTATAATGGGTCCATTGAAACCCACAGAGAAACAGTGTCATGCATTTTTAATCAGACGGCTTCTGAGGTCGCTTTCTCCATTCTGAGGATGTGAATTATGAGCAACTGTGGGACCGAACCGTCAGAAAGACAATGACATTACCTCACGACAGGAAGACAGTGAGTTTAACACATCGATCTGTGATTTTCACTTCCAATAATTGATGTAAGACAGAGCACCAGAACTGGGGGCTCGTACGGGATTGTGTGCTGTGTGAAAAAACCAGGACAGAAGCAGATATCTTGGATTATATTCTCTGTTGGGCTGCACTGGACCACACTGGTTGGCTGAGAGAAGCATGAGGACGAGGACGTGGCTGAGCTTTGCGTGTGGGCTGATGAGTTTGTCCTGTGAGGCTGTGAGGAGTTGTGCGGAGATCCAGTGTGATGAAGACCAGCGATGCTGCACTCAGAACAACAGCATCTCGACGGTCCACTGCTGCAAACTCCCTCTGCACGCTTTCCTCGACAACCTGGACTGGATCGTGCGGAGGCTGTCGGGACTGCTGATCCTGCTGCTGCTCTTCGTGGTGGGGTACTTCATCCAGCGTGTGGCGTGTCCACGTCCTCGCCGCCAGACACACGAGGAGCCATCCCTTCTGCACGGACACGCGTCCCAGGACTCCCTCACCCCGGTGCTGCTGCTTCCCACATACGACGAGGTCAAATATCTGCCCACGTACGAGGAGATCATGATGGAGGGGAACACAGACAGTCTGAACTCGGAGGACAGACGCACCACCTTGCACACATCTAGAAGAGCCAGAAACTCTCTGTAACTCACATTGATTCTGGAACAGCTAATGCATTTATAATAATGTGTCCTGCTTGTCATTAGCAGCTTTTCAAGACGTTTTTACATTAAGGTTTGTCTCTTACAATGAGTTTATTGTAATAACAATCTCTATCGCATCCACACAAATGTGCAAAAACGTGTTAGTAGCTGATCTGAGCACATGTGCTTGAGTGAAATCTGCGGATTACAATTTTCATAAAATTGCGGTGCTTGAAATGCCACATATTTTAGATGTATCCCCACTTCATCTCCATTTAACTGTTTCAATTCAACAAACATTAATACTTTCTCATTATACTTTCTCTAAACACACTGCTGCTGTTATATCTGTGCACGTTATATCAGACACAATATAGAGAAGCACAGTTTGTGAGACCATTGTTGTCAGATTTTAAATGTAATCCTGAAAGATCAAATATAATGCACATTGTGTAAGGTTTACTCTGTGCTTCTCCCCGTTTACCAGCCGCTCACTTTCATGTCTTTCGGGAGAAATGGGTGAATCTACGACGTGCTGTAAATCCGCAACTATTGATTATAAACTAATTTAAAACAAAATACTTTTTACTTGCATATATTTGAGAATCTGAATATCAGATATTTTACAATCTAGTTACAGTAACAAGTTTATGAATATTTTGAGTGAGAGATATTTATCAACTACGTCAAATTTTGTGAGGCATCTGAAAACCCACAGACAGAAGTTGAAATCGAAATAGATCAGTGTTTAACTAATGTTAGCCAGCTAGCGGAGATACTGTGGACCGCGCACAGCAGTTTTGATGCAAATTATTTTGTATGCCTCATTGCTTAAGCCAGCTAATACACTTGTCACTTAAGGTGTGGTTATGAGTACATCTCCTTATGTTATGAGTTCAGGACACCAGTCAAGGTCTTTTACCATCGTAGTATGAGAACAATACTGTTCAATCATTTACGACTAATGTAAAGTGGAGGGAGTTTGCAAAGATTGGTGAGATTGCTAACTTGTAGAGCCTCTTCTGCATTATCAAGACACAAGTGTAATAAAATAAACTTTATTAACAAAAGATAATCAAGAATAACTAACACAACTACTAAGTGAACACCATGAATTATAAAAGGAATAAAGTGCATAAGACGCATAAAACACAAGTGATTAAGTTAAGTGTGGCTATGGAAGAGTTACGTTATCTTATGGAAAGATAAACTGTTGTTTCTCTGAAACTAATGGGGTGAAGAACCTTATGCATCAAACAAATAAATGAAAGATTATTTGTTATTAACTAGCATCAGTTATATTACCTCTAATTAGTAGTTAAATTAACCAATTAAAGGAATAATTTGTATTAATTAATAATTCTGTCATCTTTTACTCGCCCTCAAGTTGTTTCAAATCTGTATGAGTTTCTTTCTTCTGTTGAACACAAAAGAAGATATGTTGAAGAATGTCGGTAACCAAACAGGCACAAGATGAGACCGCCACAATAATTAAGAGCATTGATTAAGAACACATTTATACATAGTTAACCAAAAACCATCAACATGTATTTTCATAATGAATGACAGTTACAGTGTGTTACATGTCAGTTTGTGTTTGGACATCCTGTGTTCATTGGCCACTTCTTAGTTGCCATGGACACCTTAATCAGTCATTGTCTGGTTAGTCTGGTCAGCTGTGTCTTGTTTCTTTGATCAGGTCCCTGTGTATTTAAGCCCTGTGTTTCGTCCTGTTCAGTTGTCGGTCGTCGTTGATGTTGGCCTGGTTGTTTTATGTGCCGTATGAGAGATTTCCTAGTATCTCGAGTATTTCTGTGAGTTTGAGTTTGATTAATAAAGACTGCTGAGTATTAGGGATGGGCAAATGAAGCCTCATGAAGCACTGAGGCTTTCCCCTGATTGTTCCGGGAAAAGATTCAAAGCTTCGGGAGTGTCGAGAACAGCGTCATCTGTTGCTTAGTAAAAAATAAAGCAGCCACAAACCCTGTGAAAGAAGCTTCGTCCGAAGGAGCAGCCACCACAAAGTCCCTCGATAGTTTCATGTTATATGCACTAATAAAAGCTTAAAAGTGCATCTTTGTGTGTGTGTTGAATTTTTTCTGTGATAAAATCATTTACCCATTAAATTGTGGCATTTAATGCCAGTATGAATATCAATATGATGTAATAGAGGAATAATGTACAATATTCTTCCTATTAATTATAAAACTGGATATTTAAAAATGTAATTGAATAAGTCTGAATGAAAACTCACTCGTAAAGTAAGATCTTGATCAGGACAAGCTTTTTCTCGAGGCTCACACCGCTGCGTTCCCCGACCTGGTGTGCCTTACCTCCTTCCCCGAACGATCATTGAGTGTTTTTTTCCACACAAGCCTCAATGCGGAGACGAAGGCACGCCTGCCCGGTGGAGGACCTCGAGAGAACTTTGAGGCGTTTGTGGAGTGGGTGTTGGCTACCTGTCCCAGTTCACCATCGGCCTTTCCAACAACAGTGAACTCGAGACCATTCCAGAATCTCATCCCAAGATGGCCGCCACCACACCTGAGCCCTCTGACAAGATGGCCACCGCCACGCCTGAGCTCTCTGACAAGATGGCCACCGCCACGCCTGAGACCTCTGCCAAGATGGCCACCGCCACGCCTGAGACCTCTGCCAAGACGGCCACCGCCACGCCTGAGACCTCTGCCAAGACGGCCACCGCCACGCCTGAGACCTCTGCCAAGACGGCCACCGCCACGCCTGAGCCCTCTGCCAAGACGGCCACCGCCACGCCTGAGACCTCTGCCAAGACGGCCACCGCCACGCCTGAGCCCTCTGACAAGATGGCCACCGCCACGCCTGAGACCTCTGCCAAGATGGCCACCGCCACGCCTGAGACCTCTGCCAAGATGGCCACCGCCACGCCTGAGACCTCTGTCAAGATGGCCACCGCCACGCCTGAGACCTCTGCCAAGATGGCCACCGCCACGCCTGAGCTCTCTGACAAGATGGCCACCGCCACGCCTGAGACCTCTGCCAAGATGGCCACCGCCATGCCTGAGACCTCTGCCAAGATGGCCACCGCCACGCCTGAGCTCTCTTACAAGATGGCCACCGCCACGCCTGAGACCTCTGCCAAGATGGCCACCACCGCACCTGAGACCTCTGCCAAGATGGCCACCGCCACGCCTGAGCCCTCTGACAAGATGGCCACCGCCACGCCTGAGACCTCTGCCAAGATGGCCACCGCCACGCCTGAGACCTCTGCCAAGATGGCCACCACCACGCCTGAGCTCTCTGACAAGATGGCCACCGCCACGCATGAGACCTCTGCAAAGATGGCCACCGCCACGCCTGAGCTCTCTTACAAGATGGCCACCGCCACGCCTGAGCTCTCTTACAAGATGGCCACCGCCACGCCTGAGACCTCTGCCAAGATGGCCACCGCCACGCCTGAGCCCTCTGCCAAGACGGCCACCGCCACGCCTGAGACCTCTGCCAAGATGGCCACCGCCACGCCTGAGACCTCTGCCAAGACGGCCACCGCCACGCCTGAGACCTCTGCCAAGACGGCCACCGCCACGCCTGAGCCCTCTGCCAAGACGGCCACCGCCACGCCTGAGACCTCTGCCAAGACGGCCACCGCCACGCCTGAGCCCTCTGACAAGATGGCCACCGCCACGCCTGAGACCTCTGCCAAGATGGCCACCGCCACGCCTGAGACCTCTGCCAAGATGGCCACCGCCACGCCTGAGACCTCTGCCAAGATGGCCACCGCCACGCCTGAGACCTCTGCCAAGATGGCCACCGCCACGCCTGAGCTCTCTGACAAGATGGCCACCGCCACGCCTGAGACCTCTGCCAAGATGGCCACCGCCATGCCTGAGACCTCTGCCAAGATGGCCACCGCCACGCCTGAGCTCTCTTACAAGATGGCCACCGCCACGCCTGAGACCTCTGCCAAGATGGCCACCACCGCACCTGAGACCTCTGCCAAGATGGCCACCGCCACGCCTGAGCCCTCTGACAAGATGGCCACCGCCACGCCTGAGACCTCTGCCAAGATGGCCACCGCCACGCCTGAGACCTCTGCCAAGATGGCCACCACCACGCCTGAGCTCTCTGACAAGATGGCCACCGCCACGCATGAGACCTCTGCAAAGATGGCCACCGCCACGCCTGAGCTCTCTTACAAGATGGCCACCGCCACGCCTGAGACCTCTGCCAAGATGGCCACCGCCACGCCTGAGCTCTCTGACAAGATGGCAACCGCCACACCTGAGACCTCTGCCAAGATGGCCACCGCCACGCCTGAGCCCTCTGACAAGATGGCCACCGCCACGCCTGAGCTCTCTGACAAGATGGCCACCACCACGCCTGAGACCTCTGCCAAGATGGCCACCGCCACGCCTGAGACCTCTGCCAAGATGGCCACCGCCACGCCTGAGCTCTCTGACAAGATGGCCACCGCCACGCCTGAGCCCTCTGACAAGATGGCCACCACCGCACCTGAAACTCCATCCGGCATCCCCATCCTCGTCCAGAGTCCAGAGACGACTCCAGTCCCCGAATAATCAATTGAAACTTAACAAACGGGCAGCTCTAGTAGTAATGAAAAGATCTATCTGAACTCTGTCATGGAAACTAGCATGTATAAACCGTAATTAAACAATTTAATAATCAATAAAAAAATGTATGTATACCTGTCTGATATTAGGCTGTAGCCACATTGTATCAGCGGTTTGGAAAATGGATGGCCGAATGATTCAGTTGCGGGGCCATCTTCTGGTCAGGCGCGGAAATTCATTAGACGTGCAACTCTCACAGTGCATAATGGGTATTTTCAGTTGAGCACACATCAGTTGTACACTTGTTATTGCGATCAGGTGCGTATTATCACATAGGCAAACTTAGACCGCAGCCTTGGGGCCCACGTGATCCTGGGCCTCTATTCAACGGTTTTTGCTAATATTTATTCTGATTAATTTAGAACTTTATTTTTTACAGTACTAATAATCACTAGTGCTGCTGGAGAGGTTTTAAAATAACAGGCAATTGACAAGCGCATGGCATGTGTGATGCCGGATTAATTTTACGTCGCTGGTCATCCCTCCCTATGTCAATTTCAGTTGTAACCTCATTAATTTACCTACAAACAATCTAGAAAGGTCAGAAAAATCGGGAAAGAAATTTGGGAGTGGCGAACAAAAGCCGAAAGTACAAAGGCTTAAAGAGGAGCGGGAAAGAGATCTTCTGCAAAAGATCCCAAAGTTATCAGGATATTTCAAATCTTCCTTGGCTATTGGATTACCCAGTCAGCGGTCTGGATTTGGAGACAAGGTAGTGCCACTAATGACTGCAGCTAATTTGAGTACAAACACTGCATCTTGTGGTACTACCATAACAGACAATGCAGAGCCATTATAACCTATTTCGCCAGCTTCCCCATCAACTAGCCATTGCCATATCAGGCATGTAGAACAGAGCAGTTTCGAGGTGTGCACGTCGGGTGATGCTGTGAGTGCGCTTGCAGAGGAGCAAGGGGCTAGCACGGGAATTTCAATACATTCAAGCGGTAATAGCAAGCCAACATCAGAGTATGTTGAACCAAGAATGCCAGCATCTGTTAACACCTCCACAACCACAATCCAAAATGTCCAAAATGACGCCACCAGTGTTTCCCATGTAAAAAGATGACAGAAGTGAGACAGCAGCCATCGATCCTGTATTAGCAAGTTCAATGTACAGCTCCCATCCAGCAGACTGGGGTGAAATAAATGAACAAATGCAGGCATATTGGATTAAAATGGGCCCAGAATCGTGCTAAAACTCAAATGTAGGTTTTGCAGGATCAGAAAGACAATACAAACACCAAAAGAGGTACTTTCCAAAAACTCACCAATAACGAGTTTGTCTCATGGGAATGGGTATGTTAAAATATTCTCCCTCAAGGGGGACCGTGTTTTGTTTTGCTGGCAGGTTATTTGGACAAAGCAATAACCACTCCGCACTGACAGAAGGCTTTAATGACTGGGAAAATGCAGATGTAGGCTTGTGTGAACATGAGGGTTCAGGTGGCTATAAGAAGGCAATGATTGATTTTGTTCACCGCTGTAATGCAGACAGATTCAGCAAATACACAACAATTTCACAGTGAATTTGATCCATATCGAAAGATATGGCAATGCTGGTCGAGGTAAGCCTTCATATCTTTCCTCAAATACTTGTTTGGAATTCATTGAACTTATGGGTAAGCAAGTGCTTTCTGAAATAATCCGTCGGATCATAGAAGCGAAGTATTTCTCTTTGAGCATCGATTCCACTCCAGATGTTTCGCTCACCGACCAGCTCACATTCATTATGCGCTATGTGACACCTAGTGGTTGCATCGAGGAACGTTTTCTCATGTTATTACCTATCCAGAGTCACACAGTAGAGTTTGCCGGACAGTACTAGCTGTTTTAGACGACATGGGAATTCATATTAAAGACTGTAGAGGCCAATGCTACGACAACACGGCCAACATGTCAGACACTTACAAAGGGTTACAAGCACGCATTAAAGAGATAAACCCACTAACTGAAGCGATACCATGTGCTGTGCACACTCTAAATTTTGTGTGTTAATAGTGCAAATCACTGCTTTGCTTTTTTCTTTTGTTCAGATGCTTTTTACATTTGCATAAAAATCACCTTCCAGTTGGCAGATAATAAAAGCAGGGCTAAAACCAAATTAAAATCAGAGGATAGAGTTTGAAAAGTCTGTCTGACATAAGATGGTCATCTCATGCGCAAGCAATCAAAGCTTTGAAACTGAACTAAGCCAAAATTCAGGAGTCACTTGTGAACATGGCAAATGATGCTCAGAGGAATATCCCTACTCATGATCAAGCAAGAGCGCTTAATGGAAAAAAAGAAAAGCTAAAGAATGTGTTTTTGTGGAATAACATACTCCAACGATTCCAGGAAGCAAGCACTGCTCTTCAGGCAGCTGATTTGAATTTATGTAATGCTGTTGATTTGGTTGGTTCATTGAGGGGTTATGTGGCAAGCTTACGTTATTCATTTGACGCCGTTGAGAATGAGGCTAAAAATATGTCTCCAACAGTGTTGCAACAGTAGAAAATGGACACACGGAGACAACGAAAACAAAAACAAAAAAAAAACATGACAGAACACGAGACAGCTGGACAGTCCTCTCAGAAGTAATTCAGAACAGCTGTGTTCGTCACCGTAATTGACCGACTTGTTGCCAAAATAGAGTTGGCAAATAGAGTCATATCGGACTCTTCAAGAGACAATTTGGATTATTGAATAAAATTCAATCTATTTCCCAGCAAGGTCTTTGCGCATCCACAGCTAAGCTCCAAGAGAAATATGAGTTTGATCTGGAGAAAGATTTCGTCAATGAAGAATGCCAGTTTTGTGTTCTTCTGTGTATATCAGCCAGTAGGTGGCGGTAGTGGTTTGTGTTATGTGTATGTTGAGAACAAAAGAGTTGGAGAGTCTGAAGCGTTCCACCTGCTGCTGCTGTGCTGAACTGTTATGCTATTTGGTAGTGATGGCAAAATGAGGCTTCCTGGACCACCGAGACCTCGCAGCCCATTGCTTCAGCCAAAGGTTCATTACTCGAAGCTTCCTTCAGCATTGCTCACTAGTGACTCCTAGCTACTGTGCAAAGAAATAGTAGACAAATTAATTCATTCTGAACCAGTGTTCCCCCCCCCCCCCCCTTCCGAATTTTGCCAATTTTGACTTCCGAATGTTGCCAATTACCATGATGATATCATTATAAGGGGATGTACTCACGACTGAACATGACCAGGGAGCTCAAACCGGCTCAAAGCCGGTTACAGGATGCTGCACTGAAGTTGTATCAAATCGAAGTGTCAGTTCAACAAAACCAGTCGGCACTTCCTGGGCCATACGGTGAAGGCGCAAGGAATTTAACCATATGAGGATCCCCTTTCTGCTATTCTTCATGCACCGACTCCAAAAGATGCACCACAACTCCACTCTTTCATCGGGCTACTATCGTGGTGCAATAAATTAATTCCTAACTTTGCCACTGTAGTTGAACCTCTGCGCTTGCATCAGACAGGGCTCAGATTTCGTCTGGTCGGAAGAGGCTCAGCAATGCTTTGAAGCTGTAAAAAAGTTGCTCATTCATAGCCCTGCACTTTCATTGTTCGACCCAGATTTGCCTGCGGTGGTATCTACAGGTGCCTCTGATTACGGTCTGGACGCTGTTCTTGCTCAAGTTCAGGAGGATAAGACTGAGCGTATTGCCGCATTTGCAACCCGGACATTGTCACCTGCTGTACACAAGTACTCGACCATTGAAAAGGAAGCCCTTGCATGTGTCTGGGCCGTTGAAAAGTGATAAACCGACTTGTGGGGTCGTAAATTTCTCCTGCGGACGGACCACTCGGCGTTAACTGTGCTCCTCTCATCCAAGGTGTTGATCAAGCTGGACAGCGCGGTTACTGTGCTTTAACTATAATGTGATTTATGTGCCTCCACGTCATGCTCTGAACTGAGAGCATTACGCTCACACTTGGTTGAGGAGAGATTCCCTGACATGATTGTAAAGCGCTTTGGGTGTACAGTAGCACATATGAAAGCGCTATATAAATGCCTCATTCTATTATATTCTAGCTTAGCTCGTGGTTAGCCTTCCTCTTCACCATCTGTGGATAATATTCTACGTCCATGATTTCAAGTACGTGACGAAATGAGTGTACAGCAGGATTATGAATATGCAGTGGTGGGGGAATCCAAGGACAGGTTTGAGAAGCACTGATTTATATAATTTATCTACAATTTTATACATTTGATTGCCCTATTTAACTCTTGACTTTAGATTATACTCATGCATTAGGATTTCAATGTTGCTCAGGTTCTCGTGCCAGCCGTGTGGATTTTACAAAAAAATAGTAAAGGGCAATACTAAACAGCCCTGAATGTCAGCAGAGCCCGTGTCAACTAGACACTACCCTGTGAAGGCCTCATCGACACGACAGCCATCGGCACTGATCCTCAGTAGAGACACAAGAACCAGACAAGTTCTCTGCACAGAAGCTATGACCAGCTTCATCTCCATACTGGTGTGATGAATCTCTCTTTAAGCAGAAAGAGCTGGATGAATATTTGAATGCTACTGATCCCGATGTGAACTCTGACTTGTGATGCTGCCTGAATCATAATCACACAGTGTTCGTTCGGTGGCCAGAGGAGAACTGAGCGACTGAGCCTCGTTTCTCCCAAGGGTTTTCTCCATTCTGTCACCTGATGGAGTTCTTGCCACTTTCGCAGAATAGGCACACGCCTTTGTCTTAGTTTACCAAACATCTTTTTATGATTAACTCTGTCAGAAGCCTTAGAGGCGTCAATAAAGCCAATTACAACAGATGAATTGTGTCTTTTATACAGCTCTACTATTTCTTTCAGTGCATATATATACACAAATCAGTTCTATGCTGTGCCTTAAAGGCAAATTATCTATTGAGATTCTTTCCATAACTTTTGATAACACATTAGCTAGTGCAATTGGTCTGTAATTATCCAAACTTGATACCTGGCACTAAAGCTTCAAACAAAACAGACTCTGGCAACAAGCCCATGTTTTATCAAGCCAGTAAAGAACCTTTAAATGTTTAGCAGGAGTTTGATCAAAGCCACCAACACTCCTGTCTGTGAGCTGAATTATTGCTCGTTAAACTTCATTAGATTGGTCCAGTCTAGTTTTACCAAGCCGGCCCTCTTAAACTCATAATTCATCTCAGGCTGACTTTCCATATCAACAGTCCTACTAATGGTCCATGATCAGATGTAGATGCCCCATAGAGGACTGTCACTGACTGTAGAGTACAGTACTAATGCAGTGGTCGACTTATGGTCAGGCTTATAAGTGTAACTATCATTACGTGAGAGCAATTGACTGGATAATATGAAGTTGTTATCAACATTAAAATGCAAGAAAACATTGAAGATTTATCTGTAAGATCCTTATTCATATCCCCTATTCATCACTTCTTCTTTTCCTTTAAATGGCTGTTGGGAAACCCACTAGATGGCGCCACCTACTGCACGACACCTGCGTGACAGCAGACGTAAAATAAAGGATAGCTGATACGGATCAGATAAAGAATTACAGCTCAGGACCTCCCTACTTTTTCTACTTTCACTGATTCAATATGCATGGAATAATTTTCTGGTTTATATTTAGATTTTCACAATTTGAGCTTTATTTTAAATCTGCATTTATTGTATAGACATAAATCAAACTTTTGTTATACAAAAACAACTTTTTATGCTATACAAAATCTTCATGAGATAATAAGATATAAATAACAGCCGAGCGAGACATGATGCCTGTTAATAGGCTGATGTGTAGAACTGAGATATAACAGTGAGTGTTGAAGAGTCTGAGTCTGTAGATCAGTAATGGCTGACTGGGATCCAAACCTCAGTTTACCTGAACTATACTAGAGGTGTGTGTGTGTGTCTAGCGGCGAACAGACACACTGCTTCTGATGGATGAGCTGGCTGCTCTTTCCCGCTCTTTAGCAAACTCCATTTCAATTTTAGCCTGGATCTTCTCCCAGTCCACTTCCACCTGAGCACAAGCAGGAATGAAGAAACATTACAACATTACAACATAAAACACAATAAAAGCCTGAATTCTCTGTGAGGACTTCAATCCCATCAACAAACAGTGTGAGTGAGTGTGTGTGTGTGTGTGAGTGTGAGTGTGTGTGTGTGTGAGAGTGTGTTTTAATAGTGCTACAGATAAGAGCATGCAGGTGAACATACTCCCTCAGAGTACTGCAGGAATCTCTTGTTGGTTTCCTCTTTGCTGAAGTCCTGCAGGAACTTCCGTCTGTGAGCGAGGACCGTGTCCACGTGGGTTTTGTACTTCACCGCTAACTCCAGAGCCCTGTGAAGAGAGACACGCATGAGCATGACAAACACACTCACACACACACAAACACATGGACCTAGGGTTGGGAATCGAAAATATTTGAGGTCAGCAATCGGATACTTGTTATAAAACGCACTCACAGAAAATGTGATTTTAATGTGATTTTAAACCATTAAAGCGTGAGACGACTCTGTTTTCCGTGCTGCAGGCACATATGTAACAGTATATTGGATCCGTGCAGCTCTTAAAGTGACAGCAGCCTAATGTTCCTGCTGCCGTCTCTATAATAACACTAATCAAACAACAAAAGACAAAGAGAAAATTCACTTAAAATCTTAAAACACTGTGATTGATCATTTTTTATTTGTTCTTCTTTTAATTACTGAGTGTCTATTGTATTTAATAATGCTTGAAATTTATATTAGTTTAGTCTAGTTGATTTTCTAATGTATTTTTAAACCACAGGCAAACGTTCCTTGCGTGAGTGATGTTTAGCCTGTTTTTTGTTCATGATATTCAGCTACACTTAAATGTTTTGCAATAAGACTAAATGTGAATGATATCTAAGTTTTTTAAATATTTTTTTTACCTTATTGGAATCAGGTTGGCCTGCAGCAGACTGGCCTCACACACACTCTCTCTCACACACACACACACACACACACACACACACACACACACACACACACACACGCACCTGTCCCAGTTGTAGAGGTTGATGTGGATCTGGATGGCGTGATACGTGAGGTTGGCCTGCAGCAGACTGGCCTCACACACACTCTCACACACACACACACACACACACACACACACACACACACACACACACACACACGCACCTGTCCCAGTTGTAGAGGTTGATGTGGATCTGGATGGCGTGATACGTGAGGTTGGCCTGCAGCAGACTGGCCTCACACACACTCTCACACACACACACACACACACACACACACACACACACGCACCTGTCCCAGTTGTAGAGGTTGATGTGGATCTGGATGGCGTGATACGTGAGGTTGGCCTGCAGCAGACTGGCCTCACACACACTCTCACACACACACACACACACACACGCACCTGTCCCAGTTGTAGAGGTTGATGTGGATCTGGATGGCGTGATACGTGAGGTTGGCCTGCAGAAGACTGGCCTCGGCCTCCTGCACGTGTCCGCTGAACAGCAGGATGTGTGCGAGGCACGAGTCCTTCGACGGCAGATCCTTTATGAAGTTGATGTACTGCACCTTATCAATCTAGCAGAGACAGAGACGAGTGTTAAAGAGCCTCTGATGCGAAACGTTCTCCCACAGTAGTGTGCAGATTCACCTCTCCAATGGCTGCATACGCCACTTCTGCTGTGCTCAGCTCCCGATTGGCCATCGCCAGACCTGCCAGACACGACCAGAGCACCTGATCCTGAGAGAGAGAACAGCGTCAGGCACATCCAGTGCTGCAACTCTACACTTTAGCTCTGATGATAGTCACACTCACACACAGATGAACCATCACTGAACGTACTTCAGCTGGACTATTACACTATTTTCTTCTAGATCTGCTGTACAGCAGAAACAAACACAAACTTTATTGCATTATTTTCCTGTTATCACTATAAAGCTGCTTTAAAACAATCTGTATTGTAAAAAGTATTATATAAATGAAGGTGACTTGACTTGATAGCGTTCTGTTGGTAAATTAGCAAAACAAAGCCACCGCAGAGTTTGTCAGCTAAATTAACAGATAAATTCATTAGTGTTCGGTCAGAAGCTTGGAATAATTATGATTGTTTTTATGATCCTTCAGAAATTATTCTAATTGCTGGTTGTTGGTGCTCCATTATTAATAATGGTTATTATTTCAAACTGCTTCATATTTTTGAGGAAATCACAATACAATTTTCAGGATTGCTTGAATTATCTGGATCCAAGGATTTAGATATTTTGGGCATCGAGGCAGGAAAATTAGAGGACCCGGCACCTCATTCTCCTGCCTTCGAGGAGCTGCTGGAGGTTGTAACCACACCAGTGGCCAAATTAAACATTGATTGGCCATCAGAGAAGCAGGAAACGTTGAAAAAAAAGTAAAGTCAAAGTTTTTGCACCGGAGCCTCCTGTTTTTCCCTGATCTCCACACTGAGGTGTCGAGATCGTGGAACAAGCCGTTCTCATCACGATTATCGAGCGTAAACGTCCATATATATTAGTCTATTTGGGGTTCGAAAGAGAACGGCTATGGGGTGATGCCGCGGGTGGAAGAGACACTGGCATCGTATCTTTCACCCGATGCTGCGTCATCCCTTAAGGCTCTGGCGCTGCCCTCCAAACCCTGCCATACTACGTCAGCATTGGTGAGCAAAGCATATATGGAGGCGGGTCGGGCTGGTGCATGCCTGCACACGATGGGGATTATGCAGGCATACCAGGCCGACCTCCTGAAAGAAATGGATGACAGTGGGAAGGTCGCCCTCGACGACGTTAAATGCAGCATTGGTAGCCATGGAGAGACACCTGTGGCTGAACCTGTCGGGCATTGGGGAGAAGGACAGGGCCTTCCTCCTCGATGCCCCACTTTCGCCTTCTGGCCTCTTTGGCGACGCAGTCAATACTGTCGTTGAGAGGTTTCAGGAGGCAAAGCGACAGTCAGTAGCTTTTAAACAGCTGATCCCCCACCGTCGTTACAGATCTCATGGGCTGCTGCCAGGAAGCAGTCCCACCAGCCAGCCGCCAGCACCTCGCACCTGCAACAGCAGACCAAAAAGGATGGGGGGTTATGTCCTATTATAGATCTAAGGGTATTGAATCGGTCTCTGAGGAGATTCAAATTAAAGATGTTAACCATACCTATTATCGTGAGTCAAATCAGGTCCGAGGACTGGTTTAGATCTGAAAGACTCTCACTTCCATATATCCATCCTTCCCTATCACAGACGATTCCTGAGGTGTGCCTTCGGGGGAAATGCGTACCAATATCGGGATCTTCTATATGGCCTAGCATTGTCCCCTCGCACCTTCGCAAAATGCATGGATGCTGCTCTAGCTCCACTGAGACTTCAGGGCATTCGGATCCTCAATTATATCGATGACTGGCTCATTCTAGCACAGTCAGAGGAGATGGCGGTTCGGCATCGAGATGGCGGTTCGGCATCGAGATGTCGTTCTACGCCATCTGAGGTGCTTGGGGCTGAGACTCGATGTCAAAAAAAAGTTCACTAATTCCTCAACAGAGAACTACATCTCTGGGGATGGTATGGGACTCAGTTACGATGCGGGCACAGTTGTCTCCTGCTCGTTTAAACACGAATGGAGACTCCACCCCGAGACGGTGGAGGAAGTTCGGCCAGGCGGAAGTGGATCTGTTCGCCTCTCACGAGAACATGCATTGTCTGCTTTGGTTTTCCCTCATGGATCCAGCTCCCCTGGGGCTGGATGCCATGGTACAGGCGTGGCCAAGGCAACATCTGTACGCATTTCCCCCGATCGCTCTGCTCCCAGGGGTTCTAGAGAGGGTCTGGCAGCACAGGGTCAGTCTGCTTCTAATAGCCCCATTGTGGCCGGCCCGAGTATGGTTTTATAGCAATTCTATCAGGCCCTACGTGGCAAATCCCAATCAGGAGGGACCTTCTTTCTCAGGCCGAGGGCTCAATACACCACCCTCGGCCAGAGCTGTGGATGCTGTGGGTCTGGCCCCTGAGGGGGACCAACTCGTAAATGCTGGTCTCTCAACTGAGGTTGTTGAGAACCTTCTAAACTCTAGAGCCCCCTCCACGAGAGACTTTATGCCTTAAAATGGAATGTTTTCAATTTATGGTGCAGAGATCATCAGCTGGACCCAGTTAACTGCCCAGTGGCTTCAGTACTGGAGTTCCTCCAAGGTCGCTTCTCTGACGGGCTCTCCTCGTCCACGCTTGCAAAACGTCACCGGACCAACACATCGTCTTAATCATACACTCGATTTAATTATATCACATGGAACCGATCCAACCGATATAGATATCATTCCACAAAGTGATGAAGTCACTGATCACTACATGGTAACTTGCATATTACGTACTGCTGTAATATGTCATGCAGCGCCGCGTTATCGACCAGGCAGAACAATCCTCCCATCCACCATAGATAATTTCTCAAATTGCTTATCTAATTTGTCTCAGCTGCTGCCTGAACCCAAACTAATAGAAAACAACCAAAATAATCCAAGGTTTTTATTTAACACCGTGGCTAAACTAACAAATAAACAGACGTCACCCGAACAAAATATCCCGTTACAGTTCAGTAGTAATGATTTCATGAACTTCTTCACTGAGAAAATAGAAAGCATCAGAACCACAATTGTAAACGTTCAATCTTCAATCGCGCCTTATAATTCAGCTTCAATTATCACCCCGCAAGAACAATTACAGTGCTTTACAACTATAGAACAAAAAGAGTTAAATAAACTTATCACTTCATCTAAAACAACAACATGTTTATTAGATCCTATACCAACTAAACTACTGAAAGAAGTGTTACCTGTAGTGGAAGAGCCTCTCCTCAATATTATTAACTCGTCTTTATCTCTAGGTCATGTTCCAAGAACATTTAAACTGGCAGTTATAAAACCTCTCATTAAGAAACCGCAATTAGATCATAATAATCTAGCAAATTATAGACCCATTTCAAATCTTCCATTTATGTCTAAAATATTAGAAAAAGTGGTGTCCGCTCAACTGGGCTCTTTCTTGCAACAAAATGATATCTATGAAAAGTTTCAGTCTGGATTCAGACCGCATCATAGCACTGAAACTGCGCTCGTTAAAATCACAAATGATTTACTTTTAGCTTCTGACCAAGGCTGTATCTCAATACTAGTTTTACTTGATCTTAGTGCTGCGTTCGATACTATAGATCACACAATACTCTTAGATCGACTACAAAATTATACTGGTGTTCAAGGACAAGCACTAAGCTGGTTCAAATCATACCTATCTGACCGCTACCATTTTGTCTATTTAAATGGAGAAAAATCGATCATAACTCCAGTAAACTATGGAGTGCCGCAGGGATCTGTGTTAGGCCCTCTGTTATTTTCAATATATATGATGCCACTTGGAAATATTATAAGGAAACATGGAATTAGTTTCCATTGTTATGCTGATGACACTCAAATATATATTTCATCAAGGCCGGATGAAAACGCTAAATTTTCCAAATTGACAGAGTGTGTTAAAGATATAAAAGATTGGATGACGCGTAATTTTCTTTTATTAAATCCAGACAAGACAGAGGTAATACTTATCGGTTCAAAAAAACCGCCCACAAAACCTCGCACAATACAACTTTAACATCATAGGATGTCCTGTTACTTTATCCGCTACAGTAAAAGACCTGGGTGTTACACTCAATTGCAACCTGTCTTTTGAAAATCATATTTTATATGTTACAAAAACAGCCTTTTTCCACCTTAGAAACATTGCTAAGCTACGTAATATGCTATCAGTTTCTGATGCAGAAAAGTTAGTTCATGCATTCATGACCTCGAGACTGGATTACTGTAATGCCTTATTAGCTGGTTGTCCTGCATCCTCAATAAACAAGCTACAGTTAGTCCAAAATGCCGCCGCTAGAGTTCTTACGAGATCAAGAAAATATGATCATATAACACCGATTTTATCATCACTGCATTGGTTACCTATAAAGTTCCGTATTAATTACAAGGTATTGCTACTGACTTATAAAGCCCTAAACGGCTTAGCTCCAGTCTATTTAACGGATCTTCTATCGCCCTATAATCCATCGCGCTCTTTAAGATCACTAAATTCAAGGCTTTTGGTCATACCTAGGATATTCAGAACCACCAAAGGAGGGAGAGCATTTTCACATTTGGCTCCAAAACTCTGGAATAGTCTTCCTGATACTGTTCGTTGCTCAGACTCGCTCTCCCAGTTTAAAACTAGATTAAAGTCGCATCTCTTCAGCCAAGCATTCATATAATCCCACAGTTCAAACTACAATCCGGCCTCTAGCTCATAAATGCCAGAGGAGAACTGGCCCCCGACTGAGCCTGGGTTCTCCCAAGGTTTTTTTTCTCCATTAGGTCACCTGATGGAGTTTTAGGACACCATTAGGTCACTTGATGGAGTTTTTCGGTTCCTTGCCACTGTTGCCTTTGGCTTGCTCAGTTGGGGATATTTTGGGGATATTTAATTTAATTTTATCAATCAATAAATTCCTCTTGAAATAAACTTTGTTGAATTATTTAAATTTAATACTGTGAAGCTGCTTTGATACAATCTGTATTGTGAAAAGCGCTATACAAATAAACTTGACTTGACTTGACTTGACGCTTAAGGTCTATGTGGCGGCCATAGCTGCCATCCACAAGCCTTTAAGTGAGGGCACTACGGGGAGACACCCACTCATAGTATGTTTCCTTTGTGGAGCTAGGAGGATGAGGCCTGTTGTCCAGGCCAGGGTTTTGGTCTGGGACCTGGCAGTGGTTATGAAGGGTTATCCCGGGCACCCTTCGAACCCATTGACGAGATGTCTGAGAAATGTTTAGCCCTGAAAGTAGCCTTCCTGCTAGCCATCACGTCCCTCAAGAGAGTTGGGGACTAGCAGGTGGTATCTGTTACTCCCTCTTGCCTGGCAGAGTGAGAGTCATTCTCCACCCTAGACCTGGCCATGTGCCCAAAGTGCCATCAAGTGTGGCACGGTCTATGATTTTACAGGCATTTCATCCTCCACCGCATTCGGCGGCTGATCAAAGCTACATTTGTTATGCCCTGTCCGAGCCTTGGAGGGCTATGTACATAGATCCTCAGACTGGAGGAAGTCGGACCAGTTGCCTCTAAACATACTATTAGCAGGTGGATTGTAGAGGCTATTTCCTCAGCGTATGAGGCGTACAGTTTGCCTTCGCCTCTCCTGATAAGAGCCCACTTGACTAAAGGTGTAGCATCCTCTAAGGCCCTGCTAGCAGGGGTTTTCCTTCAAGAGGTCTGTGATGCCGCCGGCTGGGCCTCCCCACACACCTTCATAGATCTGCCCTCTACACCGGGTTCAAAAGTTCTCACGTCTTGAGTTGTGCCAGATTGCTTCATACAAGGACAGACACTAGTCAGTGTGGCACAGTAGGCATTTTGTTCCCCAAAGTGTCGCCTTTTGACGCAGCGCGAGTTCCCTCGAAAGGGAACGTGATGGGTTACAACTGTAACCCTCGTTCCCTGAGAAGGGAACAAGATGATGCGTCCCTTTGCCACACTTCCTGCATGCCTGATAACGACTTGCTTCGACCTATAAGAAGCTGACGCTGTTATGATCCGGTGTCCTTTTACAGCTTCCGCATCGCCATCACATGCGACGTCACGAGTGACGTCATGACGCAACACCAATCGAGATTGGACTAGTTCCATTTAGGTTTCAGACGCATCATGCTGAAGTGTCTTCTTTCGATGCAGCGCCTCGTTCCCAGAGGGTTACAGTTGTAACCAAAGGCGTTTCCACAAACATATGAAGCAGCTCAACCGTTTTCAAGACTGATAATAATCATAAATGTTTCTTGAGCAGCAAATCAACATATTAGAATGATTTCTAAAGGATCATGTGACACTGAAGACTGGAGTAATGATGCTGGAAATTCAGCTTTGATGACAGGAATAAATTACACTTTATTATATATTCAAATAGAAAATAGCTGTTTTACATTGGAATAATATTTCACTATTTTTAGTAGTGTATTTTTGATCAAATAAATGCAGCCCTGGTGAGCAGAAGATACTCTTTCAGAAACATTAATAAATCTTATTTATTCCAAACGTTTGACCATTAGTGTAGGTATTACAAACTAACAATGACCAGTTCTCTACCTTATAATAAATTCTGTTCATGTTAATTTCTATACTAATACATTTTTAACATAGCTTAGCATAGATAGTTTAATAAATGCTGAAAAAAAAGTTTTACTTTTGTAACAAATTTAACTTTATTGTAAAATGGCACCAACTAAGCATTTTATTCCACGGCCATTTAATGTTTAATGCTTTATTTTAGTTTTAATTACATTTTTATTAGAGTGGGACTGTCACAAGCACAGTGTTATTGAGTTCCTGACAGAACAACCGCTGCCATCTACTGCTGTTACACACAGAGAAACATACCTCCTCCTCGGGAGCACAGAGACGAGAGGAGAAATGACAACCGTAAGAGAGACAGCAACTGTCCACACACACACACACACACACACACACACACACGCAAGTTCTGACACTGTAGGCTCACAGGAATTCATTCCTTTAGTCAGTTATTCCGTTGAGCACCATGACAGTAAAACCAAAATTGTTTTCAGAAATTATGAAAACCAGAGCAAGGAACTGCTTTTTATTTTATTTTATTTTTTATTAGGGCTGGGGGAATTAACGCGTTAATCTTTGCGATTAATTTGAGATGTTTAACGCGTAAAAAAATAAATAGCACAATTAACGCAGCACTTTTTTGCCTCGTTTTAATGATTTCCTGTTGCGGCTGCTATTGAAAAGGCTGAAAATATGCCGTCCCGCGCCTCCGTGTTCAGCGATCAGGCTTCACTCTCGCGCAGCTTTCATAAGCGGGTCTTTTCCGCTCCGTGTGTGCGCCGCCGCACTCTCCGTTCCTGTGTGTGTGTGTGTGTCGGCGCGCTGCGCTCTCTGCTCAATGTTCCGCTCTGTGTTTGCGCTGCGTGTTCTGCTCTGTCGTTAACCCCCAAACGCTCCAGTCATGTACCGATCACGCACTGGAAAAGCAAAGTCCGCTCAAATAACGTGAAATTTCTCTGTAGTAGACTTCTGTTAATTAATTAATTAATTGCACATGCCCTACTGAGCTGGTATAGTCATGCTGGGCAACAATGGTAAAATGACCTGCTCTGGTCACATGCTCTGGTAATAATAGCTTTGTAGGACTATATTTTATTTTGATAATTAGTAAAAAATTTTAAATCTGTTAAATTGATTATTTTAATATAGGGCTTTTTTCTGTTCCTTTTTTCCTGTGTTGTTTAATTTAATTAGGTGATTTTAAGTTTAAATATTGATGATTACAAGCTTGGGGGAAATGCAATTAATTGCAATTAATTACAGCAAATTGTGCAATTAATTAGTAAAAAAAAAAAAAATCGATTCCCAGCCCTATTTTTTATACAAAATAATAATAGCCAATCAAAAAGTATATTTAATATAAAAAGTCAGTATTGTCAAAACAAGAAACATCTATTCTGTGTCATTACGTGTAGTGAGTTTAAGTTTTGCACTTCAGAACTTCCGTTAAGAGAACATAGTGAGCATCGATGCTTCCTGGTTTTCACGGTGCATTGTGGGACTTTTTAGGGAGCAAATGTTTCAGTGCACTGGTAGGTTTTGTAATTGAGACAGCCCTTAAAGTCCCCCTGTGGTGAAAATCCAGCTTTTAATGGTGTTTATGTGTCTATGTGGTGTTTTTAATATGCTTTAAGACAAACCATGTGTAAGTTCATAAGTCGACAGCATTGCTGAGTATTTCCTCCTTAAAACTGCAGTGAACCAAAGACAGTCTCAAACACACGCTGTGAAATCGCTGGTGTTTCTGACGTCACAAACTACCTTGTAACCAATCAGATCAACCTGTGATCGTCAACCAGTGGATCTCTGAGCTGAGTGAGTGAGTGGAGGCGGGGCTCATTTGCATGTTCATAGATCCGCGCATACTAAATGAGGCAAGGGTGTCGAGTTACAGTCAAACTATTTTATGGCATGAAGACATTTTTTTTTCAAAGAAAAAATGCTTTAATGTCACTTTGGTGATCAAAGATGAGTTTTAAGGGATAAAATGACTGACTACAGGGGGACTTTAAGATAAATGACTCCCTGATCAGTGCCCTGACTACTGAACTAGGGAGCTGATTGAGACACAGCCACACTGTCTTGCAGAGTTCAGCTCCAACCCTAATCAAACACAGCTGAACCAGCTCATCAAGCTCTTCAGGAACACTTGAAAATCACAGTGGTGTGAGCTGAAGCATGTTGGATATAAACTTTGCAGGACAGTGTGGCTCCAGGAGCAGGGCTGAAGACCTCAGGGCTGCAGTATTTTCTCTATCTGTATCTGTTTCCCTCACACCTTTACACTCACACAAGAGAGCGCTCCCTGCTCCACTGACCTTAGCGAAGCGGCAGATGCGGAGGCCGTCCTCCCAGCGGGCGCTGCCGGTGTACTCGTGCAGTAAGGTCGGGTACGGGGACACTGCGGTGCACACCAGAGAGCCGTCCGCCCGTCTGACAGTCACCTGAGTGCCCACATAGCTGACGATCTGAGGAGAGCGACTTAACTCGCTGCAGAAGACAGGATTCATCAAACATCACACACAGTTTATCTGCAGTCTCCTAAAGTCTTCAATTACTACTGGGCTCCTAGAAATACACAAATCACCACTAGCTTCGTTTACATGCACAACTTTTGTTTCAATGAGACTGAATTCATTCCGATTGATGATTCTTAATGTAGTGTTTACATGAACGCTAAACGTGATCGGGTTGATGTGCGCGTTTATGTCACAAGCTTCAAATCTGAATATATTTTTTGACATGTGCACACTGCACAAATATACAGAGTTTCCGGCTGTTGGCGCATAATAACCATTCTCCTGCATTGGTTCTTTATTTGTTTTAAACAGCAGACTTAATATTTATCCATTTCTGGTCATAATTTGGAGAGAATGATCATATGAACCGTTGTGCCGCTGCTTATATTTATCACGCTGTAAAAATGCCCCAAACCGTCGTCTGTGGATGAGAGTCTGAAACAAGGACTGGTGGGACGTTGTCCTGCTCCACTTCACACACACTGAAGAGTGAAAGGAGAATTTTAGGATGACGGGACACTCATTTATAAGACACTTTATTCAACAGGAAGAACAGCTCATTACGCTATTTCTACATCATTGCACATGCGCAGTCCTTTCAGTTTCGGTTCTCAGTCTGATCAAGTGTTTACATGTTCTCTTGATCGGATTAGAAAAGGAATAAACATCAGAGCTAACCCCTTTCATTCTGATCAAGCTCAATCGGATCGATTAAGGTGTTAAGCCGTCAATTTAATTACTAATGGATTATTTGGTTGCATGTAAACGTAGCCATTGACTGATGGTTATTTCAGATGCGAGGGAAGTTAGTTGTAGTGCATGTACCTGCTGTCCTTGCTGAAGATGGTTTTGGGGAGCAGGTCTTTGTCCACAAACACCACACTAGGGTAATACCACACAGTGAACTGGTTGTCCTGGATTCCGCACAGGATGTTAGCAGAGTCGTTCCAGGCCACAGTGTCAACCATTGAACCTGGGCAAGAATTACAAAGATTCCATTCAAATGAATCAAACCTTAATACAGATGCTTGACTGAATTCAGTGCGACTTCACCAGAGACAGAGTTTCCTTCTGGATTCTTACCGATCTTATAGATGCTGTGAGCTCGGCCCAGCTTTCTCACAGAGGTCAGGTAGAGGTCACGGTTCTTATCGATCAAAGCGATCCTTCTGTCATTAGGCAGGCCACACTGATCCAGTGCGACTAACACCACCTCTATCTAACAGAGAGACGAGCAAAAGGGGACTGATTATGCAAAATTCACTTTTACATGGTGTTTGAACATAAATGTGTGTTGGCAGTGTGTGTAAAAATCCACCCACTCCTCTTTTTTTAAATCCCTATAAATTATAAGCAGTGTCTCAGAACAAGCCGTTTGCAGATTCTAACAGTGTGACATCACAAAATGCCCACGACTGCTGACGTACTCTGCCCTATTAGCATAGACAGACTCTGCCCTATTAGCATAGACCCCGCCCACGACTGCTGATGGACTCTGCCCTATTAGCATAGACAGACTCTTCCCTATTAGCATAGACCCCGCCCACGACTGCTGACGGACTCTGCCCTATTAGCATAGACAGACTCTGTCCTATTAGCATAGACCCCGCCCACGACTGCTGATGGACTCTGCCCTATTAGCATAGACAGACTCTGCCCTATTAGCATAGACCCCGCCCACGACTGCTGACGGACTCTGCCCTATTAGCATAGACCCCGCCCACGACTGCCGACGGACTCTGCCCTATTAGCATAGACAGACTCTGCCCTATTAGCATAGACCCCGCCCACGACTGCTGACGGACTCTGCCCTATTAGCATAGACCCCGCCCACGACTGCCGACGGACTCTGCCCTATTAGCATAGACAGACTCTGCCCTATTAGCATAGACCCCGCCCACGACTGCTGACGGACTCTGCCCTATTAGCATAGACAGACTCTTCCCTATTAGCATAGACTCCACCCACGACTGCTGACGGACTCTGCCCTATTAGCATAGACAGACTCTTCCCTATTAGCATAGACTCCACCCACAACTGCTGATGGACTCTGCCCTATTAGCATAGGCCCCGCCCAAGACTGCTGACGCACTCTGCCTATTAGCATAGACCCCGCCCAGCTCTCAGTCAAGAGCAGTGAGTGATTTTCTGTTTTTCTCTTGTTGTTTGATTCATATTAACAGCATATTTAGCAGAAGGTACTGTACTTTAATACTATACATGCAATTTCTTTACTTGCTGCTTACATTCACATACATAACCAACTGTTTATATAAACTCGTGTTCGTTTCCCTCCCTGGTGCGGATCTTTTGGGCAGGTGTGAATACAGCAATCGCACTCGGGTGTGGACCAAACACCCGTACCGAGAGCCAGCTGAAGAGGTGGTCTCTGTCCGGTTCCAAACCAACTCTGGAACGGTCCGAATTTCTGTCCAATGAATGGATGACCTTAGCACATGTGTGGTTTTGTTTACAAATTTTGGTTCACTTGCAAAAAGGGCAGTGTGAAAGTGAACCACACCAAACAAGTGCGCTCAGAAAACCACATTTCAGGAGTTTAGACTGTTATGGCTTTAAAACCATAGACTGTAAAAAAATATGGGCGCGTGGTGTCGGTGACGTCACCCGTAGTGTTTCTGGAGAGAATTTTTTAAGCCCAAAGTATGCGGAGCCAGCCGTCGCCATCTAGTGAGCTGCAGAAACTAGTGAGCTGCCTTGCTGTCTACTGTCTTCATATGCAGCTTCCTTCTAAAGCCCAAAGTATACATTGGTTTTTAAGCAAACCCTAGAGCATGTGAACTGTGTGCACAACGTATATTTCATTATCAGCTTAGTACACACTCAACCCAGATTTACAGCGCATAATCTGCATGCTCAGCGATTCGATTTTTTTGCACTAATTAATTGGCCCCACTGGCTGGGGCCACTTTTTCACAGTCCAGAAAAAGAAACAAAAGAGAGAGAACAATTAACTACTGGAGACGCAACGACTACATCATACAAATATCACTCCACACAATAGACTCATCTCACATCGATACACATATCTGCTTAAGTCAAATATTGTTTCCAGGTGCACGCCTCTACTTGCTTTCAAGTGAGAATACGATCTCAACAGCCATTTATGAACACTATTTCCTTGTAGCACACCTGTACGCTAAGCTTCTATAAACTCCTGGTGTACACCACTGTCTCTGCACAACAATATTTTAATGATTTCTAAAAGATGAATCACTGTCTGGACATCTATCTGAGATCTCAGTATGGAGATGATTTTTCAGTAGTACTACAGAACACCATGAGTGTATATTAGCAGCGTTGGTTGTTTGCTTTTAGCATCTAATAGAGCGTTTGGACCCAGAAACGATGATGCATGACATCAGATCTAACAAGCAGACTTGGTAAGACCATCAGCAGTTTAATTAGGTTTAATTGATACTTTGTGTATTTCTGCATTGCTCTCTATTTGGCTGACATTTTGGATGATTATTTTTCACTGGGGATGTTGTGGTGTATGTGTGTGTGTGTGTGTGTGTGTGTGTGTGTGTGTAATGACAGAGTACTGTATGTGTGTTTGTTTGTGTCAAGTCAAGTCAAGTCAAGTTTATTTGTATAGCGCTTTTCACAATACAGATTGTATCAAAGCAGCTTCACAGTATTAAATTAAAATAATACAACAAAGTTTGTTTCAAGAGGAATTTATAGATTGATAAAATTAAATTAAATATCCCCAAAATATCCCCAACTGAGCAAGCCAAAGGCTTGTGTGTGTCTACCTTGTGTGTCAAAGGTTTGCCGTCACCGATGGCTTTTCCCGTTTGGACCTCGAACAGAAAGACAACTGAGAAGAGAAGGAAGGAGAACAACATGAACATCATAAGATGTCTGAAAGGTCTTCATGTAAAATCACAGCTTGCATTGCATTTATGTTGTACTTTTGGAGCGCTTGGCCTCTCATATACGGTGTGTTGTCTACCTACAACAGGAGCTACACAACACACTAACCCCTACATGTATCAACACACTAACCCCTACATGTGTCAGCACACTAACCCCTACATGTGTCAACAAACTAACCCCTACATGTGTCAGCACACTAACCCCTACATGTGTCAGCACACTAACCCCTACATGTGTCAGCACACTAACCCCTACATGTGTCAGCACACTAACCCCTACATGTGTCAGCACACTAACCCCTACATGTATCAGCACACTAACCCCTACATGTGTCAGCACACTAACCCCTACATGTGTCAGCACACTAACCCCTACATGTGTCAGCACACTAACCCTACATGTGTCAACACACTAACCCCCTACATGTGTCAGCACACTAACCCCTACATGTATCAGCACACTAACCCCTACACGTGTCAGCACACTAACCCCTACATGTGTCAGCACACTAACCCCTACATGTGTCAGCACACTAACCCCTACATGTGTCAGCACACTAACCCCTACATGTGTCAACACACTAACCCCTACATGTGTCAGCACACTAACCCCTACATGTGTCAGCACACTAACCCCTACATGTGTCAGCACACTAACCCCTACATGTATCAGCACACTAACCCCTACATGTATCAGCACACTAACCCCTACATGTATCAACACACTAACCCCTACATGTGTCAGCACACTAACCCCTACATGTGTCAGCACACTAACCCCTACATGTGTCAGCACACTAACCCCTACATGTGTCAGCACACTAACCCCTACATGTGTCAGCACACTAACCCCTACATGTGTCAGCACACTAACCCCTACATGTGTCAGCACACTAACCCCTACATGTGTCAGCACACTAACCCCTACATGTGTCAGCACACTAACCCCTACATGTGTCAGCACACTAACCCCTACATGTGTCAACACACTAACCCCTACATGTGTCAGCACACTAACCCCTACATGTATCAGCACACTAACCCTACATGTATCAGCACACTAACCCCTACATGTGTCAACACACTAACCCCTACATGTGTCAGCACACTAACCCCTACATGTATCAGCACACTAACCCTACATGTGTCAGCACACTAACCCCTACATGTGTCAGCACACTAACCCCTACATGTATCAGCACACTAACCCTACATGTATCAGCACACTAACCCCTACATGTGTCAACACACTAACCCCTACATGTGTCAGCACACTAACCCCTACATGTATCAGCACACTAACCCTACATGTGTCAGCACACTAACCCCTACATGTATCAGCACACTAACCCTACATGTATCAGCACACTAACCCCTACATGTGTCAGCACACTAACCCCTACATGTGTCAGCACACTAACCCCTACATGTGTCAGCACACTAACCCCTACATGTGTCAGCACACTAACCCCTACATGTGTCAGCACACTAACCCCTACATGTATCAGCACACTAACCCCTACATGTATCAGCACACTAACCCCTACATGTATCAACACACTAACCCCTACATGTGTCAGCACACTAACCCCTACATGTGTCAGCACACTAACCCCTACATGTATCAGCACACTAACCCCTACATGTATCAGCACACTAACCCCTACATGTGTCAGCACACTAACCCCTACATGTGTCAGCACACTAACCCCTACATGTGTCAACACACTAACCCCTACATGTGTCAGCACACTAACCCCTACATGTGTCAGCACACTAACCCCTACATGTATCAGCACACTAACCCTACATGTGTCAGCACACTAACCCCTACATGTGTCAGCACACTAACCCCTACATGTATCAGCACACTAACCCCTACATGTGTCAGCACACTAACCCCTACATGTGTCAGCACACTAACCCCTACATGTGTCAGCACACTAACCCCTACATGTATCAGCACACTAACCCCTACATGTGTCAACACACTAACCCCTACATGTGTCAGCACACTAACCCCTACATGTGTCAGCACACTAACCCCTACATGTGTCAGCACACTAACCCCTACATGTGTCAGCACACTAACCCCTACATGTGTCAGCACACTAACCCCTATATGTATCAGCACACTAACCCCTACATGTGTCAGCACACTAACCCCTACATGTATCAGCACACTAACCCCTACATGTATCAGCACACTAACCCCTACATGTGTCAGCACACTAACCCCTACATGTGTCAGCACACTAACCCCTACATGTATCAGCACACTAACCCCTACATGTGTCAGCACACTAACCCCTATATGTATCAGCACACTAACCCCTACATGTGTCAGCACACTAACCCCTACATGTATCAGCACACTAACCCCTACATGTATCAGCACACTAACCCCTACATGTGTCAACACACTAACCCTACATGTGTCAACACACTAACCCCTACATGTATCAGCACACTAACCCCTACATGTATCAGCACACTAACCCCTACATGTATCAGCACACTAACCCCTACATGTGTCAACACACTAACCCTACATGTGTCAACACACTAACCCCTACATGTTTCAGCACACTAACCCCTACATGTATCAGCCCCCTCTGTCTATCTGCACATGAGCTTGACAGCGCTCTCCGCACCTCGTTCATCAGTCGTGTCTCGTATGGCGATGGTGTCGTTGCTCAGGGAGATGGACTGAGAGTTCAGGATGTCCATCCTCATGCCGGGACTCTTGGGAGATGACACCACACGGCCCTCATAGGAGTACACATACACCTCTGCTCCATCCACCAGCAGAAAGTGCCTGGACCAAGACAAACAAGTCAAGTCAAGTCAAGTTTATTTGTATAGCGCTTTTCACAATACAGATTGTATCAAAGCAGCTTCACAGTATTAAATTTAAATAATACAACAAAGTTTATTTCAAGAGGAATTTATTGATTGATAAAATTAAATTAAATATCCCCAAAATATCCCCAACAGAGCAAGCCAAAGGCAACAGTGGCAAGGAACCGAAAAACTCCATCAAGTGACCTAATGGTGTCCTAAAACTCCATCAGGTGACCTAATGGAGAAAAAAAACCTTGGGAGAACCCAGGCTCAGTCGGGGGCCAGTTCTCCTCTGGCATTTATGAGCTAGAGGCCGGATTGTAGTTTGAACTGTAGGATTATATGAATGCCTGGCTGAAGAGATGCGACTTTAATCTAGTTTTAAACTGGGAGAGCGAGTCTGAGCAACGAACAGTATCAGGAAGACTATTCCAGAGTTTTGGAGCCAAATGTGAAAATGCTCTCCCTCCTTTGGTGGTTCTGGATATCCTAGGTATGACCAAAAGCCTTGAATTTAGTGATCTTAAAGAGCGCGATGGATTATAGGGCGATAGAAGATCCGTTAAATAGACTGGAGCTAAGCCGTTTAGGGCTTTATAAGTCAGTAGCAATACCTTGTAATTAATACGGAACTTTATAGGTAACCAATGCAGTGATGATAAAATCGGTGTTATATGATCATATTTTCTTGATCTCGTAAGAACTCTAGCGGCGGCATTTTGGACTAACTGTAGCTTGTTTATTGAGGATGCAGGACAACCAGCTAATAAAGCATTACAGTAATCCAGTCTCGAGGTCATGAATGCATGAACTAACTTTTCTGCATCAGAAACTGATAGCATATTACGTAGCTTAGCAATGTTTCTAAGGTGGAAAAAGGCTGTTTTTGTAACATATGAAATATGATTTTCAAAAGACAGGTTGCAATCCTAAGAGAGAGAGTGTATTCTCTCTCTCAAACACACAAACAGTGTGTGTGTGAGAGAGAGAGAGAGAGAGAGAGAGAGAGAGAGAGAGAGAGAGAGAGAGAATCGCTGAAAGACCCAGCAGTTCAGTTAAACCGTGGTCTCCAACACAACACAACACAACACAACACAACACAACACAACACAACACAACACAACACAACACAACACAACACAACACATGTCTCCATGATAACTCTGAATCAAACGGACAAGCGGCTTCTCCTGACAGTGGATTTCAGCAGAACTGCAGATGATGGTTAGTGTGAATCCACTGTGTCATTTTAAGTGCTTTAACCATGGATTCTGGTTTAAACCTGTTCAGTTTGTCTAAAAGCAAATAACACTTGATTGTAGAAAAAAAACAAAAAAATAAAATTTTATTGACTGCAGAGATTATTGTGGGCTTTATTCAATTTCCTATTTCACAAAGATTAAAGGCCCGTTCACACCGATAAAGATATAGTTCTAAAAATCGTTCTCAATATTAAAGAATAGCAGAGTTCACATCACAGATATAACCAGGGTGCGATTTGTGAAAAAAACAGAGGGGGGGATGTTTTGAAACATTTTTATTCATAAAAATAAATCATGAGAACAAGAACTTCATTCACTGCATTTGCTGCTCTGGACCCTTTTCATTGTTCCCAGCTAGCTAACAAGAGTTTTCGTGCTGAAAAATTACATACTATTACAAATATTTGTACTTGGTGACATTCTGAAAAGCCGTACATGGATCAAAGCTAATGGACAGGATCAGATAAATCAGAGTTTAGATTCTCTGCCCGAGCCCGAATTTGACCCGACCCGACCCGGGCCCTTGATCCAGCACTTGTGTTACAAAATGCAACACGTCACGTGTCATGCTCCTCCACTCGCACGCATCACACCGGCCCGGGATAATAATCTTTAAAAATATTTATTTTGTTTAAAAAATATTCTATATTCTAAAACCTTGTTGAATTAAATTAGAGTTGTAGCCTACTAGGGCTACTCCTCCTAGGCCATCCAAAGTTCATCCAAAGTTCATTTTCTGTGTTCATCATTTTTCACGTTTTATTTTTATTTTATTTTATTTATTTTTTACGTTTCTTCTTTCAGATCCATTTGCGATCCATTTCATTCTGAATAAACAAACAAGGCAGTTTACATGATTTGTCCTTGTTGCATTATTCATTATGATAATAATTAATAAATGCACGCACAATATCCGTGAACTTGATAAATGTTGCAGATATGTTTTACTATGCACAAACAAATGCCTTTCAACTTATGTGTGCAAAATTCAGAAGCAGTAAATGAATGTGCAGCAATTTGTACAAATAGAGTGTCTGTATAGGCCTACTATATGTGTTGTAGCCATTAAATAAGCTCATTTAGTTTCATATTTGTTAAAATATTATTGTTATTTTTTTCCATCTATGTTGATTTATGAAAAGTGAACAGCAGCACGAGTAAGATAGGATGTGCAGTATATATCGGGAGACTTGGAGTGGGTTAGACATGATTTTGACTATTTCATTAAGTTTTGTTTTGTAGAAAGCCTTTCTTTAAAGTGAATTTCGTTCTGTATAAATTGTATCTTAATTTTAATAAATTTTTCATCAACGAATTGCGTGTATTTAATAAATAAGAAGCAAATATAGCAGACAAAGGCTATAATCAGAGGCGCCGCCGCGGTTACTTGCACTGCATGATAACTTGAGCGGATCTCATCATAAATTAACCGAAACTAAGTGTATGCCTCAAAGAGAATATTAAGAAATATATCTAAAGAACGCTTGAAATGTCTTTAAACGAAACAATTCAAAACGAAAAGAAATAGGCAACACTCTGATGTAATCCATGCATTTCTCCATATATGCGCATTCACTACGGAAATGGCGATCGTCAACTTCATCTTTGCTTCATCTCAACTTCCCTGGCGCCACCCCTGGGTTTAAATTGGGCTCGGGCTCATAACATACAGTTAATGTGTCGGGCCGGGCCGACAAAGTCAATTCGCCTCATTCGGGCTTCGCGTCTACCGCGCCGCGCGACACGCATCGCGCCGCAGGACCTCTAGACGCGCGTAAACGCGTCTTTACATTGACTTAACATTGAAATCACTCACGCCAGACACTCAAGAGTGAGTGAGTAATCAAAAAACCTTTGCTTAGCCTCAGTTGAGTAAAACACCGTATGTGCAACTTCAGCACTAACTCTGCTTGTCATCATAGAAACAGATAATCAGATTGTGATGTTTATTCCCGCTTCAGTAATATGCTGCATATGCAGCGTAAAAAAAGACCTGCAACCGTCTCGCAAGTGTTGATAGGCTATTACTCGTGAGGTGTAACCAATCATATAGCGCCGTGGGCGGGACATTGAGCAAGTCTGCAGAGTGGTGGTTACAGAGAGGCTGCGGAGCCAGTCAAAGTAGCGCATTTTAAAATAAAAAGGATTTTAATCAAACCACGGATCCGTGATAAGTTTTGTGATCCGCCTCGCCACTAGTGTAGTAGCACTGATCACTTTGAGGGGGGGATAAATTTATCCCCACCGGGGATAAAAATAATTAAGCAGAGGCAGGGATACATTGACCAGAAAGGGGGAAATCCCACGCATCCCCCCCGGCAAATCGCACCCTGGATATAACGATAACAGCACAGAGAAATTATATCATTGGAATGACTTTCAGAACAATTTCATCCAGCTGATAAAAAAAGATGACAGCCAATCAGAATCCATCCTGCCGTAACATTTACACATTGCGCATTTAAAGTGACAGACAAGCATGCGCTTAGAATAAACAGAACGATATCGTCCCCTGGTGTGGACGCTTATATAGTTATCTTTATAGTTATCGTTCTTGGTGTGAATGGGCCTTGGGAACTTTCAAAGTTGTCTTCATTTAT
>NC_138733.1:42601478-42613978 GCF_965113295.1 Leuciscus leuciscus
ACAAGTATCAAGCGCGAAACGCAAGTAAC
Source organism: Leuciscus leuciscus (assembly GCF_965113295.1). Taxonomy (NCBI): domain Eukaryota; kingdom Metazoa; phylum Chordata; class Actinopteri; order Cypriniformes; family Leuciscidae; genus Leuciscus; species Leuciscus leuciscus. Next base: position 42,601,508 of record NC_138733.1, read on the forward strand.
TTTGTGGGCGGGTCTTGGGCGCTGTTGCTATTATACCGGCGGGATAAATGACTATTGCGCCCAACGCAAATCTAAAATGGGTTTGTCTGAAGTAGCTTCATTACTCATAGGTGTGGTTTGGGCGTAACGTGAAATAAACCAATCAGAGCGACATCTCACATTCCCTTTAAGAGCAGGCACGCTTGTTCCATGGCGGATTGCTATTATAACGGCGGATTTGCCAGACGCACGCCAGGAGCGGTTCACAGCCGAGGAGACCGACGTTCTCGTCAGGGCCGTAAAACACAGAGAAGTGACATTGGGGATGGAGAAACACACCCAAATTAGCTTCGGTTAAACAGGCGTATGATAATTTGGGTAAATGTGTAAGCTAGATTTATGCCTATTTTTTTTACATCTTCATGGACACCACAATGATTTCCCTCGTGTGTTAATATTTTTCCTTGTAATAATGTATGATTTTCTAAAAATGAGAACTGTTGCGTCTGTGTGTAGATGAGATAAGCAAAGTGTGTATGCGTTGTACACACGCTACATTATGGCCAAGCATGCGCCCTTAAAATAGCATATGAATAACATGCGCAACGCTTCACTGACTTTAGACGAGGTTTCTCCTGGTCTGTGGAGGAATTGTTTTCTGAAACTGCAAAATAGCACCAGGGAACGTTTGCACCGGAACACGCCTCCTCTTTGCGCTGAACCGCCCCCGGGAGCGCAAATGCATTTGCTAGTTTACTGACGTGCATCTGTGGAGGGAAAAGTCCGCTGTGCGTCGGGTGCAAAATAGGAATGAAACATGCGTCGGTGTACAAAGTCAATTGCGCTGGGTGCAAGATAGGACCCAAAGAGTTAAAGCACAGTTAAAGAGTTAAAGCACAGTTAAAGGTATATTTCAAGTATACAAATTAATACCTACATAGTAGTATACTTAAAGTGCACAATTAATATACAGTATAAATAGTGAGCTCTAAGTATGATGTTAGGTTTACTAAAAGAAAAAGTATACTAGCCGTATAAAACTACTAATCTATCAGTTCACTGACAGTACATTTTCAAAGTGTATTTTCAGAAACTAAAAATGTGCTACAAGTATTTAACTAGAACACTATCAGTAAACCTATACACTGATTTGTAGTATTGTTAAAAACTTAGAAGTAAACTTTGAGTATACAACTAGTTTACAACTGTTACACTTAAAGTATACCTAAAAGTGTACTGTTTTATCCTCTAAAAAGTGGGCCAATTTAGTCCCACGTATCACTGAAACAGTACACTTACAAGCCTACTACTATTTGATTTTAGTATGCTTACTTAAAGAATGAATACTTCAACTATACTTGAACTTTACTTAGCTATACTTGATAAAATGAACTTGGAGTATACTTGTTTTTTTGTCAACTCTAAACCTACTCAGAAACTCATTTGACTTCAAGCTCCACACAACACAAAGCATGGCAAACTGAGTGGGTTAATTCAGTCATCACTGAAGAAGAGGAAGAGGAAGGTGAAGAAGAAGAAGAAGAGGAAGAAGAAGAAGAAGAAGAAGCAGAAGCCAGTATCATCTCGGTTTGGACTCGAGTCACACTGGTTAGTGTGAGTGACAGAGTCCAGATGCTGCAAACACTCTGTCTAGTGTCATATGTGCATGTGGACTCACACTCCATCACACACATGTACACCTGAGATACTGTACACTACAGAGCTCGACAGCAGATCTGTGATTGGTGTTACACTGTTCAACACTTGAGCTGAATGTAGTGGGATGGTCAGTTCATCATGGCAGCTGTAAACCGTAATCTGGATGGACTGGATCTCAGTATCAGCACAGACTCAGTGAGACGCTGGCGCTGATGCTGAACTGAAACTGGACGCTGCAAGAGAAGCTGTTGCTGATAAAACACAAGCCTCATGAATCAGGTGAAGGGCTCGTCTCAGTCCATCTGACAATCTAACAACACACAGATGACTCACACACAGATAATTCAACATGTGTGACATGAGGAGTGAAGACATCTGTGCTGCATCTGTGATGAGTAAACCTGCAGACGTGTGTTTGCTGAAGTGTTCTGGCACTCGTGTGTGTGTGTCACTGAGGGGTTAATGCAGTGAACCGCTGACACAGCACAACCCTCACAGCTTTAACCCTTCACCAGACACACACACACACACAATATGAAACCCTCACAGTTTTAACCCTTCACCACTGTGTGTGTGTGTGTGCGTGCGTGCGTGTGTGTGTGTGTGTGTGTGTGTGTGTGTGTGTTTGTTTGAGCAGACTGGTGAAGGGTTAAAGCTGAGAGGGTTTCATATTGTGCGTGTGTGTGTGTGTGTGTGTGTGTGTTTGTTTGAGCAGACTGGTGAAGGGTTAAAGCTGTGAGGGTTTCATATTGTGTGTGTGTGTGCGTGTGTGTGTGTGAGTGCGCAGACTGGTGAAGGGTTAAAGCTGTGAGGGTTTCATATTGTGTGCGTGCGTGCGTGTGTGTGTGTGTGTGTGTGTGTGTGTGTGTGTGTGAAGGGTTAAAGCTGTGAGGGTTTCATACGGAGTGCTGTGTGTGTGTGTGTGTGTGTGTGTGTGTGGTGAAGGGTTAAAGCTGTGAGGGATTCATACGGATTGCTGTGTGTGTGTGTGTGTGTGTGTGTGTTTGAGCAGACTGGTGAAGGGTTAAAGCTGTGAGGGTTTCATATTGTGTGTGTGTGTGTGCGTGCGTGTGTGTGTGTGTGTGTGTGTGTGTGTGTGCGTGCGTGCGTGTGTGTGTGTGTGTGTGTGTGTGTGTGTGTTTGAGCAGACTGGTGAAGGGTTAAAGCTGTGAGGGTTTCATATTGTGTGTGTGTGTGTGCGTGCGTGCGTGCGTGCGTGCGTGCGTGCGTGCGTGTGTGTGTGTGTGTGTGTGTGTGTGTGTGTGTGTGTTTGAGCAGACTGGTGAAGGGTTAAAGCTGTGAGGGTTTCATATTGTGTGTGTGTGTGTGCGTGCGTGCTTGTGTGTGTGTGTGTGTGTGTGTGTTTGAGCAGACTGGTGAAGGGTTAAAGCTGTGAGGGTTTCATATTGTGTGTGTGTGTGTGCGTGCGTGCGTGCGTGCGTGTGTGTGTGTGTGTGTGAAGGGTTAAAGCTGTGAGGGTTTCATACGGAGTGCTGTGTGTGTGCGTGTGTGTGTATGCGCGTGTGTCTGGTCACACACGCACAATATGAAACCCTCACAGCTTTAACCCTTCACCAGTCTGCTCAAACAAACACACACACACACACACACACACACACACACACACACACGCACAATATGAAACCCTCACAGCTTTAACCCTTCACCAGTCTGCTCAAACACACACACATTTGAGTGTGTCCGAAAGCACGTTACAATGTGTTTGGTGAGAGGTGAAATTGTCCAGGATTACAGTAGGCACTAACCATGAGAACGAAATTACTTTCACTTTTATCAACTATTACAGGCACAAATTCCTACTAGATATGTGAGATAATGAGGTGGAAAGGGCATGATCTGTTAACATATATATATACAGGCTTGGGAGGGTTACTTTAAAAATGTATTCCGTTACAGTTACAAATTACTTCATAAAAAAAGTATTCAGTAACGTAATCCAAGTACTATAGTATGAAAGTAATGTAACTGATTACTTTTGGATTACTTCAAGGTCACGTATATAAATAAAGTCAAGCAAGAAGAAATATTTATTAAAAAAATATTAAAAAACCTTTTATTTATTAAGAATTTGGTCCAGTGTACAATATTTTCAAAATACACACACAGACAAATTTATGTAACGGGCTATACAGACATCTAGTGGCTAATGTATGGTATTACAGATTATTTTGTTTTATTTTTTTAACTTTTTTAACTAAAAAATAAAAACACAACATTTAAAAATGTTACACGATCTACATATTAGTTTATTTTAAAATAGGCCTACATGTTGCCTAAAGCCGTGATCTTTCTTAATTTGCCTGACTGAACTTGGGGCGTCGGCAGTGGGAGTTCCCCTACGTTACCTAGACAGCGAACTTCCCGTTACGTGAGAAAAGATAAGAAAGGACATTTTGGGTACTAAAAAAGCTACTCTCCAAAATAGCAGCGGAATTTCCATGAATTAAAAGCAATTTTACCCGCTGGCAGCATCGTTTCTACTAGCAGCAGTGATTCACTCTGCGTCTGAGGAGATTGTAGAAAGCTGTTATTTGCACATGCACCAGCGACCGGGTCGCACACGTGAGTCATTACTGTCAACAGAATCAGGAACTACTGTATAATCAAGCAGTGCTTAATATAGTGTTATTATGCCAAAATACGTATTTATTTAGTTTTAAATGAAACCATTGTAATCCTGAAAGTATTCCCTCTTTTTTCAAAATGTAACTATAATCTGATTACTACGTTTTTTGACGTAACTGTAACGGATTACAGTTACTGGATTTTTGTATCCTGATTACATAACGCCGTTACATGTATTCCGTTACTCCCCAACCCTGTATATATATATATATATAGGCATGTGATGGTATCAAATGTTCACGCTAATGTCTGAAGCTTGTATCACTGTGCTCGTTATGCATGGATGAATAGTTCACTATAAGATCAATAAGACGCGTTCAGGAAATAGATTTCCATTTTACATTTCATTCCAACTTTAATGAACTTAAAACTGAATACTTTGAAGATGTGCAGAGGGTTTGTCTGTGAATGGAGAAGGTTTGAGCGGATCGCCCAGGTGAGTGAAGTTGTTTTGTGTGACCTTAAACACAGCTGAATACACTGTCAGCTGGTGTAGTTAATGTGTGTGTGAGAGGAGGATCCACTCACCCCGGTCTTATCACACAGTCGGAGCGTGTGGAAGGAGCCCATGGCGAACAGCTCTCCGTCAGGAGCCCAGGCCACTGCAGTGATGGGGTACTCATGCGGAGCACTGGAGAACAGGAGCCGCCCGTAGCTGTCCCACACCTGGAGGTCAGAGGTCAACACTGCTCACCACTGACCACAACACAATCATTCTGCACTGAAAGGGCTTCTTTTCAGCGGCTAGCTTTTACAAACATGAGTCATGTGGTTAAGCAGATCTCGTTCAGTACCAGTGTACCCATGATTACAGGTGATAATGTAATCAGAGCAAATGTCACTCATGAGGTCATAACTCGACCCTCTAAAAATAAAAGGCATTACATAGAAAAATGAAAAGACAAATATCTGTAAATTATGTTTTTTGAGCAGGTAAATATCCATCACTGTTGTTTCGGCTCATTGAACAACAATCGTAAAAATAAGTTAAGTTGTAAAAAACTAAAACAAGTTACAAAAGTAAGGCCTGAAAAGTCGAGCACAGGGTCATTTTTGCGGCTGACCTTATTGCATATGCATGTGTAGGAGATTCAGACGCAGTATTTATGAGAGGAGAGGATTTAAATGAGTAATTAAAGATGATTGACTAAGGTTTGCTCAGGTCAATGTACTGGGGCCGGTTTCACAAAGCTATTTTAGACCGGTCTATAGTGTTAGACAAGTCTAAAATTTGACCTAGAATAAGACTTAATTTAGACCCAAAAAATTAGACACCTTACCCCCAGGCTAACTTAGGTCTAAGACTCTATGTTACCTTGGCAACCAGCAGTAACAATCAGTTACATTACAAACAGCCAAAAGAAAAGGGAAAATGGCTCATAATTTAGTAAAATGTCCTTGTAACTGTTATACTCCTCCAACAAACACATATTTTCCGCTGGGGTAAACTGCACTGAGCGGTTGAATGTGCTTACTCGATCCGCCATGTTTTTTGTTTTGAAAAGTGTCTTATTTTACCCAGAATGCATTGTAGTGTAGTCCTACTTAAGATAGTCAGAGTCTTAAGTGCTTTGTGCAACGGTCTGATTTAGATGTCTATCTGAAGTCTGACTATCTACTATATCTAAGCCATAGTCAAAGTCTATCTTTGTGAAACCGGCCCCTGGTGTTTGAGTCGTCATTTACTGCCCCAAAAAAGCATGTTTTAAACCAGAAGCTGATTTGTGCATGATCCGGCTGCGTGTGTGTGCTTTCATCTGTGTTATCAGTAGATCAATGCTTATATGGGACTCTCACACTGTTTAGTGAATCTAGCCCTTGGAGTTATCACCATCTCTGAAAAGCCAGTCTGGCACTGATGTGAGTTGTATCACTGCCACGCTCTGCCACTATGTTTTGTTTTACTAATGGATCATGGCCACTGAAAACGGAGGACAACTGGAGTGTTTGTGTCAGGCTCCGACTGTAATGTGAACTCCCGTGATGAATGCTCTGTACTGGGCTCAATAATCTGCAGCTTTAACAGTCACCATGTTACAGAAACATCAGTGAACCCAGTGATCAGATGCCCTCTACAATCCAGTGTGAAGCGGCCTTTACTGTCTTCACAGAAAGCAACACGACAACAGTTTAACTCGAGGGTATTGCATTATCAACATGTGCTGACCTTATATTTGCAGTCTTCTCCTCCTGACAGTATGAGATCATTGACAGCACTCCAGTCCACCTTCAGAATCACTCCATCGTGAGCTTTCCACTGCAGACACAGAGTACAATCACGAGTGCTGTTTATTACACGCAGACACGATGCATTCAGTGAATATGTTCAGTTATGTTGTCAGTTCATGCATTTGAGATTTGAGCTACAGCAATGATTGTGTGTCTTGTTGAGAAGAGCTGTCCTGTGAGCACTCAGACACTCACAAACACATGCACAGCAACAGCCTATTGTCATTATGCTCCAGTGGGCATGTGTAAATGTACATGAATACACCAAAGTGGTCTCGATGACATTAAAGTGTTAGTTCACCCAGAAGTGTAAATTCTGTCATTAATTACTCACCCTCATGCCGTTCCAAACCCCTAAGACTTTCCTTCATGAGAGCTGTCTGTCCCTCCATTGACAGTCTACGCAACTACCACTTTCCCAGAAAGGTAGTAAAGACATCATTAAAGTAACCCATGTGACTCAGTTTTATAAAGCAGCGCGAGAGCTTTGGTTGTGCAAAAAAACATAATTTACAAAATATTGATCTCCGACACACGCTTACACAACAACGGCTGCTCTCGCATCAACACAACATGCAACGCAAGCGTCGCGGTGCTCTCCTGAACGCGGGCTGGAGATTCATATCAGCATGAGAAATATCAAACCTCATTAAACTGAGGCTAAACCACTGGAGTCACATGGATTAAAGTAATGATGTCTTTAGTCGTTAAAAGTAATTTTCCTTTTTGAGTGAAATAACCCTTTAAGCATCATTTGACCATGGGAATGAGTTTGATTAAAACAGTGTGATAGCCATGTTGTGCCATACTACAGCTCCCATAATGCTGACTGATGATGATGATGATGATGATGAGTGACTGCAGTACAGTGAATATTGTATGTATAAGCTACGTATGCACAGCCTGAACACATGTGCACACATCCTAATCTAGATTCTGTTCTCTCTAGGAACACTGCACACACACACGCACGCACGCACGCACGCACGCACGCACGCACGCACGCACGCACGCACGCACGCACGCACGCACACACACACGCACGCACACACGCACGCACACACACACGCACGCACACACGCACACACACACACACGCACACGCACACACTCTCTCTGTTTTGTTTCCAGAGATCTGAATGCGTGGTGTTGTGTGTTTTTGCTGAGTTAATGTGACCCGGCTGTGACCCCCACCTCTGGGTCTGAGGAGAGGAGGTCAAGGGTCGTGCACTATAACAAAAACACAGACATATCTCTAGCCATCCCATCCAACTCAATCATCACAATTAGTCATGTGACATGACTACATCACCGTTTACCCAGCGAACGCACAGCATTCCCCTAACGTAGGTATTGGGTTCATGTTTGGTTATGGATGGGAACTAAATTATGTTTTACAAGCATAAAATCCCGTTCCAAAGACAAGGCAGGGGGTTTAAAACTAACTGATAGATATACTAGTTCTGGGTCAAACACATGTAAGATGTCTTCACTGCTCTCTTCTCTCAGCGGTCTGCTGTGTTACTGAGGGGACAGTGGATTTACACACTCATCTCTACACAACTCTCATCAGCTAATGCGCCGCTGGGATGTTCACTAACAGCACACCGTTGATCAGGTAAACTGAACTTCTTCCAAATGATTTGTGAATCGTATTTGTGTGCAGTTCACAAGAACAACACAGAAAAATGGTTCCTCCCATTATTTTAAGTTACACAGCCTTTTTATTTATTTCATTAGGACTGTAAACTCAGATTTGTTTGCCATGGCTCTGAGAATCGATACCCGAAAACTACCAAGAAATGTTAACTGGTAAATGTGTAACTGTTATATTGCTTCCACCTAACAGAGATTATGTAACGGTTTATAGATAATATAGGAACTACTCGTGATGGGCTGTGCTCTTTCCTTGACTTAAACATGTTTGACAATTTTAGCTGCCATGAGAAAATGCCACAGTGGAACAAACTACTATATATTACACTACTATAAGTTTGGGTAACACTTTATAATAACTGCATGCTATTAATCATTAGTTAAGCATTACTAAACAGTTAATTCATCATTTATAAAGCATTAATAGACATTAATAAGCAGTTTATAAATACAGCTATAAATGCTTTATTCTTGATTTAAAAGCATATCTATAATGTGTTTAATAATTGTATTTGCATACTTTATTAATGATCAATTTATCATTTCTAAATGAAGTATTACATTATTTACAAACCGGTTATTTAGGAGTTGTCAGTGGTTCATAAGATCACTTAGAAAGTGTAAGTAAATGATTAATAAACTGTTTAAATACATATTATTATTCAGACATATAGTAATAGTTATTAGTGTGTTAATAAATGCTTTATTAACATGTATTTCTACTGTAATTCAGGGTTAATTCAGGGAGTCAGTTCACTATGTGTGTGATCTCATCTAAAGTCAGGACTAGTTATGCTTTGTAAAGCATTTATAAAGGAGATTTACAGACTCACTGATCTTCTAAACAGAAAAAGGAAACAAACACACACAGTAGCTATGTTTCCATCAACTTGTCAATCGAATTATCTGAAGTTCGGTAAAAAAAATCATGCGAATAAAGCTGGTGAAAGTGTGTTTCCATCAAACGGCTTTAAAGCGAATAAAAACCTGTGCGTAATGACGTCACATGTTGTTTTGCGATCAAATTGGTATATTGAATTGATTTGAGACATTTTAAGGTGTTTCCATTCATTTTCGCACTGAATCGCACAACATTCAAGCAAACATTTGCGAACAAAGTTTTGCTAGACAAAATGGATCGCGCCATCTACCAACAAATGATCAATATAGCACAAGTTAATAGTGCAGAGTCCTGCACGGGTCCATTTTTGGAGACCCGCCCCCGCCCGTACCCGCAAAGTTCAGCACCAGATCTGACCCGTGCCCGCGATAAATCGCACACAAGCTAAAATCATTCCATTTAAAGTGCTTTATTTTTTATCTCGCACCTCTCTCAACATCACAATAGCCTCATGAATGGACTAATGAGCGCTAAAGTGCGCTTTGTTTTGGGCCATTCAAGTAGCCTAGGCTACCTCCAGATCACGCGCGGGCGCCTCTCCGTGTCCTGATTATATTGCTATATTAAGCTGAGGTGCTTATTTATTAAATCCAGGAAAATGGTTGATTAAACATTGATTAAAATTAAGATACAATTAATACAAAACGAAATTCACTTTAAAGAAAGTCTTTCTACAAAAACAAACTTAATAAAGTGGTCAAAATCATGTCTGCCCACTCCATGTCTCCCGATATTCGGGATCATCTTATCTTATTCATGCTTTTTTCACTTTTCATATAATAAACATGAAATTTAAAAATATATAGGCTATATATATTATTTTATTTAAACATGAATATGAAACTAAATCGTTTTTAATGACTGGGCTACAACACATAGGCTTATTAGCCTGCCCTACAATCATTGAATATTATTTTGCTTGATTGACGGTTTTTTATTTAAAAGAAAGAGCGTAGCCGTTTGTCGGCCTATATAGGCTATGGGCAATTTATATACACAATACTTAGCCCTACTAAAATATAATTAATATTATTTTATTGCATTTGTATTAGTTGTTTGGACCCGACAGATCTTAATAGTTTTAGGCCTATCTCAAAACTCCCGTTCCTGTCTAAGATCCTTGAGAAGGTGGTCTGTGAACAGCTTACATTCTTCCTGGAACAAAATAACATCCATGAGCCATTTCAGTCTGGTTTCCGTAAACAACACTCTACGGCAGGGATAGGCAACTTCGGTCCTGGAGGGCCACTGTCCTGCAGAGTTTAGCTTCAACCCTGATAAAAACTCACCTGTCTATATCTATCTAGTAATCCTGAAAACATTGATTGCCTTGTTCAGGTGTGTTTAATTAGGGTTGGAGCTAAACTCTGCAGGACAGTAGCCCTCCAGGACCGGAGTTGCCTATCCCTGCTCTACGGAAACGGCTTTACTGAAAGTGTCTAGTGATATTATGATGGCTGCTGATTCTGGTAAACGCACTGTTCTAGTTCTCTTGGATCTGTCCTCAGCATTCGACACCGTTGACCATCAGGTCCTGCTGAAAAGACTGAGGGATCAAGTAGGACTATCTGGGTCAGTCCTTCAGTGGTTTTCCTCATATCTATCAGGGCGTAGCTTTAGTGTTTCAGCTAACCGAATAAGTTCTGAGTCTGTGGATTTGCTGTGTGGAGTGCCTCAAGGGTGTGTTTTGGGCCCTGTTTTATTTTTGTTGTATTTGATTCCTTTGGGAAAGATTATCAAAAGGTTTAGTGATGTTTCTTTCCACTTATTTGCTGATGATATCCAGCTTTATTGTTCCTTTAAGCCGTCTGAAATCCAGAAGTTAAACTCTCTGCTCCATTGTCTAGTGGAGATTAAACAATGGCTTAGTGAAAACTATCTGCAGTTAAATGCAGACAAAACGGAAACACTGGTTATCGCACCTGATGATGCAATTCCGGGGATTAAACAATACCTGGGCGATTTAGGCCAGTCTGCGAAGCCAAGTCTTCGCAACCTGGGAGTTATTTTTGACAAAGATATGTCATTAGCCCAGCACTGTAAGCAGCTAACAAGGAACTGTTTCTTTCAATTAAGGAACATTTCTAAACTTAGGAATATGGTCGCACGTAATGATCTGGAACTTATCATTCATGCGTTTGTGTCTTCACGTTTGGATTATTGTAATAGTTTGTTTTCATGCTTAAACAAGAAAGAGCTCTCTCGACTACAATTAGTGCAAAACTGTGCAGCGAGAATTCTGACCCGTACTAACAAGAGGACCCACGTATATCCCATTTTAAAACAGCTTCATTGGCTGCCAGTGTCTTATAGGATCCAATTTAAAATTTTGGTTCTAGCATTTAGAGCCCTGCATGGTCAGGCTCCTTTCTACCTCAGCGATCTGATTCAGCCGTATACCCCTGCACGGGCTCTGAGGTCTGTGAATCAAACTCTGCTGAAGGCAGAAACGCACTTGTTTTCGGACTAGAGGTGACCGATCCTTCCAGGCTGTTGCTCCTAGGCTATGGAATGGTCTGCCGCTCTCTTTACGCTCTATTGACTCTGTGGATACTTTTAAAAGTAATCTTAAGACTTATTTATTTATTCAAGCTTTTAATTAGCTACTTTTTGGGCTGTTATGATTTCGGTGTTGTTTTCATTGCATGTTTTTTTTTTTTTCTGATTTAAACTGTGTTGTGAAGCACTTTGTGGCCCTTGTCTGTGAAAGGTGCTATATAAATAAAGATTACTTACTTACTTACTTACTTGTTTGAAGAGTAAAAAAAAAAAAAAAAAAAAGGTCGATCTTAACGCAAGTTTACAACCGGCCAGTCGGTCGGACTAAAAGGGGGAAAAAAATTATTGGGTCGGTCCTAAATTGACAGGATCGGTCGGGTAACGGCAAACAAGAATATTTTTAAGGATGCCCAAAACACATTTACAATTTACAACACAATTTAGACATACAAATATTGCACATATTTTTCATCCGCTACCCGCCCGCAAGGAGTTCATTATCCACCAGCATCCCCGCCTGTGAATTTTAGGAATGTCACAATTCACCCGTTTTAGCCACTTTTATGCGGGTACCCAACCCATTGCAGGACTCTAGGTGCTTATGTGACAGCTGATAGCGACATTATTTGACTATTATGGCATTTCTTAGATTTTTGCTATAATAGCCGTTTTATTTTTCTGTTAAATTAAATTCAAAAAGTATCTCGTCTCCTCGTTTGTCCACTTTGTTGACACCGGCCATGTGTGCAAACCAGACAGTAGCCTATAATGGGTGCAAACTGGGTGGAAATTAACTAAAACTTCTTCTTTTGTGGCGGGTTGTACCCATAAAATGACCTAAAACTTAATCGCAATCCATTATTTATTCGGCAAATAACGTTTCCATCAGCGTTTATCGCATAA
>NC_138733.1:42618978-42836478 GCF_965113295.1 Leuciscus leuciscus
TTACCAGTGAATGTGAAAGTAAAACACAAATATCAGCTTAGCTGTCATGGAAATATTGTTACATTGTTGTCACAAACACAGTTTCTTAATAGGGTTTTTTCTAGGGTGAAATATGACCTTAGAAATTCAGCCGTAGACTTTTTAATCTTGTATATATTATCAAATTGTGCAAAACTCGTCATACAGTGCGTGCTTGTTTCCTCTGAGCCGATCAGAGCAGCGCTGCAGACACACAGAGTCAGGCACACAGACAGATAGAGGGCACTAGCCAGGCGTATACTTAGTGGCACTGCGTATTAAAAGAACCATGAGTGTTCTGTGCAATTTGTGGTCGGCTAAAACTGCAAATCAGCATGTTTCTGCCCTCCGCTGTGCTATACTTAGTGCATGTGAGTGCAGGTTAGAGGTGCACGAAATAAGCATTAAATATTGTGCAAATGTGAAATACAGTTTTTTCTCTAACATTTGTCAGCAGCTCTGAACAACACACAGGCCATATTCAAGTACTGGAGGCCCGTATTTCACCCCAAAGCACAACACAGCCCTTGACAGGTCGTATGTTTAAAGGTGACATTATGCCCCTTTTCACAAGATGTAATATAAGAATGTGTCTGTGAAATTTCAGCTCAAAATACCCCCCAGATCATTTATTATAGCTTGTCAAATTTGCCCCTTTTTGTGTATGTCCCTTTAAATGCAAATGAGCTGCTGCTCCGCCTCCGTTCAGAAGAGGGCGGAGCCTTTAAACGAGCTTCAGATACTCCAGTAATAACAAAACGTATTGTTCTTAAAACTTTTGTAAAGTCTGAGAATGGCAAACTTGTTCGAGATGGCCACCTTCTGAGACGGCCCTGCCTATACTCTTGCACCAACACAGCAGGTTTTCAGACAGGGTAGGCTTCGTTACTCCTTTCCAGGGGCTGATCTGTACCCCTAGATACCCCACGGTCTCTGCCGCAACGACCATGTTTAGGGAACTGCCCCCCAGAACCCATGGAGGACAGTTGGTGACCGAGAAAGAATCGCTTGATGGGGTGAGTAGGAAACCATTGCACTTGCTCGGCTTAACTCTGAACCCTCAGACCCGCTCTCCTGCAGAACGACTCGAGGAGACCCAAGTTGTGGGCCATCCCTCGCCATGAGTCGCTCACCAAAACCAGATCCTGCTCCCTTCGCTATCTAGAGGCCGCTCTCGCTCGGTTTAATACCAGCAGTCTCTTCTCAGCGCTCTCTTACTGTGTAACGGCAGCATAGGCTACTCTTCTCAGCGCTCTCTTACTGTGTAACGGCAGCATAGGCTACTCTTCTCAGCGCTCTCTTACTGTGTAACGGCAGCATAGGCTACTCTTCTCAGCGCTCTCTAACTGTGTAACGGTAGCATAGGCTACTCTTCTCAGCGCTCTCTAACTGTGTAACGGCAGCATAGGCTACTCTTCTCAGCGCTCTCTTACTGTGTAACGGCAGCATAGGCTACTCTTCTCAGCGCTCTCTTACTGTGTAACGGCAGCATAGGCTACTCTTCTCAGCGCTCTCTTACTGTGTAACGGCAGCATAGGCTACTCTTCTCAGCGCTCTCTAACTGTGTAACGGCAGCATAGGCCACTCTTCTCAGCGCTCTCTTACTGTGTAACGGCAGCATAGGCTACTCTTCTCAGCGCTCTCTAACTGTGTAACGGCAGCATAGGCCACTCTTCTCAGCGCTCTCTTACTGTGTAACGGCAGCATAGGCTACTCTTCTCAGCGCTCTCTTACTGTGTAACGGCAGCATAGGCTACTCTTCTCAGCGCTCTCTTACTGTGTAACGGCAGCATAGGCCACTCTTCTCAGCACTCTCTTACTGTGTAACGGCAGCATAGGCTACTCTTCTCAGCGCTCTCTAACTGTGTAACGGCAGCATAGGCTACGCTTCTCAGCGCTCTCTAACTGTGTAACGGCAGCATAGGCTACTCTTCTCAGCGCTCTCTAACTGTGTAACGGCAGCATAGGCTACTCTTCTCAGCACTCTCTAACTGTGTAACGGCAGCATAGGCTACTCTTCTCAGCGCTCTCTAACTGTGTAACGGCAGCATAGGCTACTCTTCTCAGCGCTCTCTTACTGTGTAACGGCAGCATAGGCTACTCTTCTCAGCGCTCTCTAACTGTGTAACGGCAGCATAGGCTACTCTTCTCAGCGCTCTCTTACTGTGTAACGGCAGCATAGGCTACTCTTCTCAGCGCTCTCTAACTGTGTAACGGCAGCATAGGCTACTCTTCTCAGCGCTCTCTTACTGTGTAACGGCAGCATAGGCTACTCTTCTCAGCGCTCTCTAACTGTGTAACGGCAGCATAGGCTACTCTTCTCAGCACTCTCTTACTGTGTAACGGCAGCATAGGCCACTCTTCTCAGCGCTCTCTTACTGTGTAACGGCAGCATAGGCTACTCTTCTCAGCCGCTCTCTAACTGTGTAACGGCAGCATAGGCTACTCTTCTCAGCGCTCTCTAACTGTGTAACGGCAGCATAGGCTACTCTTCTCAGCGCTCTCTAACTGTGTAACGGCAGCATAGGCTACTCTTCTCAGCGCTCTCTAACTGTGTAACGGCAGCATAGGCCACTCTTCTCAGCGCTCTCTAACTGTGTAACGGCAGCATAGGCCACTCTTCTCAGCGCTCTCTTACTGTGTAACGGCAGCATAGGCTACTCTTCTCAGCGCTCTCTAACTGTGTAACGGCAGCATAGGCTACTCTTCTCAGCACTCTCTAACTGTGTAACGGCAGCATAGGCCACTCTTCTCAGCGCTCTCTAACTGTGTAACGGCAGCATAGGCTACTCTTCTCAGCACTCTCTAACTGTGTAACAGCAGCATAGGCTACTCTTCTCAGCACTCTCTAACTGTGTAACGGTAGCATAGGCTACTCTTCTCAGCGCTCTCTAACTGTGTAACGGCAGCATAGGCTACTCTTCTCAGCGCTCTCTAACTGTGTAACGGCAGCATAGGCTACTCTTCTCAGCGCTCTCTTACTGTGTAACGGCAGCATAGGCCACTCTTCTCAGCGCTCTCTAACTGTGTAATGGCAGCATAGGCTACTCTTCTCAGCGCTCTCTTACTGTGTAACGGCAGCATAGGCTACTCTTCTCAGCGCTCTCTAACTGTGTAACGGCAGCATAGGCTACTCTTCTCAGCGCTCTCTTACTGTGTAACGGCAGCATAGGCCACTCTTCTCAGCGCTCTCTTACTGTGTAACGGCAGCATAGGCTACTCTTCTCAGCGCTCTCTAACTGTGTAACGGCAGCATAGGCTACTCTTCTCAGCGCTCTCTAACTGTGTAACGGCAGCATAGGCCACTCTTCTCAGCGCTCTCTTACTGTGTAACGGCAGCATAGGCTACTCTTCTCAGCGCTCTCTTACTGTGTAACGGCAGCATAGGCTACTCTTCTCAGCGCTCTCTTACTGTGTAACGGCAGCATAGGCCACTCTTCTCAGCACTCTCTTACTGTGTAACGGCAGCATAGGCTACTCTTCTCAGCGCTCTCTAACTGTGTAACGGCAGCATAGGCTACGCTTCTCAGCGCTCTCTAACTGTGTAACGGCAGCATAGGCTACTCTTCTCAGCGCTCTCTAACTGTGTAACGGCAGCATAGGCTACTCTTCTCAGCGCTCTCTAACTGTGTAACGGCAGCATAGGCTACTCTTCTCAGCACTCTCTAACTGTGTAACGGCAGCATAGGCTACTCTTCTCAGCGCTCTCTAACTGTGTAACGGCAGCATAGGCTACTCTTCTCAGCGCTCTCTTACTGTGTAACGGCAGCATAGGCTACTCTTCTCAGCGCTCTCTAACTGTGTAACGGCAGCATAGGCTACTCTTCTCAGCGCTCTCTTACTGTGTAACGGCAGCATAGGCTACTCTTCTCAGCGCTCTCTAACTGTGTAACGGCAGCATAGGCTACTCTTCTCAGCGCTCTCTTACTGTGTAACGGCAGCATAGGCTACTCTTCTCAGCGCTCTCTAACTGTGTAACGGCAGCATAGGCTACTCTTCTCAGCACTCTCTTACTGTGTAACGGCAGCATAGGCCACTCTTCTCAGCGCTCTCTTACTGTGTAACGGCAGCATAGGCTACTCTTCTCAGCCGCTCTCTAACTGTGTAACGGCAGCATAGGCTACTCTTCTCAGCGCTCTCTAACTGTGTAACGGCAGCATAGGCTACTCTTCTCAGCGCTCTCTAACTGTGTAACGGCAGCATAGGCTACTCTTCTCAGCACTCTCTAACTGTGTAACGGCAGCATAGGCTACTCTTCTCAGCACTCTCTAACTGTGTAACGGTAGCATAGGCTACTCTTCTCAGCGCTCTCTAACTGTGTAACGGCAGCATAGGCTACTCTTCTCAGCGCTCTCTAACTGTGTAACGGCAGCATAGGCTACTCTTCTCAGCGCTCTCTAACTGTGTAACGGCAGCATAGGCCACTCTTCTCAGCGCTCTCTAACTGTGTAACGGCAGCATAGGCCACTCTTCTCAGCGCTCTCTTACTGTGTAACGGCAGCATAGGCTACTCTTCTCAGCGCTCTCTAACTGTGTAACGGCAGCATAGGCTACTCTTCTCAGCACTCTCTAACTGTGTAACGGCAGCATAGGCCACTCTTCTCAGCGCTCTCTAACTGTGTAACGGCAGCATAGGCTACTCTTCTCAGCACTCTCTAACTGTGTAACGGCAGCATAGGCTACTCTTCTCAGCACTCTCTAACTGTGTAACGGTAGCATAGGCTACTCTTCTCAGCGCTCTCTAACTGTGTAACGGCAGCATAGGCTACTCTTCTCAGCGCTCTCTAACTGTGTAACGGCAGCATAGGCTACTCTTCTCAGCGCTCTCTTACTGTGTAACGGCAGCATAGGCCACTCTTCTCAGCGCTCTCTAACTGTGTAATGGCAGCATAGGCTACTCTTCTCAGCGCTCTCTTACTGTGTAACGGCAGCATAGGCTACTCTTCTCAGCGCTCTCTAACTGTGTAACGGCAGCATAGGCTACTCTTCTCAGCGCTCTCTTACTGTGTAACGGCAGCATAGGCTACTCTTCTCAGCGCTCTCTAACTGTGTAACGGCAGCATAGGCTACTCTTCTCAGCACTCTCTTACTGTGTAACGGCAGCATAGGCCACTCTTCTCAGCGCTCTCTTACTGTGTAACGGCAGCATAGGCTACTCTTCTCAGCGCTCTCTTACTGTGTAACGGCAGCATAGGCTACTCTTCTCAGCCGCTCTCTAACTGTGTAACGGCAGCATAGGCTACTCTTCTCAGCACTCTCTTACTGTGTAACGGCAGCATAGGCCACTCTTCTCAGCGCTCTCTTACTGTGTAACGGCAGCATAGGCTACTCTTCTCAGCGCTCTCTAACTGTGTAACGGCAGCATAGGCTACTCTTCTCAGCGCTCTCTAACTGTGTAACGGCAGCATAGGCTACTCTTCTCAGCGCTCTCTTACTGTGTAACGGCAGCATAGGCTACTCTTCTCAGCGCTCTCTAACTGTGTAACGGCAGCATAGGCTACTCTTCTCAGCGCTCTCTTACTGTGTAACGGCAGCATAGGCTACTCTTCTCAGCGCTCTCTAACTGTGTAACGGCAGCATAGGCTACTCTTCTCAGCGCTCTCTTACTGTGTAACGGCAGCATAGGCTACTCTTCTCAGCGCTCTCTAACTGTGTAACGGCAGCATAGGCTACTCTTCTCAGCACTCTCTTACTGTGTAACGGCAGCATAGGCCACTCTTCTCAGCGCTCTCTTACTGTGTAACGGCAGCATAGGCTACTCTTCTCAGCCGCTCTCTAACTGTGTAACGGCAGCATAGGCTACTCTTCTCAGCGCTCTCTAACTGTGTAACGGCAGCATAGGCTACTCTTCTCAGCGCTCTCTAACTGTGTAACGGCAGCATAGGCTACTCTTCTCAGCACTCTCTAACTGTGTAACGGCAGCATAGGCTACTCTTCTCAGCACTCTCTAACTGTGTAACGGTAGCATAGGCTACTCTTCTCAGCGCTCTCTAACTGTGTAACGGCAGCATAGGCTACTCTTCTCAGCGCTCTCTAACTGTGTAACGGCAGCATAGGCTACTCTTCTCAGCGCTCTCTAACTGTGTAACGGCAGCATAGGCCACTCTTCTCAGCGCTCTCTAACTGTGTAACGGCAGCATAGGCCACTCTTCTCAGCGCTCTCTTACTGTGTAACGGCAGCATAGGCTACTCTTCTCAGCGCTCTCTAACTGTGTAACGGCAGCATAGGCTACTCTTCTCAGCACTCTCTAACTGTGTAACGGCAGCATAGGCCACTCTTCTCAGCGCTCTCTAACTGTGTAACGGCAGCATAGGCTACTCTTCTCAGCACTCTCTAACTGTGTAACGGCAGCATAGGCTACTCTTCTCAGCACTCTCTAACTGTGTAACGGTAGCATAGGCTACTCTTCTCAGCGCTCTCTAACTGTGTAACGGCAGCATAGGCTACTCTTCTCAGCGCTCTCTAACTGTGTAACGGCAGCATAGGCTACTCTTCTCAGCGCTCTCTTACTGTGTAACGGCAGCATAGGCCACTCTTCTCAGCGCTCTCTAACTGTGTAATGGCAGCATAGGCTACTCTTCTCAGCGCTCTCTTACTGTGTAACGGCAGCATAGGCTACTCTTCTCAGCGCTCTCTAACTGTGTAACGGCAGCATAGGCTACTCTTCTCAGCGCTCTCTTACTGTGTAACGGCAGCATAGGCTACTCTTCTCAGCGCTCTCTAACTGTGTAACGGCAGCATAGGCTACTCTTCTCAGCACTCTCTTACTGTGTAACGGCAGCATAGGCCACTCTTCTCAGCGCTCTCTTACTGTGTAACGGCAGCATAGGCTACTCTTCTCAGCGCTCTCTTACTGTGTAACGGCAGCATAGGCTACTCTTCTCAGCCGCTCTCTAACTGTGTAACGGCAGCATAGGCTACTCTTCTCAGCACTCTCTTACTGTGTAACGGCAGCATAGGCCACTCTTCTCAGCGCTCTCTTACTGTGTAACGGCAGCATAGGCTACTCTTCTCAGCGCTCTCTAACTGTGTAACGGCAGCATAGGCTACTCTTCTCAGCGCTCTCTAACTGTGTAACGGCAGCATAGGCTACTCTTCTCAGCGCTCTCTAACTGTGTAACGGCAGCATAGGCTACTCTTCTCAGCGCTCTCTTACTGTGTAACGGCAGCATAGGCTACTCTTCTCAGCGCTCTCTAACTGTGTAACGGCAGCATAGGCTACTCTTCTCAGCACTCTCTTACTGTGTAACGGCAGCATAGGCTACTCTTCTCAGCGCTCTCTAACTGTGTAACGGCAGCATAGGCCACTCTTCTCAGCGCTCTCTTACTGTGTAACGGCAGCATAGGCTACTCTTCTCAGCGCTCTCTTACTGTGTAACGGCAGCATAGGCCACTCTTCTCAGCGCTCTCTTACTGTGTAACGGCAGCATAGGCTACTCTTCTCAGCGCTCTCTTACTGTGTAACGGCAGCATAGGCCACTCTTCTCAGCGCTCTCTTACTGTGTAACGGCAGCATAGGCTACTCTTCTCAGCGCTCTCTTACTGTGTAACGGCAGCATAGGCCACTCTTCTCAGCGCTCTCTTACTGTGTAACGGCAGCATAGGCTACTCTTCTCAGCGCTCTCTTACTGTGTAACGGCAGCATAGGCTACTCTTCTCAGCCGCTCTCTAACTGTGTAACGGCAGCATAGGCTACTCTTCTCAGCACTCTCTTACTGTGTAACGGCAGCATAGGCCACTCTTCTCAGCGCTCTCTTACTGTGTAACGGCAGCATAGGCTACTCTTCTCAGCGCTCTCTAACTGTGTAACGGCAGCATAGGCTACTCTTCTCAGCGCTCTCTAACTGTGTAACGGCAGCATAGGCTACTCTTCTCAGCGCTCTCTAACTGTGTAACGGCAGCATAGGCTACTCTTCTCAGCGCTCTCTTACTGTGTAACGGCAGCATAGGCTACTCTTCTCAGCGCTCTCTAACTGTGTAACGGCAGCATAGGCTACTCTTCTCAGCACTCTCTTACTGTGTAACGGCAGCATAGGCTACTCTTCTCAGCGCTCTCTAACTGTGTAACGGCAGCATAGGCCACTCTTCTCAGCGCTCTCTTACTGTGTAACGGCAGCATAGGCTACTCTTCTCAGCCGCTCCAGCAACGGACTCAACCCGGAAAAACTATCGGTATGGATTTTTGCCGATAACAATAGTTCCACCAATCAACTATCGGTACCGATATATCGGCAAAACCCATGAATCGGTCGACCTCTAGTGGAGACATTTATGATTGTGGAGTTACCTTGATTCATCTCGTACCGTCATGTTTAACTGTAAACTTCAGTAAACGTGTCACATGTGAGGAGGCGGATCATAGCAGAGGTTTTACCGTCAGTGCTGGTGAGGGCGAAGATCTCGGCCACGGCTTGCTTCTTCCCACTCAGGGTCTTGGGGAACCAGTGCAGGTCGATGGGATAGATGTGGTCCTGCAGTTTGACGAGCACACTGGTGTCGTTGGAGAGCAGGTTCCAGCGGAGGATCTGGTGGTCGTCGCTGCAGGAGTACAGCTCATCCGCCGAGGTCCATCCCACAGCGCTCACCAGCTCTCGGTGTGCAGCGCTGTTAAGGGCTCAAACAGGTGTCCTGCACACTCATTACAAACCGCCTGACAACAGCCTCAGAGATCAAGCATGTTTCAGGGCAGAGATGACACAGGAAAGCACACCAGAGTTTTAAAGAGCACCTATTCTGCTTTTCTCGCATGTTAATCTTCTTTCTAAAGCCCTTTTCAGACGGGACTAGTTCAGTGGAGAAGTGGGGTAAAGTAATTATTACCAGAGCTTCTCAGTGATTTTAGTCTCGTCTGAATGTGCATCTCAGTGATCATTACAGTCAATGTCAGTTTACCTTCAGTTCAAAGGTCCTGAAAAATGACCTCAGGTGATACTAATCCCGTGTGAATAGACCCGCTGTAAATATGTACGTAAATATTCCGTCATCTCCTGTTTAAAGTAGTTTACCGTGGTTTTTCCGAGTATGGAGGCGCTTGAAAAAGCATTCAGTTGCGTTCTAGACGCTGGGACGAGTCTGTGGTAAAACTCAAGTGTTTTCCACACACACACACCACTCAGAGCAAAAAGAAGATTGAAAGCACTTGTCAGAGGCACGACACTTCTTTTAGCGTTAGAGGCCTATTACCAACACAATCCAATCTGAAGTTAATTAATAAATCGTTCGACCGGACCTAACTGGTTTATATATATATAAATGTAGGTTATATGTGTTTGCACATGTGATATCAGGAAGCAGCGTAATACACACATGACGACAGGAGGGGGACGGCAGTGAGTAAATTGAGTTACTCTCCCACTTCTGCTAGTTTTACTGAGATCTCTTATCCCGTGCGAATTGGCCATTAATATTACAGACGTCCTGCGGTAAAATTACATTACTAATCCCGTCCGAATAGGGCTTTAGTGTGTAATGTTGCTGTTTGAGCCTGAAAAAGCTCCAGTTCTTCTCTATATCAGTGTCAGTGTTCCTGAACTCCCTGAAGCGCCTCCACTGTAGTCTTGAGTTTCTTCCATGAACGAACACGTCACAATATTCCTCATTTAAATAATTAATGCGCAGAATAAAGGGGCGGGGCCTGGTTGAGTTAGTTAGTAGTGTGTTAAACTGGCGGTTATGGTAAGGGGCGGGACATTTCCCAAACACACTCACTCGACCAATCACAACACACTGCTCCAGCCGACCAATCAGAGCACAGTGTGCTTTTCAGAAGGAGGGGCTTCATTGAGACAGATAGTAAACAGAGCGTTACTGACAGACTGGGAAGAGAGGAGCCGCAACAATGGAGCATATGAGGAGAATAATCAACATTCAAGCAGGAAAACCTGTTCTAGTAGAGCCTGAAAACAACATCAAGACATAATAGGTCCTCTTTTAAATGGCAAAAACTGCCCATAGTGAACGTCTCTTTTTGCTAAAAAAAATTTTTGGACAATTGTTTCAAATGTAGTTCAGCAGAGTTTATTGTGTGGTGATACTGAAGCTTGGTTACGCTGCTGTCGTCACGTCTGCCACGATCACAACCAGCTCTCACGATTTCATCTGTGCACCTCATTTGTTTTCACTTCTTCTACCTTGGGATTAAGCGTTTAGGTTTATTTGTATGTATGGAATGCAGTGTGAGTGTTTTAAAGTTGTTATATAACCAGTTATAACTTCAAAAGTTTACACACCATTTAAAATTATAAATCTTTGATCCTTCATATAAGTTATTGAGGATCTTCTGGAAATGTGACCAAATCGGCTGGGTGAAAAATATACAGACATCCAACAACGTCTGGCTGCATTTTTACTTCAATTAAGGCACTTTTGGTGTCCATCATCCACAAGCTTTAGACTGAATCTGAATCTGCAGTTCAACTACATAATGATGACTATACGTATGGGTTAAAGATTAGTGTTGTACAGCTCATGCTGTGTTTCATCTGACCACAGAACTCTTTACTCACACTGAGTTTAGACTAGAGGATGGGTCACAAAGCATGTTTGCAGCATTTAAGTTCAAGTTGTTGTATGTATATTTTTGGTCACATTTCCAGGAGACCCTTCATAAATTCATGAAAGAACCAACATTACTACACATTATAGTGACCAAGACGTACAGTGTGTGTTACAAACATCATCATCTCACAGCAAAATAAGAGATGCAATCAGAGGAAATCAGTGTAAACTCTAGACAGACACACGATACACAAAGTGTTATGCATTATTACTTTATGTGAACAGTATATATGTAAAGGATATGTTTGGGTTCCTTCAGGAGGGATGTTTTCAACCGCATCCTTCAGCGTCTCTCGGGTGCTTTAAATGCGATATAGTTCCCTGTTTATAAGAAGAAACGATGAAAACCCACTCAAATGTGACATGTATCGTAGCGGTAATGAAACATGCTCGTTTATACCTGACTGAAGGCGCCGTTGCCACGGAAACGCGTTCGCCACTGCCGTGCTAGCGAGCTACTTCTTCTGAATAAAACAGCTTTAAAAACATTAAATGATCTTGAGGCTGTCTATGTTGAGGGAGAGCACTTCTGAGTAAACACTAGTCGTATACATAATTTTCCAGTCGTCTTCTTTTTGTTATGTTACGGGTTGTTTTCCCCGCACTAGGAAGTGAACAGGCGTTAAAATAACGCTGCCCCACATCTCGCGAGACTTGCCTCCTCCAAACCTACTGTCTCAGTTCTCACGAGACGTAGCGGTGCATAATATTAAATAATTTGTGTTTTATTAATCATTCTCAGTTTTTTATTATCGGTTTTTTTGGGGGGGACAAATTTCATGTATTTATGTAAGATTTGCTCAATTATTTATTGATAAGAGAAAAATCTGTGAGTGTTTATTTATTTTTCTTTAACGCTATGGCCTCTTTTTTTCTTTTGAAACTTAAATAATACTGTTTTTAAATAAATCGCCATTGATTCGACTTTTGTAAATGCTCAATGTGCTTGTCGTCGCTAAAACAAACAAACAACTTGTCCGGTCACGTGACGAGTAGTGTTCCCATGAAGCACTGCGCGGGTCACAACGGACTCGGGTTCGTCACATTCAGTTTACGCGCCATTTACGAGTGAGATTTCAGCAGTCAGGGAAGTGGACGAGCGCAGACTTTCCCTCGTTTTACTCTCTGAACACTCGATACATGTGAATCCGTGTCAGAGGAACTCGACGAGCGTGAGGGGAATCAGCCGAGCCACACAGAGGTAACGCAACGCTAAACGGGGACTTTATTGCGGAGCGTCAGATCGCGCGTGAACGCGTTTATCTGCGCTCGTGAATAAACTGGCTCGATTAACAGTCACGGTTTGGGTTCATATAATTCCTAGTTTGACTCGATCTTACAAAACTGGCTTCTCGATTGCAGCATATTCATGTAGTTTAGCATCTATTCGCCGTTCGTATATCTTACGTTATTTTAAGTACTTTGAGAGTAACTGACATGATGTATTGCTCTTGTTATTGGTTTGTATGTCCGGAAAGACAGCGAGCTCATTATTCACAAGACTGTAACGTTACCTAACACACACATTTAGTCTTGCTCGATATATAAACCCACTTTTAGCTGTTTTCCTGCACACAGTTAACGCTAGTTTATCTCGAGGATGAAGTTGTGGAAAGCTGTCAGCGCGCGCGACGTGTTCAGTGTTGTCATGCTCAAACACAACACTAGTGTGAAGGCAGCCCGCGCGCTTGGGCTGTAGTGTTGTCGTTTCACACACACACACACACACACACACACACACACACACACACACACACACACACACACACACACAGAGTTTCTCGAGCGATGCAGCTACAGTATTGGGTCGTGTATTGTCATCTCAGATCATGTTACTGTTACTGTTTTCCCCGAGAAGTGTGAACAAAGACGGGCACGCGCTCCCGTCCGCGCGCTTGAGCCGGTGTTCAACTGTTCTTTTCTTCTTCTTCTTCTTCAGGTGCCGTGAATCATGCCTGCGAAAACCAGCAAGAGCTCGACGGCCGCCCGGAAAGCGGCGGAGGCGCGGGACGCGTCTGATGATGATGATGATGTCGCGAGCGTCGCGAAGAGCGTCACTCCACCGGTCCGCGCGCACGGTAACGGTAAGACCAGCCGCGCACGAGCGCAGAAAGTTCCTTCGGGCGCGCGCGCTTCAGCTCGTGTTTATTTCTCATCTTTGTTCAGTGACGTCAGTTATCTTACTGCTAATGTTCACATATGATGTGTTGTTCTTATAAGTGGCTAATAGGTTTTCGATGGCTGTCAAA
Organism: Leuciscus leuciscus; assembly: GCF_965113295.1. Classification (NCBI taxonomy): domain Eukaryota; kingdom Metazoa; phylum Chordata; class Actinopteri; order Cypriniformes; family Leuciscidae; genus Leuciscus; species Leuciscus leuciscus. Next base: position 42,631,804 of record NC_138733.1, read on the forward strand.
ATGCTACAACATCTGGACATTTGTACAGCTGTAGTGTTCACACACTTTTGCTGGGGAGAAAAGAAAAGCTACATATAGTGATTTATAATTTTAATCTCATTCAAAGTGTTGCTCTCAAATCATTCCTCGTAGCTTTAACAGAAAAAAAACGAGAAAATGAAAATAGTCACAGATTGACTGGTCTTTATACCAAATATAATGCTGAAAATAATACTGAATGAAACTATGATGTTAAATCTGGTCTGAAAAACTGAGAGATTTGGAAAAGTATGACATTTTGAAAGTGAAAATGTGTAGAACCCTGTAATTCAGCATGACTGACCGAGACCTGGTGGGGGAGACGCAGTATACCTGTTTATTTGATGTATTTGGTGAATAACTCTTTCATAATGTTACTTTAAGGCCACATTTACACATAGCCGGGTATTTAGAGAAACGAATATTTCTCCCCCTCCGTTTTCAAAAATAACATCGTGCACACAACATCGTTTTCAAAAAAAGTTGTCGTTTACATCAACCCGCATAAATACAAAGGGGCGGCAGTGTAAGGAGAAGGATAAAGCCATGCAAGCCAATCAGAATCCTCAAAATCGACAACGACGAATAGCACGAGCGACTTCCTGTTCCTTTCAAAACAATAGACATGGCGCGAGGTTCGTTCGTGTGGACAGACAGCGAAGCAAATGCAAACAGGCCAAAAGCGTTTTCACAAAAGTAAAAATGAGTACCACTTTAACAGCATCCATGATAAAATAGTAGCCAAACAAACTCATAGACAGTATGGAACAAACTCTAAACATAGGGCGCTCACATGACGTAAGCATTTTCTGGCGCATAATGTGACGTTTGAGAACCTAAAACCCCGTTTCTCCCAGTTGACACGGCAACACATAACCGGCGTTTTCAGAAATCTCCACTTTGGCCGGAGTTTTTAGAAATAATCGTTTTCTGGGATAAAAACGGCGTTTTCGTGTAAATGACAGGCCAAAACGCAGGGAAATATCTGCGTTTTCCCCTCGTGTAAACGGGGCCTAAGTATTCTTTGTTTGCCTTATTTAATTTAATTAATTTTCTTGTTTAGTTTCTGCAGATGTATTCTAGCAGTCTAATATAAGAGGGGGTTTGATGTAACATCTATGTTTGGAGAATTAATGTTCTGTTTTGTTAATCTGAAAAACTGTGAATCATTAAAAAAAGAAAGAAATGAATAACAGAAAGAGTATAAGTTAAAGGTGCATTGTGTAATATTTAGGAGGACCTGTTGACAAATGCAATATCATATACATAACGATAGTGATGCGCCGAAACTGAAAGTGTAGGATGCACTCGGCCGAAAGCCGAAACTCAAGCCGGAAATGGCTTCTTTTAAAAACGTATATATATATGTATTTTTAAATTGCTTGAATTTAATGGATCTGAAATGAAAAATCACAAACCAATAGAATAATCAAACTTTTATTACAGTTACATAACAAAACCTAAAATATTTTTAACAATAAATATAAATAATATTAAAGCTGCAAGCAGCATTTATCGGGGTTCAAGCAGTTAAGGCCTTTAAGCACACAAGCATCAAAAGACATTAAGTTTTATTTAGCATTTAACAACTGCATTTAACAACTGCCATCCTAGATGAAAAAGTAAATTTACAGCCAATACAGGCAGTTTACCATAGGAAATATATGGTTTTAAAGCGTTTTTACAGTTATAGCACCTTTTGCCTAGTCTTCTTATAGTCTTGCCTGATCTCCACCACTTATATTAGTAGTACTCAAAGTGTGCCCATATATATGTGTCAGATTTGTTGTAAATATGTAATTTTGATAAGGAGTTTAGACAATTATATTCAGTGGCGTAACGAGCCAACACCGGGCCCTTAAGTAGGATTATCAAGGCGGGCCCCTTGATGACGCAATTGATGACATTGATGACGCAATGTCCGCGAGTAGGCTACCATGAATAGGGCAGGATATGATCATACACAGCATATAAGAGATGAGATGACTAACAAAATCAGGAGTAGCCTACGCTCACCAAAAACAAAACAAAAAAACAACAAAAAAAACACTGGTGACAGCGCACCATAACACATTGTTAGGCCTAGGTCTAAATACATAAAAAAGATGCTCTCTTACATTATAGCGGGATTTTCCGAGCTTTCCTTTGTGCAACATAATCCGCCATTTTGTCCAACAAAGCAGTCAGGAGAGTTAGTAGATTAACATTGGAGGATTTAAATTTGAAAAACAAAGTGTACTGACGTCTTAGCACTTTAAAACAACATTCCTTTTATGTTCATTCATGTTTATTTTAATGCTATAAATTAACTAGAAGGAAGAGATGATCAGTTCACAAGCAGCTTTAACTGAGCCTCGAGTCTACAGCGATCTGTCAGACACATTAAAGAGTCACAAAACGGTATTTATTGTTTAAATGTCTCTAAAAAAATTACTACATTTGAAAGGTGAGACTTTGTTTCATATCAAAAGTACTTGTCTGTCAGCGCGCAGTCTTTTCTCTGATCCGCAATGTATTTTTCACTGTGTGAGAACTTGGTGTGGTGTGAGAGTGGCGTCGCTTGTCAGACATAGCAACAGTAACTAAAGTGGGCGGGTCTTTGCGAACGGTCATTGACAGTATGGACGGGGATTTGCCAGTCCCAATTCAAAACAAATTTCATCACAATCCATCATTGTTCGTTTCAAACATGTGAGAGCATCAAAATGATTCATGGGTGAAATTGATTGGATTTTTTTTTTTTTTTTTTGTCAGTTCCTATCATCATTTTAACATTTTGGCGTTATTGTTTAGCTATTTACCTATGTTTTCAAATTTCCTTTGTTTTTTTGTTGTTGTCTCGATCGGACTAACGGCTTTGAAGATAACCACAATTTTTTAAAGCTCTAAATGACACTTACAAAAACCATAAGGCGAAACCTGGCATGTTTGGTATTGTTGGACTCGGCAAGGATTCAGGAGTCTTAGGAGGTCACTCCTGTGAAAAAAACACGGGCTTGAAACTTCTAAGGCTCCTTCAAGGCATTGTGCCAATGACGTATACTGAGTTTTTTGAGATACACCAATGTTCTCATAGACTATTGGCGCTTTTCCACTGCATGGTACGGCTCGGTTCGGAACGGTTCGGCTCGCTTCGCTGTTCCACTGCGTGGTACGACTCGGCTCGGTACGGCACGGTTCGGTTCGCTTTAGCTCGGTTGCTTTTCCACTGCAGTTAGTACCACTTCAAAGTGGGTGTGACTGATCGTTATAGTTGCCGTCTCTACTGCCATGACATCATCATATTAAATGCGAATTTTTCATTCCGGGTTTCCCCATCCGCTCCTCGGCAACCAACAAGAGGAACGTCTGCACCTCGTCCACTGACCACGATTCAGCCATTTATTTTTTTAAGTTTATACTCTTTTTTTGAATCAAATACTTTTAAAACAGGCGCTACAGAGTTGGCTGTTGTCTACTGGCTATTTAAATCTAGCGGGTTTAGTGTCTCGTGTTGTAAATACAATGACGCTGGTAGTGATGATTCTGTCTGACCAATCAGTGATCTGCAGTGTTTTCACGTCACATTTTAGTATCGGTACGGTACGCTTGGAACCTCAACAGAGGTGGTACCATTTAAAGCGAGCCGAAGCGAGCCGTACCGTACCGTACCATGCAGTGGAAATGCGTCATAAGTGAGCCGTACTGAACCGAGCCGTACCGTACCATGCAGTGGAAAAGCGCCAAAGCGTGCCGTACCGAACCGTACCGTACCATGCAGTGGAAAAGCGCCATATCATGGCACCCTGGACAAAGACACTGCGTGCCAATTTTCAGTAGACTAACGGTTGGGTGCGCTTATAGCTATTTTCATGATTTTTTCACTGTTATAGCGCCACCAAGTGGCCAATTCTCACGATTTTTTTCATGTCAACTCAGATTGAGCTTATGAACATGTGTCCCAAGTTTAGCGAAAATATCTCTTTCCGCTCACAAGTTATAACCATTTTATAACGCCACCAAGTGGCCAATTGCCGTGATTTTTTTCACGTGACCTCAGAATGAGCTCATGAACATGTGTCCCAAGTTTTGCGAAAATATCTCTTTCCGTTCACAAGTTATAACCGTTTTATAGCGTCACCTAGTGGCCAATTTTTGTGATTTTTTTCAAGTGATCTCAGATTGAGCTCAGGAAGATGTGTCCCAAGTTTAGCAAAAAAATCTCTTTCTGTTCACAATTTATAACCGTTTTAGTAAAAGTGGCCCTGGTGCCATCAAAGATTTTGGTTCCCCTCATCGACCGTTAATTGAAATTTTGAATTTTTTGGATGATTATTGATTGTCAGACTCCAGAGAATATTCCTGCAGTGGTTTGGTTCCAATTGGTCGAAAAACCAAGGAGAAGTTCGCAAAAATAGGTTTTTCAAAAAAATGCAATTTACTCGAAATTGGCGCCTGAAGGGCGAGCAAATCGGAGATAGCCATTTTGTCCGCCTTGAGCCAAGGATTCCAACGATATAAGACACTTGATCCTGGGACAAACGGTCTAAGAGTTGTGAGCGATTTAGTACTTTTGGTTGCTGTAGCGCCACCTATGGGCCAATTGGGGTCATACTCTGATAGGTTGTCCCCAAATTGAGGCCTACCATCTGGCCAGGTTTCACGTCTCTAGGCCTTACGGTTTGTCCTGCACGATGCGTTTTACGAATCCTTACAATTACAATAGGGTTTCAGCATTTCATGCTTGAACCCCTAAATACCAAATAATATTATTCTTCAAGTTTTATGTTCCATCAAATAAAATAGTTTTTTAACAGTTCCACAATTGACCGTTCGCAAAGACCCGCCCCCTTTAGTTACTGTTGCTAAGTCCGACAAGCGACTCTCTCACACACACCATGTTCTCACTCAGTGAAACACACATCGCGGAGCAGAGAGGACACAACACACTGACACACAGGACAGACCAGGGTACTTTAGATATGAAACAGTCTCACCTTTCAAATTTGGTTTTTTTTTTTTAAAGAAATTTAAACAATAAATGCCGTTTTGTGTCTCTTTAATGTGTCTGAGAGATCTCTGTAGAGCCTCTTAAAGCCGCTCGTGAACCCATCATCTCTTCTAGTTCATTTATAGCATCAAATAAACATGAAAGAACATAAGAAGGAATGTTGTTTTAACCCCGGAAAGACGTCAGTATACTCCGTTTCTCAAGTTCAAATCCTCCAATGTTAATCTACTAACTCTCCTGACTGCTATGGCGGATTATGATTGGTCAGGTCGCCTGTCAATCAAACTCCCTGCGAAGGGTAAATTATCTGAATAACTGCACACAAAACCACAGAGTGGCAGTGGGCCTCTATTCTGCTGCTGCGTGTAAACAAGGAGGACGTCATGATTTCAGGTGGTGGATCAAACCTGTTGTCGGAAAGTTCTTTGGCACCGCACCCCCTCTTGAGATTTGTGCAGAACGAATGTTACATATTGCAGCTTTGGTGTCCTCATCTGAAACTTTACAATACTTCCATACCGCTGACATGCTTAATCTTTGATAGGCAGACACATGATAACAGCTCGACTGTGAGTGAAACCTAAGCACTTGCGCACGGATCGGAGGGGCGGGTGACATTCATTTTCGGTTTACGTTTTCGGCTGGTTTTTTTTTATTTCGGCCCGAAACCGATAATGCCATTTTCGGCGGCCGAAATTTCGGTGCACCTCTACATAACGAGACCTTATATAATGATCCGTTATGTTTATATTACCTTAGAATCGGCGGTGGGCAAGGGATGTAACCAGTGTTGCTCCTGAACACTGACTATAGTTGCAAACCTAGCGTACACACTGCACCTTTAAAAAGCATGGCACACATGATCAACCGGTGCAGGGGCCGAAACCCCACTGAGTCCCGTTTGGACCCTCGAGTGTGAGTGTGTGTTCCTCCTCTGACTGAGGTTGTGTGTTGTTCAGCTGCAGAAGAGTGTGTGGGCGAGCCTGTGGAGGATCAGCGCAGTCTGCAGGAGATCCTGGAGAGCGTTCCCCCCCCGCCGCCCCCTGCCATGAGCTCTGAGCCCGGGGCCCCGCGCCTCATGATCACACACATCGTCAACAGGAACTTCAAGTCCTACGCCGGGGAGCAGATCCTGGGCCCCTTCCACAAGGTACCGACCCAGATCAGGGCTCGTCATCTCCTACACCTGCTGTCCATCAGAGCATGGTGTGAAAGGGGTCGCACAGCGCCATGTCTTTAAAACTCCAACACATTATTCTCTATGAGTGTACACACTCGAGTTGCTCTAGTGATAGAATAATATAGAATAAATATATAGAATAAATAAGTGATATGGTTGAGGAGTGATGATTTTCCAGCGCTGTTGTCTCACCACTGAACCTTTCTCTCACCAGCGCTTCTCCTGTATCATCGGGCCGAACGGCAGTGGCAAGTCCAACGTGATCGACTCCATGCTGTTTGTGTTCGGGTACCGGGCTCAGAAGATCCGCTCGAAGAAGCTGTCGGTGCTGATCCACAGCTCAGACGAGCACCCGGACCTGCAGAGCTGCACTGTAGAGGTGCACTTCCAGAAGATCACAGACAAGGTCAGACACGACACACCTGTCTCCAGACTCCATGGTGCTGATACGAAATGTATTGCTAGTTTTTTCTTTTTAAGTATTTAGACCGTGGGGAAAAGTTAAATCATACACTTATACAGACTGAACATGATGTATAAGATGAGTCATATTTACAAAAACAATTCATCACATCTTTCTGACTTATTTCAGAATAATCATACAGTTCTGCATTCTCTTTAATAAATGATTCAATAACAATTTTAAGTCACTTGTCGCCACCTAGTGGTGAAACAATGCAATCGATAAATGTGTTATTTTAAGCACCACGTTTCTATCAAAAGTTGATTTACTCTATTTTGATCAATATTGTAGACATCACCAGTGTTTAGATTTGAACCTTAAACTTTTATCCCAGTACTTCTATGATGATTTGAACTATTGTATCACAGAAATAATGACACTATGAGGATGAAAAGACTGTTTGTGAAGCTGTTTCATGACGACTCTCTCCGGGTCAGCGGCAACAGATCTGAATGTTGCGATATGATTTTGTCAAAGGTTTAATAGACAGACGGAATGGAAGATCGTGCAGGTGTTTGAATGGAGATCGTGCAGGTGTTTGAATGGAGATCGTGCAGGTGTTTGAATGGAGATCGTGCAGGTGTTTGAATGGAGATCGTGCAGGTGTTTGAATGGAGATCGTGCAGGTGTTTGAATGGAGATCAGTGTTTTACAGATGAATGGTGCAGCTCTAGTGTCTTCTCTCTCTCTCAGTATCTGAGCAGTGCGAGGGCTTTCTGTGCGTTCAGTCTCACGTCTCGTCAACGCAAACACTTGAGATATTACGTCACTCATCACTCATAGATAACGACACGTTTCATCCTCTGTTGGAACAAAAGTGGCCAACTTCGGTCAACCTCATCTACAAGCAAGGACAAAAATAAAGCAATGTAATTTGAATTAATATCGATTCTGTAATAAAAAAAATCGATTATAGAATCGTAAAGAAAAAATTTGCAATAGCTAGGTGAATTGATTTTTATTTTATTTTCTCCCAGTCCTACTACACACACACCTGGGCCGCTTCGTTCAGGCCTGCAGATCTCAGTTATTATATTAGCAATCGAACAGTCCACCGATTATTCCATCCAGCAATCCGGTCCAAGTGAATGACACAGGTAAACTGCAATCGAGGGCTTTATTAAAGGGCACTTATTATGCAAAATTCACTTTTACATGGTGTTTGAACATAAATGTCAGGGTTTTTCCTGGCTGAAAATGAGGCGGAGGTGGCAAAATCCGATAGCTCGGTACCTCTAGGGGGGTCCGGGGGCATGCCCCCCCCGTAAGAAAATTTTGTACATTTTAAAGATAAACGCATTAATCTGGTGCATCTTTTTATGTATAATGACCACTAGAAGGTGGAAAAAAAAAAACACTTTTTACAAGCATGTATTTATTTATTTTTAGGGATTTGTGCTTTGTCATACATAGCATTTTGTGAGACTGTGTTTGGTGGACGTTATCAAATTGTTTTACATCTTAAGATACATTTATTAATCTGGTGCATTTTGAGAGAGTTAAAAATTAAGAGCCCCATCCCATGTTCAGGGTGCAAATTAAACAAAGAAAAGTGCATTGACTTGTACCTGAACTTTAAAGGAAACTAAACAATATTCTAATGTTATTTTCGTAACTTATTTCGAAATAAAGTTTCCTCACCTCAGAAAAATGAACCTGAACCTGTCCTGTCAGATGTTAACGTTACTGAGCTGGTAACATTTGACAAGCCGTGTAAATCACTTGAATGTAAATAAAGCAAAAAAAAAAAAAAACAACTACGATTACACAACTGAAATTAGTAAGCCATGAAATTACAAAACAGTACTAGTAAATTACGTGACTGCTACTTGTGATAGCTTATTTTATAAAAACGGCAGAAGAATTTCGGCTATTGCCTAAGTCAGGCTGGCTCTATGGATATATTTTAAGTAACCTAACTAGTTTGAGAGCCGAAGCTTAAGAAAAACAGTATCGGTACCTGGCTGTGACAAGTGAAGGCACTTCGATGCTGCAGAGAAGGTGCTTCTTGACTTTCGTGCGTCTGTGGAGGTTGTGATAACTGACAGGTGATGTTGAAAAGGGGGAGGGGCAGGGGCTCGTGCGCTTTCGCAGAGATTTACCTTGCTCCGTTTGAGACAAGCACGTTTAGGTGCTTAAAGCCCTGCATTTCAGCCCGAGCCCGACGTGCCAATATTATTATTATTGACTTATTTATGCCCCTATTGGCTTCGGGCCAATTCTCACGTCATAATTCACATGTGGGCCGGGCCTAGGGCTTTTTTTGGGTTATCCTTCTTTTTATATTTTTAGACATTAATTAAAAAAATATGAGAAGCTGACGACGACGATAGAAAAACAAACATAGAAAGACATTTCATAACCACATAACTTTCATAATCTTATAATTACACAGTGACATATGACTGACATGACAGTCTCATGCACGCACGCACACACACACACACGCACGCACGCACGCACGCACACAGAAGGTTTCCCATCAGCGCGACCCACGATTCACCTCATGTGCAAATAATGGAGAATATTAAGAGAAAAAATCGCAGATGGCCAACTTAAAACGCTGCGGGAAGAGTGATAGAAGAGAGGAGGACTGGGTTAAAACCTTAGGCTACACTGTGATGCTATTCTTTTTCTCCACGATGCTCTGTAAAAGACTGCTCTAACTTTTCGTTTCATTGGACTTTATTTTCGTTTAACTGTTGGAAACTACGGATGCTTTTCGTTTGATTGGACTTTTATTTTCGTTTAACTGTTGGAAACTACTGGAAAAAAGAATGGCCATGTTCTGTCGTGCATTTTTGAGGTAAGATAACCTGCAAGTTTATTTAATTTAATTGGTTTAGATAGGCTATTGCTCCTTTCGTTTGCGAGCGCTGGTTCGAGCAGCCTGAGCCTGCCTCAGTATTTCAAAAAAAGTTGTTTTACTCACTGTGGTTTAATAAATAATCATTTGTTAAATTAACTGTCTGTGTGATATGCTTGAAGTGTTTTATAGCCTATCTATGGATTGTAGCCAAGTAAAGTAGCCTATTAGCGTTGATTTGAGAGGCTAAATTGATCAAACATGTTGTAGGCTATACTCGCTGTCGGCTGCTTGGTCGTCATTTAAAAAAAAAAATGCTCCAAAACATTTGTCTAAATTAACATGATAAAGAAATGAAAAGAAACATAACTAACAAAACTGACCTATTTTAATGGCTGCAAATAGGGCAGGCTGCCGCTGTGTAATAATAATAATAAAAAAAACGGACTCGAGTCGGACTCGGGCTGATAATTCTGATGAGCTGTCGGACTTGTGCTTGAGCGTCTCGGGCCAGGGCCGGGCTCGTGCTTATTCTGATGCAGTCGAAATGCGCAGAACGGTTTGAGAATGGAATGGAACCCGGCCGTGAACCCGCTGCGGAATCGTGTTGGTGGAAAAGAGGTATCTAATCATGTGATTCCGTCTTGAGTTTTTGTCGACAGACGGAGGCGGCCCGAAATTTGACGGAGGCGGCCGCCTCATAATTCTCTATGCAGGAAAAACCCTGAATGTGTGTTGGCAGTGTGTGTGTGTGTGTGTGTGCACAACCACCCTATAATAATATTTTCCATCTTTTGAAAAGGGGCATAATAGGTGCCCTCTAAACTCCAGGACTCGATTCTAATCGAGGACTCGCTGTCGTGACAGCCCTAGTGTCGCCAAAAAAGCCTTGCTTATGAAGATCAAAGACAAAAAGGCATATACTCCGACTGTTCTCCGTCTCCACAGTACGCTCATGCCTGAAAGTGTTTGTGGTCTTGTGTGTTCAGGAAGGAGACGACTACGATGTCATCCCCAACAGCTCCTTCTATGTGTCCAGAACCGCTGGGAAGGACAACTCCTCCGCCTACCACATCAGCGGCAAGAAGGCCACCTTCAAAGATGTGGGTGTGTTACTGCGCAGCCACGGCATCGACCTGGACCACAACCGCTTCCTCATCCTGCAGGTAATGCACACGCATCTGACCTTTCACTCGCATCTGCACACGTGTAAACACACAACATCCGAGATCCATCTGATCTGAGCCACTTCCAAATGAGGTTTTAAATCCGATATCTGGACATCGACCTCCGTCTAAACACGCATATCCGATTCCACTTTGAGTTCAAGCCATCACAAGGCGACACGTTTATTCACAAAGATATCTTTTTAATGTTGTATTATGAGGCGTTTAATTCATTTAAAATATATATATTATAGGACTACTTTATTTCACTTCAGAATTCTAGGTCTGAGCTGTAGATAACTACATTTTTTCCGGACTATACATTTATATTAGACTATATATCTGTTCCGTCAGATTTTACGCTGCAAAGCATTCATGAGTCGCGACAGCTGTTATCCTGTCCATGCTGGCATATAATCATGACCACCCGACATGAACTGTATAAATCATCTTAACCGCACAGCCATTCAAAACCAGGGTCTACCATGTGCATATAGTACAATCATTTTGGGCGGGAGTTAATGTAAACACAGATAGCGGCTGTAAACAGGCGGGCCAAAAGATCAGATCTGGTCATAAGATGAGATCTGTGCATTAAGACTTGACCCGCCTCACGCTCGCATCATGCTGTTGGCCTCTTGTGTTTTCTGGAGAGTCACGAACACACTAAACTCAACCTTGGACTGCTACAGCAGCGCATCATGGTTTTCAACACGAGGGACGGTGCAAACCATCATCTGCTGCTCTAGAGTTTTAAGGGCCTCTCATGCGCTATAAGCCTGACCGTTTAGAAAACATGGGCTGTCCAAAAAGGTCAGAGGTCAACACCTGTCCATTCTTCCTTCCTCGCTCTAGCAGCACGTAAATATTGGTGTGTTACAGTCAAGGCCAACCCCAATATTGTGTGTGCTGCTTCAGTGAGGCCGGAGCGAGCCTCCTCTCACTCCTTCACTTCATCCTTCACCTTGAGTTGTGCTGGCCATCGTGTCATCCAGGGCCAAAGCTATCACCCCTGCTAACTCACACTTGTGTGTTCAACTACATCACAACCCCTTCATTCTGTTCTGTGTGACTGATCAACCACAGCCACAGTAAAAGTGTCTCGCATGTACACGTGTTCCCATCAGAGCGCCGCCTTATAACCCTGACATGATGTTTAGCAGAAGTGAAGTGTGATCGGGGTGTTGGGTCATGTAAACCCTGAGTATAGTTTTATAGCTTGCTGATGGGATTTGCTGTTTAGCTAAGTGGGAACGCTCTCATTATAAGATGCAAGTCGTTTAATTATTTAGTTTTAATTCAGTATTATTAAAGATAATGTTAATTCAATGTGACCAAACGTACATTTAGGATGCTCTGATCAGGATCTTTGCTGCTATATCGAGCGATCCCGATAATTCAAGCTTTACACGAGCTCTCTGTTTGAGCACTGAGTCTCTCGCACGTGTGGTTCTCTGGCTGCGCATGGACCTTGTGTGTGGACATCAGTGGACTGTGAAATAACATCTCACGCACTGTCCAGAACACAGACAAATGAAGTATCATATTGGGTTTAGGCTGTAGACTCTACTTGTGCATTCAGATGTTGATGTTATGATGTTTCTAGATATGTCCATCTGTCACACAAAGTCCATTAAAGCCTTGTTGACGGCTTGGTTTGAAGACTTGTGGGTTGATAGTCAATTGCGGTGTCCAAATGGTTGGTGAGCGGTTAAAAGAAAGCAACATTTTACATCCCGAGTGTTTTTGCATTACTTCATCTTTGCTTTTGCATTGTTAAATGCCGATTGGTCCCGTCCACTGAGCAGAAGAGCAGAGTCCCCAGAGGTCGACACACAAACGCAGTGATGTTTAACTCAGCCCTGATTGGATCTGTGTGTAGATACGAGGTGCATGAGTGTGTGGTGTTGTTGTCAGGGTGAGGTGGAGCAGATTGCCATGATGAAGCCCAAAGGACAGACGGAGCACGATGAAGGCATGCTGGAGTACCTGGAGGACATCATCGGCTCCTGCCGGCTCAAAGAGCCCATCCACGTCTTGTGCCGGCGGGTCGAGCTACTCAACGAGCAGCGGGGAGAGAAGGTACGATGAGAATCAGCAGAAACAATCATCATGTCGTTTTTTCCCTACTTCTTTAACCTACTTTGGCTTTATGGACAAAATGATGGTTCCTCTGAATGGAGGACGAAACATCACCTCTAGCAAATATATTTTTGAGCTGTATATCCCAGTTTATTTAAGCAGAAGCTCATGTCATTGGTGAAGTGTGTCAGTATCTGTGTGTGTGTGTGTGTGTGTGCAGCTGAATCGAGTGAAGCTGGTGGAGAAGGAGAAGAGCGCTCTGGAGGGAGAGAAGAATAAAGCCGTGGAGTTCCTCACTTTAGAGAATGACATCTTTAAGAAGAGGAACCTCCTCTGTCAGTTCTATGTGTAAGATTCACATTCACACTGCTGTTGCTGTCTTTTCATTTAATTACCTAGTCCTAGACTATCCTGCTGTTTCATAATCAACTCTAATGTTTTGTTGCTGTTTGAGCTGCATGTGCTGAAGCTAAAGATGATCACTGGCGCACTTTATACCGCGTTAATTCTTAACCAAGCGCATTCTATATGTGATAAATCATATATATATATATATATTAGGGCTGGGAATCGATTATTTTTTTTGAAACAGCGTTTGGGTCGTGAACGACAGAGCAGAATGCGCAGCGCAAACACAGAGCGGAATATTGAGCAGAGAGCGCAGCAGCACACACACACACACACACACACACACACACACACACACACACGGAACGGAAAAGACTCGCTCATGAAAGCTGCGTGAGAATGAAACCTGATCGCTGAACACAGAGGGGCGGGACGGCATATTTTTGGCCTTTTCAATAGCAGCCACAACAGGAAATCATTTAAATGAGTGCTGCGTTAATTGCGGGGTTTTTTAACAAATTTTTTAAACATCTCAAATTAATCGCAAACAGGGTCCAAAACTAACAACCGCCAAGCGCCAAATGTGGGTAGATTTTCTGTTTGGCGAGTAAATCTCAAAAGGCTATCCGCCATGCGCCTCACTCACTCACTCACTCACTCACTCACTCACTCACTCACTCACTCACTCACTCACTCACTCACTCACTCACTCACTCACACACACACTCACTCACTCACACACTCACTCACTCACTCACTCACTATTCAGAGCGGTCCTTGACAGGGTGGCCAGAGCTTCTTTGCAGCTCAAGTGTGTCAGTGTGTACAGTTACTCCCGCCACTGGAAGAAGCGGTCGCCACCCATTTGTGTCCTCCTGCGCACCCATCTAAGCCGCGCAGAACGTCTTCAGCACTCGTGGATCGTGCATACTCCGCCGCTGGCCAGGCTGCTTCTGCTTTACACACCATGGCCATTCTTTTCTCCAGAAAAGGAGTTTTCCCATAGCGTTCGCAACGCAATACTCGTTCCCTTATCTCTCAGGGAACCGAGGTTAAAGTAACCGAGTACGTTCTGCCTTCCCTTCCACATGAGTCAGGTAACAAAACTGACAAAAAAAATAATTATTATTTCACCCCAATGATAATATTTCATATATAACCAGGGTGTCCGCGCGGTAGTAAAAGGTAGTAAAAGTAGTAAAAATAATCTACCAAAATTAAGGCCCTTGAAAGGTAGTAAAAGGTAACAAACGCAATTTGACTTGGTAGTAAATTTTTCATCACCACCTCAATATATGAGTTTCCATTTTTTTACTTAATATTTGTGTCTCCATATTTTAACTTCATCTAGCATAATTAAAAAATATATATACGGTGCTAACAGGACCTGACGGGCTCGACATTAACGCTTGTCCGGGACAAGTGGATTTTTTGAAGGGACAAGTAAAAGAGAATTTTACTTGCCCGACCGGACAAGTAGCCTAATTAAACGTCAATAACAAAAAATGTATAAATAACTAGGGAATCACTAAAATGAGAGAATGATTCTGATTGTATTTATATTTATTGTAAGTTGCTATCGATAGTGGATGTATTACGGTACGTTCACACGGGGCGTCAGCGTCAACGCTTGACGGAAGGCGTGGCTGAAGTTTGGCACTGACGCCATGGTCATAGCAGCGTCAGCCAATGATTTATCCTCAGTTTGCTGCTCTTGAACAGGATGAACGTGATGAACGTGATTGGCTGCCGCCTGGCTACTGATTGGCTGACGCTTCCGTCTGCGGCGCTTCACTGGCGTTGCTCGCGGCAGAAGTTGAAAAATTCTCAACTTCTGCCGCGAGCAACGCCAGTGAAGCGCCGCAGACGAATCCACAATTCTTTTCGGCAACGCTTGACGTCACCCATTCAAAGTCAATGGGAAGCGTTGACGCTGACGCCCCGTGTGAACGTACCGTTAGGCTACTGACGGTAACAAGGTTGCGCTGTTGAGGCTCGCGCAGCCTCTCGAGGAGAAATCCAAACAAATGTAAACTCAGTTTAAACTCAGTTAACAACATAACGTTACTGCCAGTGCCAAAATTCAAAATGTGTTTTAATATTTTTAACATATGATACAGTTTAGCAACCTCACACGACGAGTGCTGTTTTCTTGAGTAGGCTACCATCACGACTGAAAATGTGACATTGCTTTTGATACAACAGTTCAATAAACAGTTCAAATTAAGTTACTTACATTTTAGACACAATATTGACTGTTTTTGTTCTGTTTCAGCAGCAAAAATAGTTCCAAACAAAGATCACAGCAGAACCGTAACGCATCTCACAGCAACACTTAACCGTGTTTCATTACTGAATGATTCAGCGTTTTGAACGAATTGGCTGAGTCAAAGATTCAATGTCCCATTCATAAACATGTCTCAATCTTGAATGAATCAGTTGTTTGAACGAATCGTTTGAATGAATGACTCAATGACTCGCTCATTAAGACGGTCGCCTGACGCCTCCTACTGGCGGTTTACTTTCATGTTTAAAAGTATAATTCTTTCCAACGTTTCTTATTTGTATATTCAAAAATATTTTAAACGATCTCATATTCATAACATTATTTAATGCAGTTGTACATTCCTTAAACTACTGGTGCAGTTGACTTTAAAGGTGCAGATATGACAATATGCAGATTTAAATATATCAGAGCTGATTTAACACAGATGAGGATATTTCTTCAGAATAAATTATATTTACAGCACACACACACCAAAAACATTCCGGACAAGCAACTTTTTTACTCGGACAAGTGAATGACAGATTTACTTGTCCAAAGGACAAGCACATGAAAAGGCTTAATGTCGAGCCCTGAGTGAGTCGGAGTTGATAGCAATGACAAAGTGCCAAGGTTATTATTCACCTTATTAGGGCTAAGGGCTATGGTTAGGATAACTCAAGGGCTAGGATTAAGATAAGGACAACTGAAACTCAACTCGACACTACAAAAAAAAACATAATTGACAATGACAATAGGCCTACTTAATGATAACAATTAAACATTAGTGTACCTAATATGTATGATGGGTGTGACAGTGTCACACTTATACCTTATAGTAAGTAGTAAGTGGTGCTTTACATACCCCGCCCACCCCACCACACCCCCAAAAAAGGGCTGCTGCTTGATGTCGTGATGGTAGTAAAAAATATTGTGGAGGACTGGAGGTGGTAAAAAAGGTAGTAAAAGGTAGTAAATTCATCTCTATGATTCCTGCATATACCCTGATAACATGTCATATTTTGCTCTGGACAATTTTTTATGTTTGTATTCAACATATTAGGCCCAAAAAAAAAAAGGCTGTTTATTATTTTGGCCGGTAAAAAATATGCTTGGCTGGTGGATTTTTTTTTTTCATCTACCAGTCCCCGTGGCAGGTGAGCCAAAAAGTAAATATCGGACCCTGATCGCAAATATATACACGAAATAAACATCACGACTTTCAATTGCACAAACGGCTGTGAATGCACAAGCGAACATGCACAGCACAAAAATAATTCACAGCATTCTTTTACAGTCGTGTTCTCATTATAATTTATGTAGCCTGTATGACAGACTTGTGCCGCATTTGTTGCACTTAACTATGTTTTTCTTTCAAGTAATTCAGAACCGGCATGGTGAACAGTGCACATCTGAAGCGTCTCAGCTGAAGGACAGTTTATCAGCTTATATATATCGGCCTAATTGTTTTTATTGGGCTGATAATGTTAACATTGCCGATACCAATATGGTGGCTGATATATTGTGCATCCCTAACAATTTCACAGTGAATATGTGCTGTTGCTGTTAGAAGTGGACTCTTCATTATCAAACTCAACAGTGTTTCCCATTAATTACCCAGACTCTGGCGGCCCGCAATAGTCTAATCTTGCCTCCACAGTTTCATAATGAACCGAAAATACATTGAAACTCCCTGTAATAAAAGGAAGTTTAGCTAAAAGGTCTCTAATGTTGTTTTGCACCATTGCCTTGGCAAAGTATCTGTCAAACAGACCATATATAAGGGTGCAAATCGATTTTAGTTTGTTTGCTCTGCGTGTTTCAGAGTGAAGTGCACACTTTGCTCATGTGATCAGCTCATGGTCCGGTGTTTTCCGTGTCTCAGAACAGCTCAGTTCACAGTGAATGAATGCAGTGAACTCCATCTCTGCATGTGCTGTGAGTTTAGGGTGCATTTGGAAACGCAACGGCTACCAGTTACGCTTTTTTCACATTTTATTCATTTACAACGGTTTTGTACGAAGGTGATTACAGCATTTCACTGTATGTGTGTACTGAGACTCGTTTGTAAACCTGCTTTCACAGAACCGGTAGTTTTCCTCAAAAAATAAAACTGCAGTTTCTGTCACAATTAAAGCTCGAGTTTAACTCTTGCAAGTGTAGAAATTAGGACATAAGTATTGTAATTTCCCTACTGTAGCATATAGTAAAATAATACTTATATTATTCAGTGTGAAGGTAATGTAGACTGACACTACATCAACTAAAAAGAGGGTTGAGTCTCCTGTAAAGTTCAGGTACAAGTCCAATCACTGGCTTTTTTCCTTGTTTAGTTTTTACACTGAACATGGGTTGGAGCTCTTCAAAGTTGATGAATTAAACTTGAAAATGTAAAAAACTTTCTTCCAGTGTAGCGTGACCCACGGTCCACCTCCCTACAGTCTCACACTCTCCTTTGGGAAACACTGCTCAGTGATTGTGAAGTAGCTCCTCTATAATGGTATTGTGGTGGTGTTAGCCGTGTTGGGGTTTGGTCATTCAGAGTGGCGTTTGTGTTTCCACAGGCATGATCTACAGAAGCGTGCGTCAGTGAAAGAAGCGGAGAAACAGCAGATTCAGGAGGACACGAAGGAGCTGAGTGACAAAAGCAGCCAGCTGACACAAGAAGTGAAGACTAAGAATGAGGAGCTGAAGGCTGTGGAGAAGTGAGATGCGTTTAGATCCCCCTGACTAAATAATGTCTATCATTAGCCATTGGCTAATACATTCAGCTCATCAATCCTTGTATACTGTTATTAGTAGTAGTAGTATTAATATCTTTTTAATAATAATAATTACTATAATCTATTTGTTTTTTACAGAAACACTGAATGACCAACAATATCTTAAGCACCACCATATATATCTCAATAATGTAGTTTTAACTAAACTCAGGACTGGTGGTGTAAATGGTGGTGGTGCTTAAGATATTGTTGGTAACCAAAGAAATGTACTAGCCAATGGTCCTTCTATTCCCAAAGTGTGTGTAGAGCTTATGTTGTGTTTCCTCTGAAGGAAATTGACCAAGCTGACCAAGTTCATAGAGAGTCAGAAGGAGAAATTCACCCAGCTGGACCTGCAGGACGTGGAGGTGCGCGAGAAGCTCAAACACACCAAGAGCAAAACCAAGAAGATGCAGAAACAGCTTCAGAAAGACAAGGAGAAGGTGAGCTCCCTGATCCTGCAGAGCGACACACACACACACACGCCTGTCCTCAGTGCACACGGCTCAGTGGTTCATGACTCCAGGTCTCGCTCAGACATGCTTTTTATGCAGATCCAATTGGAATCCAGTCAGATTTAGATAGTGTTGAACAGTTAAAAATCACATGAAGTCCGATCTTTACAAATCCGTTTCGAGCTACATTCATATGTGGTTTGAAATCCTATTTAAATTTCCTGAAATCCGTCTCAGTCTGACCGCTCTGATGGGATTTCGCAGGGTTTATGTGGCTTTCTCACGCACATGAAATGTAGACGTCAGGCGTTGTTATAGGAAACATGTTGAAAGTCTCTGCCGAAATAATGCTGTGTTGTTAAAGTGCCGGACGAGCAGAAAAGGGCAGTATAACGGAGACGACAGCAGGAATAAAGCCGCTCACACCAGCCTATGTTTCAGCCACGGCCTCAGAAGACACGGTCCAGCGTGACGGCACTGTAATATGTAGATAAGACAACATCTCTAGTGCAAACCCCTCCATGTTGCGGCTGGCGTTGCGTATTCCTACCAATGCAACGTCATTGCTATAGAACCCAATGCAGATATTCCTGAAAACGAAAGAGCGGCATGGACACACACATCGGATCTGAACAGTTGCGACACACAGTGTGGATGACGTCAGTAATTCGACGTCAGTCGGGTACACGGATATTGTTGGCTGGCCCGAGGCCCAGGTCTTGCTGAGTGTCTGGTGTGGTGTTGTGTGCAGCGTGAGGAGCTGAGGGGTGTTCCTGCCAGCAGCGAGAGCATCATCACAGAGGCGTCTGCACAGAAGCAGCAGCTGGAGGAGCAGAAGCTGCAGGAGGAGCACAAGCTGGCACTGGTGATGGAGAGCCTGAAGGAGGAGACCAGTGGCCTACAGGACGACAAACAGGTACGCCAGCACCACACCGCTACACATCTATGATGCAGTTAGCGGCAGGCAGACGTGTGCAGTGGCGCTGAGTGAGAGAGGTATGTGAGCGGTGTCCGTAGTTTCATTTTCATTTTTAAGGTGAAAAAAATAAGGTTCATTAGTTAATGTATTAACTAACATATGAGCGATATATTTGTTACAGTATAATGTTAACTAATGAACCTTATTGTAAAGTATTACTGTTTTTTTGTTTTCTGTTAGAACACAATCTCCTAACCCAGTTCATTGTCCATTGACTACTATTAATATGCCATTCATGGGTTTATCTCCTTCAAAAGTGTAAACATTGATCCTCACAGACACCATCTAAACGTTGAGGGTGTGGTCTGCTCAGATCTCTTGCAGCTCAACCAATAGCGTGATTTTGGGGCGTGGCTAGGGTTGAATTATAACGATACTGATTGCTTCCTAATTTCCATTCTAATAAGGTAAAAAAACAACAGCTTGAGATATTCACATTTAGTCTCATTGCAAAACATTTAATAGAAGCTGAAATCATGAACAAAAGTCAACAGGCTAAAGAACTCTTACACAAGGAACGTTTGCCTGTGGTTTAAACATACCGTAGAAAAATAACTAGCCTAACTAATATACATTTCAAGCATTATTAAAGACTATAGACACTCTGTAATTAAAAAAGAAGAAATAAAAAAATGAGCAATCACAAAACAAATAGATGCAACTGAACAAAGATACGATTGTATAGTGTTTTAGATTATCAGGTGTTCAGAAACTAATGAAGTGTAAAATAACTAAATAAAGAATAAAAAGAGTAAATAAAATACACATTATAAATATAGTTACAAAAGTTATTCAGTGAAGAGTGAGTGGATTCTGTCTCTTGTTGTTTGAGTGTTATGGAGACACAGCAGGAATATTAGTGCTGTCACTTTAAGAGCTGCACAGTGTAGTGACTCACATAGTGGTTTACGATCACATTCACTCATGATCAGTGGCTTCCTGACTCATACTGGCAGTTTTAATGTCACTGTTAAAGTATCTTTTCATCTTTCTTTTTAAATCATTTCGAATATCAATATTCAACGTTTTGTTTAAAACATTAAAACATTATTCCTGCATTTGTAACTGCAGGTGTAACACATTAGAGCTGCATTACACTGTGTAAATGCCTCTTCAGATGCAGTTTCTGTTTCCACTGCAAAGATGGATTTTGTTGATACTGGTTTCATCTGACTGGTAACAGCCCTATTGTGTCTCATTATTCTAATTTAATTTGATTTAATGTAAGAATTTGACAAAGTCATTTGAAAGATGGGCTTTACAAAGGTAAAAATGACCACAAAAGGGGTAAAATTATATTTAAACTCATTGTAAAAGATGATTTCTGTCACTGCCGTAAACTGACCAGCACAGAGAATATGAAGAAACATTAGGAGTCTCTAAACCTGCCAAGGTACCAACACAATAAACACTCTCAGGAAAATCCTACAAAATATGAAGATTTTGTCTCTTACCCCTAGCTGGATGTGTTTATCATAACTGCGATGCTCGCGTTTGATCTAGACAGTGTTGATATTAGCCTACTCGATTGCTTGACAAACAGTGGAACAGCTAATATGCATTCCTTCGCAATCGCCTGTAAGAGCGGTGACGCACGAAAGGAGTGTGGGCACAATATGCTTTGTAATTCTAGGTGCCACTAGTGTTGCAGAAATTACTTGCTTCACCTTTAAGTAAAGTTGTTTACGCTCTGCGTTTATAATAAATGCCACTATGATTTGTTTTATGCTGACATTTTTCATAGCTTCATCGTTGAAGAAATCAACTAGCTAGTCACGTCGCAGATTGGTTGCTCATGATGTCACGCAGGTGGTGGGGTAATTACTTCTTTTAATGAAGCTGTTTGAGATCGAATTAACGCTAGATGTTTGCTATAAATTACGGACATTTTGCTTTATTTCCAGATTCAATCATAGGCTCGTTCTTACGCACTAGAGCATGTTCGCACATGCGCACTCGTCAAAAACTACGCTTTAAATCTCTTGACAAACTAAAAGATGTAAATTACATTGTTTTCTAAAGAAAAGACACAGGTTGTAGTGAATGTCAGTTGCTTATTTGGCTCAAGATAAGGATTTAAAGATAAGTCCACATGTCATGCCTCACTGTTTGCTGTGTGTGTGTGTGTGTCCCTGCAGAAGCAGGAGCAGGAGCTGCTGGAGCTCAGCAAGGCGGTGAACGAGACACGCTCGCGGATGGACGTGGCCCAGTCTGAGCTGGACATCTACCTGAGTCAGCACAACAGTGCGGTGAGCCAGCTCAGCCAGGCCCAGAATGCCCTGCAGGAGGCCGTGACCACACTGAGAGAGAGGAGAGCCGCCATCAAGGACCTGCACATCAAGATCCCCCCATGTGAGGAGCAGCTCAAGAAGGTGACGCTCGGTTTGAAAGAGCTCTTGTAAAAATGGTCAAGTGACTTGTAGTGTTGCACAATGGTATCGCGATACCCTGCTATTAATAACGGTATGAAATTAAATGTTATTAGTACCGGTACTTTAAGAGTGACAGCACTCTAAATAATAAGAGCAGGATGTCTTTATTTGTGTCTGTGTGACAGCTGGAGTCAGGGTGTGTGTGTGTGCAGAGCTGTGCTTCAGTGTTTACATTCACTAAACAACAGAAGCAGAACAGTGAAATATAGAAACATGCATGCATGAGAAAATAAAGCGTGGGATGAGCTCACACCTGAAGCGTGAGCACACACACCTTTCACACAGCATGCGATCGCAACTTCAGTTCACTTTCGCAGATTATTAGGTTTGAATAGTCAAAATTCTACGCAGAAATGCACGTCCTGGCGAGTCTTCATGTAAACACAGTCGGGTAAGTCTTTAGTGAACGCAAACCGCTTGTAAAAAGTAATCTTATGTGTTCCAGTGTATTGAGTACGTGCAGGTCTAAAAGGGCCGGACCAGGGGCCAGTTGCATAAACATAGCCATTATGTTAAGACTGTGTCTTAAGAACTAGTATGATCAACTAGAAGTTAGTTAGGGGTAATCAGTCTTACTGTTCGGTGTCCAATTAGACCAATCTACGTTTTTATGTTACTGACTTTAAAAAGTTATTAACAGTCTTAAAGAATAAAATTGGATGACTAACTTATAAGACTGGTCTTAACAGTTTATGCAACTGGGCACAGCAGCCTAATGTTCTGTGTGATTAATGTTTATCAAACAACTAAAGAAAATAGACAATCAATCACCCAATGCTTGACTGAATAAGTGGAATCTCTTTATTAAGAATCAGTAGTTAGTTTATAGAGTGAAAACTTTATTTTTTCAGCTACAGTAGGTCTTTTTAGCTGTAGCATTCAACAAAGAAATTAAGCACGGTTTATATTATTTGTCTCATACCATTTCTCATATTGTTTGTAATCACTTTTTTTTTGTGCTTATTTTTAATAACAAAGATAAAATAAAATGAATTATCTATATTGTAATTATGAAATGACATTTAAAAAAATATTTAATTACTTGGAAATAAGATTTTGGACATCCCAACCTGTTCAGAATTGTGAAAGGTTAGCGAATGTTAACATGATTGATGATAATGTCAGTGTTGCAAACATCTCTGTAAGGACGTACACACTGGCATGTTATTATTATTATTATTTTATTTAATAAAGGGGAGGGAATGGTCAAAAAGCAGGGCAGGAACATGCTGGTCAAGTGAGTTTTTAGATTTGTAAAATTAATTTATAAAACAATTGTTTTCAATTACTTTAACTTTTAGTTTTTTTTTCCCCGTGGCATCAATTCAGTATCAGTATCAAGGTATTTTTATCTGGTATCGTATCGGAGTCATAATCTTGGTATCGTGACAACACTAGTGACTTGTAAGACTTGTGTAAGTATTTTGTGATCAACCCTAGAAAAGCTGATGAGACGGATGCAGAAAAACAGGGGTGTGATGGATCTATGTGGCTTTGATTGTAAACTGAAGCTGTGTGTGTTTGTGTTTCAGGACGAGCAGGAGCTGGAGCAGATCTCTGAGCAGGACCGGCAGAAGCGAGCGCAGGTTGGGGACCTGAGACAGAAGGTGTCTGAAGCCAAGAGCTCTCTGTCCAGCAACCGCAGCCGCAGCAAAGTGCTGGACGCCCTCATGCAGCAGAAGCACTCGGGCAAAATCACGGGCATCCTGGGACGGCTGGTACGTGCACTCTCTTTCACCTCAGCCAACCAGGGCTTGAAATGAACTTTTTCACTCACCGGCCAATTTGGCTACTAAAGAACTACTTCTAGCCAAAGAAAAAAAGAAGAAATGAACCACATTAACTGTCACAGCTTATATATATATATATATATATATGTGTATGTATGTATGTGTATATAATATACAGTTGCAATCGAAATTATTCAACCCCCATTGCAAATCAGGTTTATTGGTAAAATTTACAGACTTTCAGCTGTTAGCAATGAACAAATCAAACAAAAGTAATTGAAATGGCTCAACATAACAAATGTTTCAAGTAGTTTCCCCAAATTTAACTGAAAATGCAACTTTTAAAGACTTCAAAATTATTCAACTCCTGAATAGAATCCCTCACAACAGCACAAATCTGCAAAACAGGTGTTGTCTCAAGCACACCTGATGCAAATAATCAAGGGCTTCATTAGTGTCACCAGGTGTGCTTGAGCTAGAACACATGAAATATCTGAACAGGCTAGGTTTAAGTGTCACGTTTGACTGCAAGTTAGAAATATGGCTAAGTCAAAACAATGGTCCAAGAAGATGGCAAAGGCACTAAATGTTCCTAGAGACCGCGTTGGAAGCATAGTTTGCGAGTTAAAGAAACAGTGGTACACTACACTACCATTTGACGGGTGTTGATTTCAAACCCTGCAGCCAACTAATCGTTTCATGCTGTTAAACCTGCCGGTGTCTCAACACAGGGTGATCTGGGAGCCATTGATGAGAAGTATGACGTCGCCATCTCCTCCAGCTGTGGCTCGCTGGATAATATTTTAGTGGACACCATTGACACGGCGCAGAAGTGCGTCACGTTTCTGAAGGCCCAGAACATCGGTGTGGCCACTTTCATCGGCCTGGACAAGGTGGGGTAATTGACGTGTGGCTGTGCTGTTTCCTTCTAAACCTCATGACTAAAATGTGCCAGTATCAGACACAGATTGCCTTGCAGAACCCCTTTATCACGGTACATGGGAAGTCTTGTCCTGTGTGTCCAGTAGTGGTGATGTGTGGTGTTGTTGTGCAGATGAAAGTGTGGCAGCAGAGCATGGGCACCATCTCCACCCCGGAGAACATCCCTCGCCTGTTTGACATGGTGCGTGTGAAGGATGAGAGCGTGCGCCCGGCCTTCTACTTCGCCCTCAGGGACACGCTGGTGGCCAGAGACCTGGAGGAGGCCACGCGAGTGGCGTTCCAGAAGAACAAGCGCTGGAGGGTGGTCACGCTGCAGGGCCAGGTCATCGAGCAGGCCGGTGAGTTTACTCAGGGGTACACACACACATCCTGACCATCAGCCCACACGATCCGATACTGATCCTGTATTTTCTTCATCATCGTAGAATATCTACACCTCAGAGTGTGTGGAACTGGTGATCAATCTGTTATGTAGGGGTGCAGCGGATCACAGTTGATCGTGACCCGTACGGATCAGCTGCCCCACGGTTCGGCACGCATGTGACTCGCGGATTAACTGCTAAATCTAACCGTCATAGAGTGAAAGTTTATCATTTGGACGCGTTTCGTCTTGCCAATTTACAAAACCT
Source organism: Leuciscus leuciscus (assembly GCF_965113295.1). Taxonomy (NCBI): domain Eukaryota; kingdom Metazoa; phylum Chordata; class Actinopteri; order Cypriniformes; family Leuciscidae; genus Leuciscus; species Leuciscus leuciscus. The sequence goes on from NC_138733.1 coordinate 42,657,049, forward strand.
GAATGTGTAGATTTAAATCTGGGGAAATGTTAATAAAAATAAAATGTAATCAGGTAATTTAATCATAATACTATTGTTTTGCATTAATAATTGCATTTTCTAATAATATTACATGTTTATTTATCGTAAATGTGACCGTAAAGCACTGAACTTGAATTGAGATGTAGATAAAATGAACTTTTATTGACAACAGTAACATGCAAACAATCACATTTTTATAGGAATTTTTTTAATATTCTACTCTTATTAAATGTGCCACACTGAACTGACCGACAGCTTCAGTGATTATTAAAGAAACGCTCTTTACTTGCTTTCTGTGTAATTCAGTCACAATTTGAAGGTGTTTTGTTTATATTTGAGACTTTTCTTACTTTTCTCCTTATTTTAGGGTGTGGAAATAGCTAATAAGTCAATAAGTGCTCCTCTGCCGCCATCTACTGGTTATAGTCAATTTCACTTTTTTAAAGTAAAAGTTTGTTTGCCACGAAGTGTTAGTTTTACAAATCATCACATTAAAAATAACATTAAAATTGGATCATATTTAGAGATTTGAAGTGCTGGAAAAAGTGATGCACTTTATAAAGACCTTGAAAAGTACTTGAATTTCACTCCCAAAAGTATGCATGAACCCTGACATTTGACTATTTCTGAGAGAATACCATGGTTACAGTTAGCGTTACTACATTATACCCATGGTGAAAGCTGGTGATTTGTGGACTGAATAGCCTATGATATGCTCGTTCATGGCACAGTTCTCCTGGTTTCCACATCAGTGCTGTTTGATCTGATATATGTGGTTTATAACTGAGAATTCTGTGCTGAATTTGAACATTTCTCACTAGATGTGTAATATATCAGTAAGTCACTTTCGTCAGAGTAAGCTGGCGGTTTACTTTCTCTTAATTACACAAAGGTTCTTAAACTCTAGTTCTAGGAAATAAAAACCAAAGAAATGTGCATCAGGTGTGCTTTGCTTTATGGCCTTTACGAGATGGCTTGAACGCACCAATATTTCTGTGACTGTTTCTTTAAGTTGAGCAGGTATGTGTGGATGAGCGCGCTCTCACTGTCACTGTGGTGTGATGTGCTCATGTTTGTGATGTCCTCAGGCACCATGACTGGAGGAGGAGGGCGTGTGATGAAGGGCCGGATGGGCTCCTCCGTCTGCGCTGAAGTCACTCAGGAGCAGGTCAGACTAGAAGCACTCACACCTAAACATTTAATAATGCTCTAATGCTCCCCTTCACCAACCTGTCAGCTGTGTGGACACTAGGGATGTGACGGTGAGGATATTTTCCCACCGGTTAATCGGCGTGTAATAACACTGGTAATAACGGTATCACCGGCGGGGGTTTTTAACAGTTTCCTTTGAGGCCAAAAGTTATTATGTTGGACGCAGCTGCCATAAGACCCAACAGCCTCTGAAACTGTTTCACAGTGAGTGACTGGCCTAGTTTTACCCCATTCACGGCTGAGAGAGTCTATGCTATACGAGCAGGGGACAGTTGTGCCTGCATAGTCGTCGAATCCCCCAAAAAAGAAAGGTCTCAATGAGTAGAATACAAAAAGCATAATTTTTACTAAACTTGAGTGAGTTTTTGAACATGAAGCCAACTCAAGACCCATATGTAAATCATATATGGATGCTGAATTTGACACATTCTCACTCGTAACTTCATAATACAGCAGATGCTTAGATTGAAATGAGTCCAGACTCAGGAGCTATAGATGTGTGATTGTGTGCAGCTGGATAAGATGGAGAGCACCCTGAGCAAGGAGGTGACGCAGCTGCAGGACTGGCAGCAGAGGAAACAGCAGCTGGAGGAGAAGGTGCACACAGCCCGATCTCAGCTGAGAGACATGAAGAATACGCTGGAGAAGTACACCTCCACCATCCAGGTCAGATCACAGAGCAGGCCCCTCGAGTGATGAGACAAATGAGCGTGTGTGAGCCTTCTGTTAACCAGTCCTGTGCCTTACAGAGCCTGACCGAGCAAGAGCTCCATCTCAAGACTCAGATCAAACATCTGGAGGCCAACGTCATCTCTGCCGCTCCTGATAAAGCCAAGCAGAAGCAGATGGAGAAGAGCCTGGACGGCTACAGGAAAGGTGCGTACCTTGCGCCGTCGTGTCGTTGTTAGGGGTTCAAGCGCTGAAACCCTATTGTAATTGATACGATTTCCAAGCATCGGCATTCTCCCCTAAAAGTGATCGGGCAGACCGTGAAAAGTACAAAATGGCTCATAACTCCTAAACCGTACATTTTCGGGTATATTTTTGAAAAACCTACTTTTGCAAACAAGTCCTAGATTTTTGTCCCGATCGGAATCTAACCAGTCCAACAAGATTCTCTGGAGGCTGATTGTCAATAATTATCAAAAATAATAATAATTTAAATTCACGATTTCTAAGGGATGCCTTGTGAACGGAGTGAGAGATTTTAACCAAACTCAACATGTGGTCGTGTGAAAAAACACGTGACGACTGGCAATGTGGTGGTGCTATAACATGGAAAAAACTTCAAAATTGGCTATAATCACGCATTCCTAAGTCTAATTGACTTGAAAGTTGGCATGCGGTGTCTTCGTCCAAGGTGCCAAGACTGCCTTTGAGGGCATTCGCGAATCTTGAAAAACATGTCCGCCATCGACCAATGAAGTTTGAGCAGCTGTTAGACAAGGTCAACGGAGGTCGATTTAAACCAAACTTGCTGGGCCTCTTGGACTCATGGCCGTAGACGCCTGTGAGAAATTCAAAAGAAACGGGGGGCCATCATCAATCAAATCATTAAATACTGCAGATTACTTCAAAAACCAACTTTGGTGAACTAGTCCTAGGTTTTTAGCTCAACCTCGATAAAACCCCTGCGGCACAATTCTTGGTAATCTCTAGGTCAATAATTATCAAAAAGATGTTGAACTTTGGCCTTAGGATAGCTATAGGAGTGTCATTTAGGAAATAGGCATGGCCAAGTCTACCCAAAAGCCTCTCATTCCTAAACGAAAACTCAAATTCACGAAAATAAGTGAGAACATGCGACACATGATTCCAAACAAGCATGCACACTTTAATGGAGATCAGCCCATCGGTAGCTCTATAACTGTTAAAAAGCTTTAAAAAACATATTTCCTTAGTAAATTACATATATTGGCTGTAAATGTTTTTTCCATCTATAATCTAAGTGGTGACATGCTTGCTAAATAAAACAATCCATTTTTATGCATTAAAGCGCTTGACCCCGATATATTTTTTTCACCCAAAATTGAAAATCATTATCATTCCTGTTTGACTTTATTCAGTGGAAACCAAAGTGCTGCTGTGTCTGATGAGTAGTTGTGTTAGTGATGACACCTGAGTGTTTAAGGGCTGCTTGTTTGTCACAGTTCAGCTGAAAAAGCAGAACTTGATGTAGTTCTTCAGACAGACTGGCATGTTGGCCATCATCAGTAGATGTAATGATGTGTGTTTTGTGCTGAAGACTTCGAGGCAGCGTCCAGTAAAGCGGGGAAGGTGGAGGCCGAGGTGAAGAGGCTGCACACACTCATCGTGGACATCAACAGTCACAAGCTGAAGGCCCAGCAGGACAAACTGGACCAGATCAACACACAGCTGGACCAGTGCTCCTCAGCCGTCACCAAAGCCCAGGTGGCCATCAAGACCGCCGGACGGTCAGTCAATGATCATGGGCTTTATTAGTAACGGTTTTAAATGGTTCACTATTAACATTTGGGCTGGGTATTGACACACACTTCCTGATTCAATTTCATTTTGATTGGATGTATATCAGGTACAGTAAATATAACATTTTCTCAAAGAAAAAACGAATGAAATGAAAAACTTTGCTCTTCTCTAAATAAGAACGGCATTTTCTTTATCGACCAATAATCGGTATCAGCCGATAAAAGCAATCACGTGATTGACAGTCAGTGTCGGCCAATGGCAGATTGTTTAAAAACAGCAGATGATCAGGGCTGATTATATCCTGTCAATCAAAGGTGTGCGGAAGAACGTGTCGGACTGCAGAGTCTCACACTGTGTGTGAAGAAGATCTCTCGTGTGTTGAATGAAGGGCGAGTTAATGCGACAATAACGGTTCAAAACACCGACGTTAAAGCAGGCTTTATATTAAATCTTTCAATCAACTAGTCCTATAACTAATGGTTATAAAGGGAGTTTGCAAATGTATTATTGATTTGATACAACAATTCAATAAACATGTAGTTAATATTATGCGACTTGCAGTTTTGTCAGATTTTGCTCTGTTTTGTCAACGAAAATAGTTCAAAACACACAATCACAGCTGAACCGCCGCGCATCTCTGAGGAAACATGGGTGTTCCCTTTATGATTGAGTCTACGTTTTCAAACCAATCTAGCGAGTCAATGATTCAGTGACCCATTCATTTAAGTTGATGAAAACATGATGCGATGCACTTACTGGATTCGTGATCGAGTTTCACATGTGACTGGGTTTCATTTACTGCCACTGCCTTGCGGCGCAAATATGTAATTTATATAAAATAGGCATTTTGGTAGATTACCAACTGCAAGAAAGGGTTACAGTATAAACATTATATTCCAAAACAAACAATCAGCTTTGCCCATCATTGTAAAGCACAAATGACATGCTTCAACCAGTCTCTTTAAAGTAAAACCGCTGATAAAACATCTCAATTAATTCCAGTTCATGCAAGAAGAGAGTGCTATTAACCACTTCATGAGCTCTACTGAAACTCACCCTCATGTAAATCTGTGGGATGAGCTTGACTGGGAGGACTGGGTTTGTAGAGAGCCAGTTGATCAGTTTCAGAAGTGCTTTTGTCCTGTGTTGCGGCAGTAACCTGAAGAAGTCTGAGGAGAGCGTGTCTCAGCTGGAGAAGGAGATGGGCGAGAACGAGAAGCTGATGGAGGAGCTGACGGAGCAACTGAAGAAGCTGGAGGAGCAGGCCGGAGAGATCATGCAGACCTACCAGCAGGCCGAGGTACTTACTGGTCCCATCCTCTGGCTCAGACTGTCAGCACGGCAAGGGCTGAGAGTGTGTGTGTGTGTGTGTGTGTGTGTGTGTGTAGGAAGCTCTGCCGGAGGTCCAGGAGCAGCATCGCGGAGTCCTTCAGGAGATCAAGGCCCTCCAGGAGCAGGAGCACGCGCTGCAGAAAGAGTCTCTGAGCGTTCGGCTGAAGGTGGAGCACATCGACACGGCCATCGCAGAGTGCCACAACAAGATCCGGCACTGGGAGAAGGAGGTACTGAGCCCACACACACACACACACACACACACACACCTCTGACAACACCTGCAGCAGCACTGGGAATATGTGTGTTCAGATATGTTTATATGTAATCTGAATCTCAGCTAATCAATTTCAGCTGCTAATCATTAAACCGGAGTTTCACTGTCCAGTGTAGACGGCATCATTGATCATAACGGGTGTTTTGGAGAAAGTAAAAGCTTCCTCACAAAACAAGTATTTTAATCTTGTTCATCAACTTGATGAATCGCGATCACAATATCAAGGGCCATTGACTTTTATTTAATGCTGGGCAACAATTAATTCCATCCAAAATAAAAGTTAAGTAACGATTAATCACATCCAAGTAACGATTAATCCCATCCATCCATCCATCCATCTATTTATATTATATAATATAAATAGATGGATGGATGGGATTAATCGTTACTTGGATGTGATTAATCGTTACTTAACTTTTATTTTGGATGTGATTAATTGTTGCACAGCCCAACTTTTATTATTTTGTAGCTACAACAATGTTTTTCAGGGTCGATACCCATAATTCACCGCTCATGGCCTATACCGATATCTATCATTTTAGTAACCAATATATTGTGCGCTTCATTATATAATCATAATTAAGTTCCCTAAACACAGTTTTCTTTAGACTAATTTCATAAGAGCTTTAACGCAGATATTTTAGTAACAATGTCTGATTTCGAGTGTGTTTGTGTGGACACATGACCTCTGTGGTTTGTCCTAGCATCTGTGCTTCTCTGCGTGTCACGTTTTAGCCCAGTCCCCTTGTTATCAGTTTATTTGCCCCTCCTCGTTTCATCTCTCTGTGTGCTCGGTCTTGGTGGTTCACCCAGTTTGCTGTTGGTGCTGTGGATTCCTCCTCTTTTACCCATTATAGGGTGTAATATAGTGTTGTTTATGAGTGTAATGAGTAAAAGCCCGTCTGCCTCCTCTAATCCTCTCTCTAACCTCACGCTCAGGCCGGCCGGCTGTCTCTGCACCCCCTGGATGGCTCTCCATCAGAAGAGCTGCCCGCCCTGAGCCCAGAGCAGCTGGCAGACATCGGCAACCCAGACATCATCAAGAACGAGATCGCTCTGCTGGAGGACCGCTGCACCAACATGAAGCCTAACCTGGGGGCCATCGCAGAGTTCAAGAAGAAGGTGCGTGCTGCTGTTCGCCCACCACAGTACTCACCATAGTAATAACAGTAAATGATTACATGCAACTAACCCTACCCTAACCCTATAGTAGGTACATGTTCAACCTGTGTGTGTGTGTGTGTGTGTGTGTAGGAGGAACTGTACCTGCAGAGAGTGGCGGAGCTCGATGACATCACCACACAGAGAGACGGCTTCAAGAGAGGCTGTGAGGACCTTCGCAAGCAGAGGCTGCACGAGTTCATGGCCGGGTTCAACATCATCACCAATAAACTGAAGGAGAACTACCAGATGCTCACGCTGGGAGGAGACGCGGAGCTGGAGCTGGTGGACAGTCTGGATCCCTTCTCGGAGGGCATCATGTTCAGGTGTCACGTGCTATCACACCACACGCTCTACCAGCTAAACTGATGGCATCACACACTATGACTTTAAACAATTCAAGCGTGAGATGACCTGCGTGCTGTTTTCTGTGCTGTGCACACATCCCTAGCGCGCTCACAGAGAACGTTATCGTTAATGTTATTCAGCAGCACCAGGACAGGTATGATGAAAGCGAGGCTGTGAGGGACAGACAGACAGATAACGGATAAATAAAATAATGTAATGTATCATGAAATGGTCAAAGCCTACTTGCACTGGTCGTGCTGGTTTCGGCCTCATCTCATATATGAGACGCCTGCGATTGAGCAACGACCTGCTAATGCTCTCGCATTCGTGTACATCAGCTTGCTGACGAGCAAGATATAGTTCCTTCAAAGCCCTTAGACGATGACATCACTTCTTATAAACTGCTGCAGAAAAAGTTAGGTGCCGTGCAGAATGTAATGTGTGACTGCAGTACTCTTCACAAATGTATAGGAGTAAAGAGTACATTTACTTAATCAAAAATGTACTCAAGTAGAGAGTAAAAGTTGCTAATATCTTTGAAGTAGCCAAAAAGATACTTAAGTACAGTAACCAATTACATTTACTCCAGTACTTTACACACCACTGCTGAAGAGATGTGTGTCTGTCCCTCTCAGCCTCACTGTCATCCCTGTCAATAATCTGTGAATAAAGGTCTATTGTGTGATTTATCACTGTGGATCTCCTCTGGTCCCGGTCCTGGTCCTCCACTGAGCAATGTCTTGACGGCTCTGCTGTTGTCCTGTGTGCTCCTCCTAGTGTGCGTCCTCCTAAGAAGAGCTGGAAGAAGATCTACAACCTGTCGGGAGGAGAGAAGACGCTCAGCTCTCTGGCGCTGGTGTTCGCCCTGCACCACTTCAAGCCCACGCCGCTCTACTTCATGGATGAGATCGACGCCGCCCTCGACTTCAAGAACGTCTCCATCGTGGCCTGCTACATATACGTATGTGCACTCACCACACACTCTATCTTATAACACGAGCATGATGCCACGGGACGCTCGTCTGTTCACTCTACACATTTGAGAGAGATTTCAGTGGGTGGGAGATATACCAGTTTAAATTAAACACTAGCAGAAACCAGTCAAAGTCTTCTAGTAGTGTATTTACTAGCTCACAGAAACCCCGTCAGCTGTGGGGGTGTAACATGGTGCCACTCGGTCCCGGACTACATGATTGCCATTTATTTTCCAATATTTCTAACATTTTAACAGCAGTGAATGACTATCCAGTAAAATAAATAAACCCAGCGTTAATCACGGAGTTCCCGTGGATCTTAAAGTCTTAAATTAGATTATTTTAAATTTAAGGCCATAAAAGAGGCTTTGCCTAATAATAATAAAACTACATAATGATATAGATAAATGACATGATCAAGAGTGCAGTTTCCCCCAGCTCAATTGCAAATGTAATATTTTATACAATGAATGAATCAGCCGTGTGAACGACTCCCTCAACTCACTTAAGACAGTGACTTGCTGCCACCTACTGGTGGGTTTAGTTTCATATTTAAAGTACTCTTTAATTAAAAAGTTAAAATTCAATTTCATATTTAAATATTAATAAAAAAAAAGAGAAATTGTATAGCTTTATGCAAGTGTAAATGTATTAATGCCGCCTCTGTGTCTCCTCTGCACTGCAAAGATGGATTTTGTTGATAATGATTTCAGTTGACTGGTAACAGCCCTATATATACTGTTATTATTCTAATAGGCTACGTTTAGAAATGATGTCCATATATGGGTGAAAATGCCCCTGGAAATCAATTTAAGCTGGCAAATATTGCCCATTAATAAAAATGTTAATTTCAGTCACTGCTGTGAACTGACCACTGCATAAGAATATGAATGTTTGTGAGTCTGCTGTAAACAACAGGCCTAAACCAGCCATGGTACCAGCACAAAGACACATATCAACTGAAACCACACACAGAAGTAGTCAGATCTCTCGTGTAGGGATGGGAAGATTACTGGTTTCACTATAAACCACGATAAAAGGACCAAATCTGAGGTGTGGTCATATTTTGGCTTTTACAAAAGTCCTGAGGGAAACTTAATCGAGGATGGTCACTACAATAGGGGGAGAACACTTCAGATCTGCTGAGTCGTCTTGTGTGACCATCACACACTGTTTATAGCGAACGCAAGTTAACTTTGACCTCAATAACAAAACTACGTCTGGGAAATAATTGGGCACAAAATGTTGTTTTGAGTTGAAATATTTGATCTCTCACTTGAAATAAACGTGAAATTTCCGCGAAGGAAAGTTCGCAGCAAGTGCGGCTTTGAGCCAAAGACAAACGATCAAGTTCAAACAAGACTATTAAGAGTGACATTTAAGGGGTAATAATGTATATCATTGTACACTTATTACACCGAATTTATTAATTTTTTTACCACATAATTACGGGGACATATTGAATTAAGATTAATGTTTTAAATCTTACCTGTTTATAAATCCATTTTGTACAGCGTACAAAACAATCGTACAAAAACGGAGACGCAAGTCGGCAAGTTGTATTTGAATGAAACGAGAGAGCGCGTGCGTTGCGATACATGGATATATTATAATGCGTTAGGGCTGTCACTTTTTATTCGATATGCGATTATGCATTCGAACATGACGTGAAATATCCGAGATCGAACTATTCCGATTAGACCTTTTGCTTTTTATTTGATTGTTTGCCATCTCATCCAGTAGCGGCCGCTCTACACGTACTGTAGCGTAGACCCATGACCACATCAAGCCAATAATAGCCAATAGCCAGCTTGTTTAGAAAATGGAAGATAACGACAAGACTAAAGAGACCGCGCTGTAATTCCTGCCTATCACTCACACACACACACACACACACACACACACACACACACACACACACACACACACACACACACACACACACACACACACACACACACACGACCCGCAGAAAAGACGCGTGTCAGTATCGAGTTCTCTTTCGGGCTTGAACAAACACACACATTATGCCAAATGTCCGTTTTGTCGAGTGTCCTCATAAGAGCCGTCTTACATTATTTAAATAAAGTCTTAAAGCTGTAGTCTACGATGTTGAAAATCGGTCGAGAAAGCTGGGAAGTTTTAAAAAACTCATCCCGCCCCTCCACACACACACCCCTCCCCTCTGTGCTACCTGATCCCTCCCACCGGGAAACGACCTGAACAACGTCACTCAGTCAAGCTGTGATCACCGGTAGTAAACACGCAAGATTAGCAACACATGCAATGTTCTAACCCCCCCCACCCCCCCACCCCGATAGGCGATGCTAAACGGCTAACATTCCAATGCCGACCGGCAGCATGAGCATGTTGTCAGACTAATAAAAAGATATTTATGTAACACCTCACACCATAAAAGTATAAATAAATGCTTAACGTTACCTGCTCAACAAGTCAGCCGTGTCAGCGTCGGTTTTCAGTCCCAAATCTCCCTGAAGCTTCCTCCAACGGTCAATGGTGGACCCTATATTGATTCTACTTTGAGTCCGGCGTTCTTCACATTTTTTTTTATCTCTGCTCTTTACTCTACAGACTTTCTCTTTCTTCCAACCTTGACTGTAGGGACAAGCAGGGGCCGCTTGCTGCTGTCGGTTTGTTTTTTCTCCATTGCTGAGCTGATGCTACTTTGCTAGCTACCATAGACTGTCAGCTGCTTGCCCGCGAAATTTCATGTCGCAGGAGGGGGGCGGGGTGGGGTGCGGTGGGGTGGAGACGCGAGCGCCAGGTGGTTTCAAGTGGAGCGGGGGATTGGATGAGAGCAGTTGACCAATGTAAGCTGTCCGGCCGGACAGCTTACATTGGTCAACTTCTCTGCAGCTGTACAGCCAATAGAGTGAATGGATTTTTTTCATTCTTTTTTCTCTTCATATTGTTAGGATTTTACTGTAGAACCATAACCAGCATCTAAACGAGGTTATTAATAATGAACAATCTTTGAAATCGTAGACCATAGCTTTAAATGAACGTAGAGATTTGTGATAGCCTAATCATGAATGCACTCCGCTATCTTCTACACATCTCCGGTGAACGGCTTCTTCACGCAAAAGAGAAACTCTTCATGAAGCGCAGTGAAATACAGCGACCATGTGGCGTTTCCTGATGGATCGAGTTGTTCGTTAACTTCATTTTACTCGTAGATATTTGAATATATTGCTTGATATTCAATATCCGTTCGAATTAGATTTTTCTCAAAAATGACGGCCCTATAATGCGTTGCTATAGACGACGGTCATTATGAGGAAGGAAATGCCACAGAATATAATCTTGCTTTAAAAAACTGCATAGAGCTGCTTGTTTTATTTGTTGTTTGTTGATTTTTCCAACATTGAACTGTTTTTAGTGTGAGCATCAGCTCTTTTTGAACACTTTCATCTCGTTTTAACAAAACCGTGATAATATTGGTCACTATAATCGTGATATGAAATCATCCCTACCCATCCCTACTCTCGTGAAAACATTGCATATGTAGTGGAAGCGATATATAGTGGTCTGCCATGGGCCAAAACACACACATTACACTTGAAATCAGTTGCCGTCAGCATCCTTTCATTAGCCGTGCAGCGTTCAGTGTCATCCTAAAAACTAAGTCCAGTGCAAGCCTGAAAAAAAGTGTGCACTCATCATTAATATGCTGAAAATAAATGTAACAGAATCACTTGATTGTTCAGGAAAATCACCATCAGTTACACTGCAGATAAAAACAGAGGAGTTGTAACTGTCATCTCTCCCACATCGTTTCAGGAACAAACCAAGAATGCTCAGTTCATCATCATCTCCCTGAGGAACAACATGTTCGAGATGGCCGACCGTCTCATCGGCATCTATAAGACACACAACACCACCAAGAACGTGGCCATCAACCCCAAGACCATCGTCCTGCGTGAGATCGAGACGGCCTGAGAGACCGCTCCTCTCACAGGTCTACCCTCATCTTTCTGCTCTCTCTTTTTAACCACTTTTACATACAGTGACTTTTTACTATAGTATAGTCGGTGTAACATGCAATGTTATCATGTGCTCACTGCACTGCAGCTGGATGTGTTAAATAAACATTAAATTTACTGCTTTGAGTTCTGTGGCACGTGTACGTCTTTACCACAACACAATAAGCACTTGATGTTTTGTGACACTCCTGTCTTAAGGTGAGACACGGCAGGCAACATGTCTTCTTTCAGACTTGTGGTGAATAAAAGTCAGAAATACACATTTAGGTCTTTATTTTACTACACTTTGTCTGTTTGTGTCTGTAGATTTCTCATAAATGCAACAAAAGTTGCCGTTCTTAATCAACACAATCTCTGTCTGCTCTCTGTCATCACACACACCACTGGAAAGCTCTCTCTCTCTCCTGTACAATGCTGTCGGATCCAAATATGGGCATTTCCTTTTTATCAGCAACCAATCGTGAAAGTAAAAGGGCTGAATGCGTAATCTCATTGGCTGATGATAAATCTTTAAAGCCCGTTTTCTCAAAATGACTTTTCTCTCATTCTCCAAGTCCGAAATCTCCACTTCAGGAGCACCGATATACACCACACTTTCCAGTCTTGTACCTAGTTATATTATGAAGACATTACTGAGGGATTTGTAAATATATTATTCCTAGCCTGATTTATATAACATTTTATTCCAAAAAAAGGCGCAAATCTTTTTTTTTTTAAGGCTATTGACAGTATATTCTGATTTATAGGATAACAAAAGTAGATATCCATAAATCCATTTCCCATGTAATATGTGAACACAATGAAAAAAAAAAAAATGTAACCTGGCTTTATCCAATACTCAGATATATGCAAATTAGCGCATATTTAATTCGATTTTGCCTAATTTGCATATTTAAACATAAAATTACAGAAAACTTGTAATACATTTTTTTTTTCTCATCTTAATGTAGGTAATAAACTGGGAAGTTTCATGGTGGATATCTGCCAGTTAAAAAATGTACACCTGTAGTGTCTCGCCTTAAATAACCAGAAGAAACGTCAGTACAGAAGAGTTTTATTCATCTTCAGCGCTGAAACCACTGCACATGATCTGAGCGACCAAAGGGGTCAACATTCATATCTCTTTAGCTGAAAATAGTAAAGTGTTACTAATGTATTATTACTAAAAGCAAAGACTGAATGGAAAAATTAGGAATGTACAAACAGTTCATAAAAGTAGGATGAGAAGTAGGTCCCAAATATGTTGAACGATGTATTCCGGCATCTCATTGTGCTCATGTAGTCAGTGGGGTCCACGCAGTGCCGTCTGATGCATCATGGGTAATGTAGTTTATTTGTGCTGCATGGTTACTGCAGTACATTAGCTGTCTGAGCAGCTGGTGTTCAAGGGGTCGTGACATGAGGAATCAGGATTGCCCTGATCTTTTGAGAGGTCATTGTACTATAAAAATAAGTTCAAGACTTCAAAAATACCATTTGTTGATATGTGAATATTTGCACTTCCTCCACATTGTGACGCGTCACTGGAAGATGTTTGCATCTGACTAGCTCCACACGCTAGCTTTAGCTCATCGCTCCTGTAACTGGCGGAGTGAGGGGATCGCGATGGAGGATTATGTCATCGGTGCACAGTGTTTGTCGGAAGAGGAAGTGACCTGTCCTGAATCTGACTGCTGCTACATCACAACGCTTAACTGTAAACTCTTCCAGAACACTGTCTATAAATACTGGTTTTATGTTTGTAGAGGTTTTCAAAACATCCTTAACTAATTTATTATAACTTTTTTTAATGATTTGAACCTCAAGGAACATGTTAAGACATGAGTAATGTTGTGACCCCTTTAACTCTTTCCCCAATCTTCTGGGTATCCGAGTTTCCACTGTTATACGGTAGGGGGCGCTATTACACATCTAATGAAAGAGTACAGCATCTCCTGATCACAACACAGGAGAGGAAGCAGAAACATGTGAATTCATATTCGTGTGTAAAATAACGTGAACATCAAACATAAAACAACATATAAATCTAAACTGCCTAATGTTACTGAATGAAATGTCGACTCAGGACTGAAGCTTTGAGGTGATGATGGACTCGATCTAAAACATCTGTGTTTTCATCATCTCTGAACATGATTTTCTCCGAATTTTTTTTTTTTGCTCAAAATGTTGCTTTTTTTAATGAAACCGTGTTGAAATACAATGTTTTGTTTAAAAGCAGAGGCTCTGTTCTTTTGATCTATTGCGTGTTCAGATATGTATACAACAAAATGAAATGAGCAAAACAAATGTGTGCAAATGGTTTGTAAGGTCAAACCAGTGTGTTGAGAAAGCTGAGCAGATGCTGGTAGATGTTTCCTCCTAAAGTGTGTAATGTCATGATGGTGTTGTGTATGGGACAGAAGAGGAGCGTCCCGACGTCACGGAGCGGTTCTTCAGCATGACGGAGAGTGCAGTGATGTACACACAGGCCTGTGAGCAGCAGCAGCATCACGATCATCAAGACGGCAGCCGATGGAGACGAGCAGAGACGCCGGCACTGAGCTCGACCCGCGGCCGGAGCCTGACCGCAGATCTCCGGGACGGGCCCATCGCCCAGTCCTCTGACGCTCAGGCCACACCAGTGCTCCTGGAGGAAGGGCTCGGCCCGCGGCATCAGCTGGACACTGGGGATCTCCGGCAGCGGCGTCCGGATCAGAGCCTCCACTCGCTCCCTCAGCTCACACACCGTCTCCAGATACACCAGCGGACTCTCCTCGCGCTCCACGCCGGAGCTGAGCGCCATCACAGCGCCGTGCTCCTCCTGGAGCCGCTTCAGCTGCTCGATGAGCGGGTCGTATGCGCACGCCAGCCGAACGCTCGCCTGCTCCAGAGCCTGCAGGAACTCATCCCTCTTCTGAGCTAAGATGAGGTCCAGGTTCTTGAAGAACTGGGCTGTGAACTCGCGGTCGTCCTGGAGTAGCGCCTCGCTCCGCTGCTTCTCCAGCTGTAGGCGCTCTGCGAGTGCGCAGACGTCCTCCCAGCGCTCGCCGCTCAGTCGCTCCATCAGCCGGGCCTGTCCCGCACGTTCCCTCGCGTACGCCGTCTGGAGGTCGTCGATGGCGTGTCCTCTGTGCCGGCCGACGGTGAGGCAGACGCCGCAGATGAGCTGCCGGTCCTGGACGCAGTAGACGTTGAGCGGCTGCGGGGGGTGTTCGGGGCAGGCGGGTGAGCGGGGCCGCTGGTACTTCTCCACGATGGCGCTCAGGCACACGTTGGTGGGCAGCGCGTCCAGGCCGTTGGTGGGCAGCTCCGCCACGCTGCGGCAGCTCGGGCACTTGAGCGGCAGGCGCAGCGGACGCCAGACGGAGACCTCCACGGACGCCTGCATCACGCTCTCCAGACAGCTCTTGCAGAAGGTGTGTGAGCAGGGCAAGACCCGAGGGTCTGTGAAGAGGCCGTAGCACACCGAACACGTCAGATCCTCCTCCAGATCTTCCATGACGGCGGCTGCTCCTGCTGAGGGATGGTGAAGCGTCATTAGTGCATGTGTTGGTCAGGTTTCATCTCAGTATGTCATGTTTATCTGTACGTTTGGCTGTTGAACTGTCAGTTAAGGCTTGATTTTCATTAAAGGGGTCCTATAATGACCTTTTCACAAGATGTAAAATCATTCTCTGATGTCCCCAGAGTGTGTGTGTGAAGTTTCAGCTCAAAATACCCCACAGATCATTTATTATAGCATGTTAAAATTGTCACTTTTCGAGGGTGAACAAAAACAAGCTGTTTTTGTGTCACTTTAAATGCAAATGAGCTGCTGCTCCCTGCACAGGGGGCGGGGCTTCAAGTGTGTGTGTGTGTGTGTTAGCAGGTCGGATTACCTCACACGCACTGAACATTTTAAAAACTTTTAGCCTTTCATGTTCAAACCAGAGTCAGACAATGATGGAGAGACTCAAGAAGTGACAACATGTAGAAGCAACAGGACATTTCTGAATGGTTAGTTGATGAATTTATGTAGCTATGTGTAGTTATCTTCTAGTCATTGATTAGCATATTCTGTCTTGATGAAATCTATAAATCGCGTTCCCGGGGCGGGGTTTATGTACATTTCAGGGTTAGTGATGTCTGTAAAAGAAAATATCTCCCTTTGCTTTGAACTAGCGTAAGTTTGCAGATGTTGTTTATGCTCAAACAGCAACACTAATTTTAAGTCACTTACATTTTAGACTCAATATTGACTGTTTTTGTTCTATTTCCGCAGCGAAAATAGTTCCGATCAAAGATCACAGCAGAACCACAGCGCATCTCACAGCAACACTCAGCCGTGTTTCATTACTGAGTGATTCACCGTTCTGAACGAATCGGTGGAGTCAAAGATTCAACGACCCATTCATAAACAACTGCCTCATTCTTGAATGAATCACCTGTTTGAATGAATCGTTTGAATGATGATTCAATGATTCACTCATTAAGACGGTCATCTGTCGCCACCTACTGGTGGTTTAGTTTCGTGTTTAAAAGTATCATTCTTTACAACATTTATTTTTTGTAAATTAAAAAAATTGATTGGTAACAGCCCTATAGTGTCTCATTATTCTAATTACATTTATTGATCAAATTTAAGAATTTTAAAAGAAAAATGAAGCATATATTTAAAATGATTAAGGGGAAATGGCCTTTATAAAGGTTAAAATATCATGAATATGAATAGATTTAAATATATCAAAACTGACTGAACACTGAGGAGGACATTGCTTGAGAATAGATCATTTTGTGTGTTGTAAATGTAATTTCAGGATAAGCAAATGTTTTACTCGGACAAGTGAATGACCAATTTACTTCTCCTAGGACAAGCACGTGAAAGGCTTAATGTCGAGCTCTGAATAAGACTTCCGTTCATCTTCGAAGCGCAAACATGTTTTAATGAATCCTGAGAGATTTCTGTCCCTCCGCTGAAAGGTCATTCACTCGAATCCTTGACAAGTTCATAAAGGGATGGTGAAAGTAATCCATATGAGGTGAGCGGCTTAATGCTAAAGTTTGGTCAACGCAAGCTCAGGTTTCATGAATACCTTCATGTGTCTTGAAGATTAATGACAGTCATATGGGTTTGGAACTTATAATGACTGAATTTACATTTTCGTTGAACAATTTGTGTGTGTTGTAAATGTAATTTATTCTTAAGCAATGTTCTCATCAGTGTTCAGTCAGCTTTGATATATTTAAATATACATATTCATGATATTTTAACCTTTATAAAGGTCATTTCTCCCTAATCATTTTAAATATATGCTTCATTTTTCTTTTAAAATTCTTAAACTTGATCAATAAATGTAATTGGGTCAATGACGTGACGGGTCATTTTTTTGTCCAAAGGCCTTAATAATAATAAAAAAACAAATAACATCCAAAGTATGTAAAGTAGTACAACTTGATCTCTTTTACTGAATCCAAAAAAAGGTTTTAATTATATATTACTACATATAAAGGTATTTTAAAGATTTTGAAGTGTCAAAAGGTCATTCGGTTTAACCGTCCGAAGGCCAATACAGCAATTTCATTTGTGATTAAAATATCTTAAAATTTTATAAATGTATATATTTTTTATTCTGGCATGATTTTATAACATTATATATCAACATAGTGCAAAATGGTATTAAAATTATCTGTAGAAGTCATTGCTTTGTTATGAGAAAGAATGTCCGGAAAAATTATTTTCATTGATGTCATTCAGAGTAACCAATATAAAGGGCTCCATTTTGGATCAAGTCATGTGGTCAATATTGTGTGACAGGATGTGACATCATTCAGACACCTGCAAAGGACCGCATGGTTGTGAAGCAAAGTAATAACTCTCTCTTAACTATTAGAAAAATTCATGTTTTCACTTGCTCATACACGTCCCCAAATATCAGGTCATTCGGTACAACCGCTATAAAACATGGATAATGTTGTAATATTTTAAAAACTTTTACTAAATATAAAATGTTTGATTGTCCTTTTGGTAGCTAGCTAGCTAACTATTGCTAACAGCTTGTGCTAGGCACTTAGATATCAGCCTGTTAGCATTGAATGAAGATTTTGTCATTCGTTATAACCAAAAGAGTCATTCGGTTAAACCAAAATTTTGGTTATAACGAATGACTTACTGGTGTATCGAATGACAGCAATGTATGTTGGTCATATTTGTACATATCTGGAATAAATAAATACACAATTTTATTAATAGAAAATGTGCAGAGTATAATATTATAAAATGTAAAATATAATTTTGACTGAATTTTGACCTTTTTATAGATTTATAATTATATCACTTCTGGGCAAGGATCAATGCTGATCCTGTTAAAAAAGAACAGATACTCGCCAAAAGAAGGGAAAGGTATCATTTGTTTTTATAATTTAGATTATTGTATTCAATAATATAGGTGCCTGAAAGTACCCCATAGGCATACTATGGTGAAGGGAATGCCCAAAAAACCTGGATTGTGCATGTTTATCCTACTATGGTAAATTGCATAGGGATTTTGTATTGAACATGATTTTGCAGCACAGTGTCATAGAGACAAGGGGGTGGGCTCATTTTACTCAGGCAATCAATCAGTCTTTCAAGATCATCATGAAGCTATTAAGCCACACCCTAGCGACCATTAAGAGCACCCTAGCAACTGTTTACATAGACTGCCATTATAAAAGGCCCAGAAGGATATCTTTGCAGCACATAGAGACAAGGAGGTGGGCTCATTTTACTCAGGCAACCAATCAGTCTCTCAGGATCATTGTGAAGCTATCAAGCCACTCCCTAGCAACCATTAAGAGCACCCTAGCAACCAAAACAGAGAGGGATATCTTCCATAATGGGACATAATGTCAAGGGCAGCAGACATGGTCATTCGGTATAACCGGCCTTGGTCATTCGGTAAAACCGATATAGTAAATATTTAAATGGAATAATATTGTTTTTAATAACTAAAGGAACTACAATAATACAAATATAAAGCAGATAAGGCTTCTTTTTTTTTTTTTACACGTCCCCTTTTCTCCTTTCCCTGTGCAATGTTTTACTTGAATATGTTGGAGTGTTTAGAGTAGTCCAATAAAATGATTACATTTATGAGATCAGTGATAATTTTATTTAATATTTCTTCTGTGGTACACACTATATACTATCTCAACATCAATGTCAAATCAGTTTTTTTCATGAATAATTATCTGCAAATGAATCATTTTAGATATATTCATGGTTAAACCGAATGACTTTTTTGGTGACAAATTTTGTCCATCTTGTAAAAAATGACAAAAACAATGTTAATTGATTGTACAAACCACAAAATCTTATTGTTAACACCTAGGTAAACTAAAAAATTGTTTAAATATAGTTATATCTCCATTCAATTTTTTTTTACACTTTTAAAAACCTTATTCGTCAATGACCCATTTAAAATAATGAGACACTATAGGGCTGTTACCAATCAATTTTTTTAATTTACAAAAAATAAATGTTGTAAAGAATGATACTTTTAAACACGAAACTAAACCACCAGTAGGTGGCGACAGATGACCGTCTTAATGAGTGAGTCATTGAATCATTATTCAAACGATTCATTCAAACAGGTGATTCATTCAAGAATGAGGCAGTTGTTTATGAATGTGTCGTTGAATCTTTGACTCCACCGATTCGTTCAGAACGGTGAATCACTCAGTAATGAAACACGGCTGAGTGTTGCTGTGAGATGCGCGGTGGTTCTGCTGTGATCTTTGATCGGAACTATTTTCGCTGCGGAAATAGAACAAAAACAGTCAATATTGAGTCTAAAATGTAAGTGACTTAAAATTAGTGTTGCTGTTTGAGCATAAACAACATCTGCAAACTTACAACGCTAGTTAAAAGCAAAGGGAGATATTTTATTTTACAGAAATCACTAACCCTGAAATGTACATAAACCTATAGATTCTTTTAACAGGATTTTTCTTTTTGTTGGTTTTTAAAAGGTCACATTAATTTTGTATTGAGTCTTTTTCAGCCGTTTAAATACCTTTTTATCCTGGTCAAAGAGTCTTGATTATTTTAAAAAAAAGAAAAAAAGATTTTTATACTTTATTTTTTAACACTATCAGCAAGACGACAGTCTTGATATGTTATTCCTGTCATTTCCATCACAGAATGAAGGGTGATGTGAGAGGTGGAGGAAATGACGCATCAATGTCCAAAATGTTAGCAAACCAATTGAATTAGTGAGTGTGAATATTGTTTCAAGAGAGTTCAGTATCAAAGTCTACATAAGTATCCATAATTGAAGAATATAAAATGTCTTCTTACATCAGTGAGTTACTGCATGTTTATAAAGCGCAATAACGGGGGAAGTGTTTGTTTTACTGTCGTCAAGACTTGAAATGTGTCAACTTGCCCCGGTGTGTCCTACAACAGCTGTGTGGAGAACGCGATACAACCGGAAGTCGTACACCGCTTAATACAAGCAAAACATCAAGACAGTTACATATCAGAACTTGATGTATAAATTGATTAAACACGGGAACGTAATATATGAAGTGACATATTGATGTTGAAAATAACGTGACATTTGAAACAAAAACTAGCAAAAGTTCTTCAAACACCTTCAGCGCGCTATTTAGCACACACATATTAGGACTCTCACAATTGAGAAACATTTGTATGTCTATTAAAATAGAAATAAGTGCTAATAACTGACCGTCATAGACCGCGCGAGTCCACCGACATAAATACACGACACGCGCATGCGCGTCCTCGCTACTTTCCAGTTTCCACCAATCACATCTCTTGATTCAACACGTCTTGAATGCGACGCATGTTGCGTCTTGAGACGAGAAACGTGATTGGTGGAAAGTTGCTATTGAATCCCGCAGTCCGGTTTAACTGTGTGTGTGTGTGTGTGTGTGTGTGTGTGTGTGTGTGTGTGTGTGTGTGTGTGTGTGTGTGTGTGTGTGTGTGTGTGTGTGTGTGTGTGTGTGTGTGTGTGTGTGTGTGTGTGTGTGTGTGTGTGTGTGTGTGTGTGTGTGTGTGTGTGTGTGTGTGTGTGTGAGAGAGAGAGAGAGATGAAACATTAATCAGGTATAGTTAATCCTTGCTGTACAATAATGTCTTATAAAACTTGAGTAGTTTTTTCATTGGATACTTTTTTACTCTTACTCAAGTAACTATTAAGATTATTACTTTTACTTTGAGTAAATATTTCTATAAGTACTTGTACTTTTACTTGAGTAGGGTGAATTGCCCTAATGTGGGACTTTTTATTTGATTTTTTTTGTCATTTTTCAGACTTCTGTGACATATTGAGATGTGTAACCAAAACATTAAATCCACACCCAATATCATTTTTAAAAACCCCAGGATGTGTCCTAATCAAATCAAAAGAGAAAATTCAGATAACCCATTCATAAGAGAAATTATAGACATATTAGTGCTCTTATTGCAAGTCGTCTGAGACAATCTGCAGCTTCCTAATGTGGGACAGTTGAGTCCCCAATGTGGGACACTGAACAATCTATGATAAAAGACCAAAAATCACATTGATTACATGTAGAATAGTCAAATCTTATTTTATTTTAGATTCTCTCTTAAATCTTAGTTAGTAATTCTCTTGGTTATGGATGGATGAAACATGGATACATCATCAGACCGATAATACAGTATTTTCTAGTTCAGTTTACTTAACAACAAACACAGCTTGAGCAAACTTTAATTCATAAATGTGCTGTTAACTGTTACAAATCTGCATTAACAGTATTATAATATTGCATTACAAGACTAAGACCATGTGAATAACCATGTCTGTCCCACAGACCATGCCCCACCACACATGTCTGACTCACTGAAGTACTGTCCCACATTAGGCTGATCATGCTGTCCCGGATTTGGAAACCACATTTCCCAATGTGGGACACTAGGAAATTTGATATAAAATATATAGTTTATACACTATTTTTTGATGGACAAACATTTCATAAGCATATTATTACTGTTACTGTTTTTGCTGTGCGGTTAAAAGAGTTAAAAGTGTAAGATAAAAAGACACACCCACAAAATGTATGTGAACAGTAATAAACTGTACATTAAGTGTACGGCAGGCACACTACAGTAAACAGTAATACACTGGCGACCCGGATGCTGGTGCAGTGGAACTAAACTTGATGTTTCTAATTTGAATGATTTTGTTTAATTCAGTTATTTTTACTCTAAGAGTTTGCTTTAGTGGACTCAAGTGACACAAGTTCCCAGTAATAATGGCAGTCGCTAATTTTAGGTAGTCAGTTTCCGCAAATGAAATGAGTTAACTTGAGTTTTAACTTTGTAACAAACTGTAAAGTACAGTAAAGACCTGTAAAATTATCAGTGAATTACTGGGAACTTTTCTGCCAGTATTTCACCTTTAATGTACAGGACGGGTTTCTTACAGTGAAGGTTTGCAGCTGGTGTTGTGTTATATGACACCCAAGCTGATCTAAACACACACTCGGCCTCAGTGATGCTGTCGTGGGTGTGACTGAAATTAACAAAAGAGAAGAAGTGAGGAGTATGATGGCATCTTCACTTCATCATGCGCTTATGGGGCTAATTTTAGAGGAATTAATTAATTTGCATTTACAGAAAATTATTTGTCATGTTTAAAAATAGAGAATTTTCAAATGCTGCTCTTGCAATTTCTACTTCATTTTTCTAATGCATGTTTCGAGAAGCGGGTCTGATAGTCAGAGTACCTGATCCTGCTCCACTAGCATACTCTCTTCCCCGATATGGGCTTCTCGGTGACACCTGGCTCCTCTCAAGGCTTTAGGGTTCATTTGGGACTATATTTATTGGTAGAGGAGACATGTGCAAACTAACCAGTGGCATCTCTGGCTCTATATCACGTACTCAACCCAACATGAGGACACACACACACACATTTAATCTCAGCACAAAACACCAACAAAATGTGCATGTCATTAAAGTTCAAGAGGCCTTGAAACCGAATCAGAGAAGATCTAGTGTCACACACACACACACACACACACACACACACACACACACACACACACACGATAGATGCTGGAAGTGTTGCATTCATCACAATCTAATAGCAAACCACGGAATCAACAAGTCCTCGTCATCAGTATTGCTTCTGCACACGGAAACAACATTCTCCAAATCTCCCTTAGGAGTGATGATCAGAAATCACTAATGTCCTCCTCACTCAAAACATTTATTGTTGCCTCTTGTTAAATTTAATGAATTAAAATAAGCAAAAGCTACACGATTGTTTAATATTTTGTCACAGCTTAATTTAATTGTGTTCAATCAACCTAATATATTTAAAGCTGAAGCTTTACTTACTTAATTTGTGTGAAAACTACATGAATCATTTTTGTTGACAACTAACTGGGCAGTGGATCTGTAGTTCCCAGCATGCTTTGCAAGGGACTGCATTAGGAAGGTCAATTTAGGGATTAAAGTGTTATTTTATGTGTTTTTCTGTAAATGAAAAGTTCAGTTCATAAATATTCAGTAATGTTAGAAACTTAGAGGACTTTCTGTAATGTTTTTGAATTTTGTGGTTACCATTATGCAGAAGAGTGGCGACTGTGTTTAGTTTAGGGCTGTGGACACTCAGTATACACTATACATGCATTAAACCTCATTCGCAAAGTGGTATTAATTAAACTGAACACTAGTAGCTTCAATCACTGAAATAACTATAGAGTCAAATTAGCTATAACTATAATGTTGGTGATATTAGGCAGGGTCAACCTGACAAAACTTTATCTAGCAGGAATGACTAAATGAATTTAAGATTACAATAAATCATTTCAAACAATTTAGATTTTGTTGGAAAAATGTAATTCATTTTCATGGAAAAGTTTCCTTAATTTAATCAAGTTTGTTCAACAGCTTATGTTTTTGAGTGCTGACGTCACATTGACAAACTGTCTGCTGGATCTGAGCAGACGTCAGGAGGACATTAGACTCCAACTAATACAATGTCGGTCTGACGTCAAATTTTGGAAGAAAATTAAAATTGGGTCGATGTCTAAATAGCAATAGCAACTTTATTTATATTGTGAGGAGACCAGGGTAATGTGTTAATGTTTTTTTATCCCCATTAAAAATCTAGCAGCGGAATTTTTTACTTTTTGTAAACGAGAAATTTGTATATAGTCTATTAATGTATTAGCTATAGTTTATAAACTATTAATTATCTTTTTGCAAAGATTTGGAAATACTTTATTACACTTTATTTATTATAAAGTGTTACCAAATCTCATAATTCACCTGCTTTGAGTGAGTGTTGATAGGTGCGGTGCGGTGCGGTGTGTGTACTCATGGACATTACTGACTGGTCTGTCTAGTTGTTGCCGAAGCTGTTTTTTGAACACTTGTCTAGTCCAGGGGTTCCCAAACTTTTCCATGACAAGGCCCCCCAAATATATAAAATATATAAAAAATATAAATATTTTTGCGTTTTTTAAAAAACTTTTTTTCTTTATTTTTAACATAGAGGGCTTTTGTGTGTAGGACATGTCTTGTCCCTTATCTCAAGAATCAGTGACGTGTGTGTACAGCTGTTTGTTTTGAATTCAGATAGTAATCTGGGGCCGTATTCACAAAGAATTTTATCTTACCACTTCTAAATCGCACTAAAAGATTTTAGCTAATAATGAAAAACGACACTTGCATTAACACTTGCTTGGTTAATTGACATCCTATTAGCCTAAATAGACTACTTAAAGCAAGGAAATGTTGCTCCTATTGAAGTAATGTAATAGTTGAATGACGGTGGATTATGAACTCGCCAAAACGGAAAAGAAAGCCCAACTGGACGCAGGATCAGTTACTGCTGCTGGCCCAGTTGGTGCTGAAAAAAAGAAAAAAACATAATAAAAGGGAAATTCGGCACTGGGATATCAAGCAAAACTAAGCGTGAGACATGGGAGAGGATTTGTTTGCAGATCAATGCAGCATTCCCGCTTGTGTCGTGGACCCCGGACGACTGCGAGAGGCGGCGCTAATCGCAGTCGAAGGTTGAGATCGAAGCCTTTAAACGGGCAAGCATGGCAACAGGTAGGCCTATAATATTAAATATATAATATCATTATTGTTTCATGTAATTCTAAAAACTTCCTGCTTGTCATGAATGTAATGAATTATGAAACAAATGTCATAAACAATATGCTTATATTAAAGTGTGCTTTTAAGTGTTATGTAGGCAATGCTTTTGAGTTGGTGAAACTTTCCATGTATGTGTTAAGGAGGAGGATCAGCACCTAAGCCACTGAGCCACATTGCATCGGTGGTGTATAGTGTCATTGGGTCAGACACCAGCATAATGGGCCTTGAGGGTGCAACTGATCCGGCAATGCAGCTGCTAATGGAAATAGAGGGGTAGGCTATGTTTATGCACTGATTGCAATACTTGTACATTTTTGGTGATATTTAATGATGGTGATCATTATGTGCAAACCACCCACACACACAAAAAACTGTGTTCACAAATTATAAGATGTTTTAACAGGCTACAATTTATGGTACAGGCCAAATGGAAACCCAGGTCCTTCAGGTGCAAGTCATCTTCCTCTTCCTGCGCGTCTTCCACCCCTGACTCTTACTGCACCTCTTCCTCTTCCTGCACCTCTTCCTCTTCCTGCGCGTCTTCCACCCCTGACTCCTTCAGCACCTCTTCCTCTTACTGCACCTCTTCCTCTTCCAGCTTCCTCTTCCACAATCCCATCACCTGCCTCTCCCCTCAGTCCTGCTGCTGGTGCAAGGCCATCACCCCTGGAAGAAAAGAAGATGAAAATGCATGTGTTAAAAAGGCAGAAAATGGTCCTTGATGCAAAAGAGAGGCTAATACAATTAAAGTCTGAATATTACACTCTAAAGATTGCAAAAATGCAAAGGGAATAAACACACTTAAATTGAGCAAAAATGTGTCTTTACTCATTTGTGCATATGTGATTATTTACCCAAAGGGTGTATGGACAAAGTGATCCCTGAATGCCAGTCCACATTGTTCCACTTCATCAACAAATTGGTTGTGTTCATTGTCATCATCATCATCATCATCATCATCGTCAAACTCATCACCATCTCCTGTCTGTGGTATGTTCCTTTGCCGGCACAGGTTGTGAAGAAGCGCACACAGTGATCACTTTACTCGTCTTCTCTGGACTAAGGCGGATTTCATGTAAAACGTGGAAACGTCGCTTTAGCTGTCCAATCCCCCTTTCCACCACACTGCGTGTCTTCTTGTGTGCTCTGAAACATACACCAAGGAACAGTAAACATTACTGATTTAACCAACAACACCAAGAGCCACCACTATAATTTGTAATAAGCTTTGACATTGTGGTCATGCTATTGAATTATGGCACCTAAATAATATAGCCAACATGTGCACTTACCTATTGTAATTTAACTGTGGTCCCACTTGTGGACGGAGGTAAGGTGTAAGGAGCCACGTTTTACAGGGATAGCCACTGTCCCCCACCAAGTGACATCCAGCTGGCACATGACGTCTCTCAAACAGTTGCCTCAGACCACTCTCCATCAATATCCTCGAGTCATGAGTGGATCCGGGCCACTTTGCAACAACATCGAGAATTGTGAAGTTTGCATCGAACACAATCTGGGTATTGATGGAGTGGGTTTTCTTTCTATTCACAAACACGTCCTCATCTTGACGTGGCGCAATTAGTTTAATATGTGTCCCGTCTATAGCACAGACCACTCCGGGCACACCTGCAATATCCATAAAGCTGGCTTTGTTTCTTTGGAGTTGGCGAATGTCCAAAGGAAAACTTATGAACTGTCGAATAATATGGGGTCTACAGAGTGCATTGATGGTTTGGTGGATGGATCTGCTTACCGATGGCTGGGATATCGCTAGATCGTCGGCATTACACAATTGCATTTTCCCCGTTGCCAGGTAGCGAAGTGTTGTCAAACATTTCAATTCGGCACTGATTGGGTTGTTGCGATTAGTTGGCGCTGTTATTGCATCCCTCACAAGAGCCACAACAATCAGTATTCCCTCACGGTGAAGGCGGTCTCTTTGTAATAACTCCGTGTCATTGAGTGTCTCCAACACACTGCGTCGCGCGGCCATTTTAAGATCCTTTGTGAATAGGTCTTAGTGAGTTAGGTGTCCTCTCGACTTCTTTCAAGCTGTCCCAGACTTAGGTGCTACTTTTAGGGCTAAAATGCTTCGTGAATTACTCTTAGTGAAAAAAATTAGGAGTCCTAAAGTTAGGAGTGACACGCCCATTATTTTTAGGAGTTGCTCCTAAATTCACCAGTTAGGAGCTACTTTTAGCCTTAAAATTCTTTATGAATACGGCCCCTGATAAACAACTTTATATATATATATATATATATATATATATATATATATATATATATAAACTTATTTTATTTATGTCATAAATAAATAGGAAAGTGAGTGATCAGTGAGTTCTCTTACGAGAGGTTCTCTCATATTGCGTAAGTAGCTTACGCTGCGGGAAAAGTCATCTTTCTCGAGATATGAAGCCAAAAAATTATCCTTAATTTTTATAATTTTGTCAACGCAGTGCAGCAGCACGCAGACCTAGAGCAGGCTAACTAGCGTGCTCATTGGCTGCCCTGCCGCAACTGCAGCAGCCTACCAGTGAGCCTGGCGTGACGTCACGCCCAATGGGAGCGCCCCAGCGCGTCACGGCCCGTCAGAGGGGCGTGGCTTAGCTTATAAAAGGAGTCCAGTTCTATCCCGAGAAAGGAAATTGACTGACGGGGCAGTAATGAGCTCTTGGTCCAGTTGACTGAGAGGCCCAAGCTTTCCAGATGGCTGAGAAGCGCTGTTCTGTGAGACAAAAGCTCTGTCTCTGACTGCGCCAGAATTAGCCAATTGTCCAGATAGTTCAGTATCCGCATCCCCTGTCTTCTCAGGGGAGAGAGAGCCGCGTCCATGCACTTCGTAAATGTACGGGGTGCCAAAGATAGACCGAACGGCAGGACGGTGTACTGATAAACCCGACCGTCGAAGGCGAATCTCAAGAATGGCCTGTGACGGGGTGTTATCTGGATCTGAAAATATGCGTCCTTCAGATCGAGAGAGATAAACCAGTCTCCCGGGCGAATTTGCGCGAGAATTTGTCTGGTTGTAATCATTTTGAACGGCCGTCTCATGAGAGCTTTGTTCAAATGTCTCAGATCTAAAATAGGTCTTAGCGCTCCATCCTTCTTGGGTACGAGGAAATAACGGCTGTAAAAGCCAGACTCGCTCAGAGAAGGATGCACCTGTTCTATAGCCCCCTTGTGCAGCAGCTTTGCTATTTCTGCCTGAAGCAGATGCGCCACTTCTCTGCTCACTCTCGTCTCGGTCCGTGCTAAAAAGCGCGGTGGACGGCGAGCGAATTGAAGCGAATAGCCGTGCATTATAGTATTCAGCACCCATTCTGACACGCCCTGGATAGCTTGCCATGCTTTCGCACGCATTGCTAGGGGTCGAATGGTCTCTGGGTTCGGATCGCCGCGCTGCGCGGGATGGGGAACCTGTATCAGAGAAGATGGGGCGTATATCGAATACGGGGGCTCGCAGACAGTGGTGACCGGCTGTACAGCACGCAACGGCTCGGTCGCTATGGACGGAGCACATTTTGTTGCTAGAAACCCGTGGCGCGAGAGCGGCATGGGGGTTAACTTGTTTGTTGGTAAGCGTGCGCGCTTGTGAGCGGGCACAGAGCTTACATTCGCAACACGGCCAGTGCTTGGGAGCTCTAAAGGATCTGCGTCCCGGGATAACTGTGTGACAGAGCGGGCAGTGGGTAGGCGTGGGCACAGAATTGTGGGCACATTCTCTACACTTAGCACTCGAGCGGCGCGTGCCCGCTTTATGAGAGTGCGCTCTGTGAGCGTTACCGGGGAGATCGTGTTTGTGTGTAGTGGTGAACACAGGGGTGTGGGCACATATTCTACACTCATGACACCTTCGGCGTGAGCCGGGAAACCCGAAACAATACTCTTTTTGAGATTTCTCTGGGTCGCCGTGAAAACGGCGTTTGTGTGCAGGCGAGCGAGTTGTGTTACTGGCTCGTTGGCTGCGATGTAAGCTGCTGCAGTAGCCTTTCCTAAGGGGACTGACAGAGCTGGGCGCTTTGATGGCGGTCCGGCCGCGGCGGGACTCAGCCATCTTTTCCTCCTTGCGGCTGCTAGGATGACTTCGCGGGCTCAGGTTTCAGCGCTACCTTGGACCGGGGTCCCCGGGGGGGAGGCGGTCTGTGGCGGCTGGCTGAGCGCGATCTAGGGCGGCCGCCCTGGCGTGTCTGCGAAGACGGAGGCTGAGCAGAGCGCTGTGACGAGCTGCGTGCAGGAGGCTGCTGAGAGCGGCCTGCAGAGGAGCTCGAGCGGCGGGGCAGGAAGAGGTTCATAGCCTGCGACGCCTTCTGTACCTCCGAGAAACGCTCCACGATCCCGCTGACCGCTGGGCCAAAGAGACCGGAGGGAGAGAGCGGGGCGTTGAGAAAAACGGAGCGCTCGGATTCGCTCATATCCGCCAGCGTCAACCAAAGGTGCCTTTCGGTGACAGTGAGCGAGGCCATAGACCTTCCGATGGCTTGTGCAGCGGACTTAGTGGCGCGAAGCGAGAGGTCCGTCGCGCTGCGCAGGTCCGTCAATAGATCTGGATCCGGGCCTTTCTCGTCCAGATCGCGGAGGAGATCGGCCTGGAGAATCTGGAGCACAGCCATGGAGTGCAGGGCGGAAGCGGCCTGGCCGGCGGCAGCAAAGGCGCGGCCGACGAGGGCTGAAGTGGTCCTGCAGGCCTTGGACGGCAGGGCAGACTTTGAGCGCCATCTGGCGGATGGCGGGCAAAGGTGCGTTGCCACAGCTTCCTCAACCGGGGGAATTAGAGTATATCCCTTCTCGGCGGCTCCGTCCACTTGGGAGAGAGTCGAAGAGGCCGGAGAGCGGAGTCTAGCGGAGAACGGGGCGTTCCACGACTTAGAGAGCTCAGTGTGGAGCTCGGGCAGGAAGGGTGCTGACCTAGAGGCAGGCGCTTGGCGGCGGCTAGGCAGAAAACACCCGTCAAGCCTGTTGGGCGCGGGCGCCTTCGGTGGGGACCAGTCGAGTCCCAATTGGTCGACCGCTTTGGTGAGGAGGCGGAGAAGTTCCGCGTCGACACTGGAGCGGGACCGGCTAGACTCCTGTGCTGAGGATGAGGAGCGGTGAGAACCCGACCACTCCTCGCTGTCCGAGGCAAGGATAGAGCAGCTGTCTGCGATAGCAGCGTGGTCCGCTTCATCCTCTGAGGCGACGGCAGTGCGGGCAAAGGCCGGCCGCTGCGTGTCGGGAAGGAGGGGAGGAGAAGGAGATAGCGAGGCTCGCGGGAGGGGCTCCGGCGAGCGCTCAGCTACTGCTGCAGGTTCCGGTGGCCTCTGAGAGCGGCGTTTCTTCTTACGCGGCCCGGTGGAGGCAGACGGAGAGACAGCGGGGGCGTCGAACAAGGCGAGTCGAGCCCGCAGGGTCGACATCGGTAGTTCTTCGCACAGTTCACAGCCACCCGAAGAGAGGGCGATGGCTGCGTGGTCCAGTCCCAGGCAGAGAGCGCAGATAACGTGGCGGTCTCTGTCGCTGAGCGGCGCTTTACAGGAAATGCAAGGCATTTTAACATATAGCAATGAAAGGATATAATCGCCGGATAGCGAAGCAGGCAGGGATGCTGAAGGCGGCGAAGACGGCCGGCTTCCTCAGGTGAATCCTCGGCTTGCAGGTCGCTAGATTCGACGGCGGCTTCCTCAGAGTCCAGCGATGCGGAGAGCTTCGCTGAAGAGACAAAAATCAGAGAAAGCAGTCCCCGAGCCTCCTTTTATAAGCTAAGCCACGCCCCTCTGACGGGCCGTGACGCGCTGGGGCGCTGGGCGCTCCCATTGGGCGTGACGTCACGCCAGGCTCACTGGTAGGCTGCTGCAGTTGCGGCAGGGCAGCCAATGAGCACGCTAGTTAGCCTGCTCTAGGTCTGCGTGCTGCTGCACTGCGTTGACAAAATTATAAAAATTAAGGATAATTTTTTGCCTTCATATCTCGAGAAAGATGACTTTTCCCGCAGTGTAAGCTACTTACGCAATACTCATTCCCTCTTCTAGAGAGAACAGAGGTTACGTTAGGTAACCGATACGTTCCTGAACCCGGACAGCTGAATCTCTAACAATGTTCAAGAAACATCTGAAAACTCATCTCTTACAACAGCACTGAACTGCATCATGCTGTCTCTATAAAGAAAGAATTTCTATTGTCCCTCTTCTATGTCCCTCTTTCTTAATTTCTTAAAATTCCTGCTGTATTATTCGTCTGCTAAATGTATAAATGTAAGAAGTTTAGGTAGTCTTTGGTAAAAGAATTAGATACTGATTCAAATTGTTGTCTTTTTTTGTGGAATATATATTTGGAATGCAAATCTTATCTTAAAGGAAAATTAGCTGAGAAGACATTTGCATGGAGACAACGAAAATAGACTGGGTAAAAAAAAAAGAAGAAAAAAGGATGTTGCATTTTATTGTCTCAGAGCAATTTTTTATTGGTTTAAAAAGTGGAAGTGAATGAGTGTGTTCTGCAGTCTTGGTTTTATATATCTTGAAAGGACCAGAGATATACATCTATAATTCTCAAGCGCGTTTTGAATCAACACAAGGATCACAATGCCAAGACCTCTTCTCGCTTTGATGTTGGGTAAATTAACCTTTCAATATTTCAATATTAACATTTCATGATGATTTTTTTTTTCTTTTCTTTTTTTCTGCATGTCATGTTAAAAGATTAGGAAATCTTTTCACGTAAACACAGTCAGTTATGTTTTAAGTGGACATCAACAGTTGAGAAAGAAAACGTGTGCAACAGTAAAATGGATCCGTGCATCAGGTCTTAAAGTGACAGCAGATTATGAGATAATATTAAAAATATCTGGTTTTGCCTATGGTATCGATGTCAAAACTGTGGCCAGTTAAAATTCTGAGTGGCTAACTTTGGAAAACCACTAGCCACAGTGGCTGGTGAGCAATAGAGTTAATGTCAAGCCCTGGAGACAACAGATGGTTAACAATAGATCCTTTAAAGCCTCAGACTAATTGACTATTTTGGAGTTGAATCTTCATCACTCTAATGTAAAAAATTAAATATTGATATGAATTCCTTCATATACTGTATTCATATAAAGGAATCGATTTTTTTTACAGGTGTTTTGTATTTTGAAGTTTACACTTCATTGCACTGAATTTTAGGGTTAATGGAAATGCCCGTAAAATTAATTGATTATGTGATGGGCAGAAAATCACCATTAAATTGTTCCAGGTAGTGATGTTTGGCATGGGTGTTTAGAAATATGTATATTGTGCTGAAGTTTCTTCTGAATTTAGTAAATTTAATTTAAGTTTAATAAATCATGCTGTATACATTTTGGACGCATGGCCGTTTTTACATGTGAAATACTGCAGTCTGGACATTTCCTTTGTTAATAGAATGGGTTTAAAAGCGTTAATAAATTGACACGTATCTTAATTTGGGAATTCAGAAGCAAAGCTTGCATCTTTCTATGATGATGCCACCGAGTGAGTTATTGCATCATTGTGAAACAAGTGATGGCAATTCTGCCACCTTCCCTTGATCTTAGAAAATATATCTGTAGAACACTGATCAAGGAAATAGTCACGCCACCAGTGGCGGAACTAGAGTTTTATACAGGGGGTGGCCACTGCTTCTTTTGGGGGTACACAGTACACACACAGTGGAAAAGCTTGTGGAAGGAATTGGGTCGCTCTGTTTGTGTCTATAAGTGTTGCAGAAAACTAAATATTTGCAGAAAACAAAGCTGAAGCACCAAGGAGACAAGATACCGCATGTGTCTGTTATGAACTGCTGCATTTATTTACAAAAAAACTCACATTTACAAAAAAAAAAATTTATATAGCAGGCATCAAGCAGACATGTCCTTGAAAATTTTTAACAATTTTATTGCCCATCAATATAAAATCTTATCCTAGGAAGATTTAATACAACATAATTCTTTCTTTATAATAATTCCTGAATTGGGTATGTGATTGACTGCCTGTGTCTGGTAGATGCTCTGACCTGGTCCTGGTCCTGAAGTCTGACCACACTGACTCTGACTAGCCAGTGGTGATGCAGGGGCTGGGGTCTGTTTGCACCTGATCTATGGAGTCAATATAGGGCCATATATATCTGCAAAATAAAACAATGTTTTGCAAACAAAAAAAATGTTTTGCAAAAAAAAAAAATGTTTTGCAAATAAAAATAGAGTATTGAGATTTTTTTTTGCTTTTTTGCAAAAAAAAAAAAAATGTGCAAAAGAAAAGTTAACCACTGAGAGAAAAAATAAAGTTTAGCAAAGTAAAACTTCAGCAGCATTGACTTTGCAACACATATTTCCCTTTGCGCCGCTCCTTTAAATCCGCATTTCAGTCATCCGTGCCTCTGCGGCGCAAGCTTTCCTTTGCGCTTCATTTTTCTTTGCGCCTCGCTTTGTGTCCCTGATTTGACGTGGGGGGAGGGGTCAAGAGGTTGGGGTGTGTACAAGGGACGAAGGCGCGTCCCTCTCGTAACGTCATCAGCGCGAGCCCCAGACCGAGTGGATCGATCGAAATGGCGGAGCAGAGTGCTGTGCTGCGTTCCAGTCCACTTTTAGACACGCACTTGCGAACTTCCCTAAGCACTTCCCCTTGGGGGAATCCCTGCCGCCATTTGAAGTGCGTTCCACTTCGTGAAGTGGACGAGGGAAGTTTATATGGACAGACCCTCGTTCCCTCGATTTTGACCGAGGGAGCGAGTCTGCTTCAAATGTACACTTCAGGCACCTATATGTCCCACAATGCAGTACGATTGTGACGTCACCACATATCTCGTCTAATCACCACCACACAGACAACTCTATGATATATTAATTATAATGTTTTAAATTTAAAACAACCCAAACACACCTATAAACATTTGGATACTGCATTAAACAAATTATTAAAGGGAAAAAAATTAAATAATAAATCAACTCCACAGCTGATTCCAAGTGATCAAGGGCTTAGGACGTTCCAGTTCAGCCCATTGCAGTTTCCGCCAGTAGTGGGCACTCGCAATGACGTACATCCGAGTGAACGAGATGAAGGGAAGTTAGCGAGTGAAGAGCATGACTATTTTGGACTGGAACGCAGCACGGGTGATGGATCACAGGTATGTATTATTGACAATAATAGTCTGGGGCTCTATTTGCCTGCTGATGAGAATATGTATATTGTGATGTAATATTTGTATGTACGCTCAGGTTTGTTTGTAAAATCTGAAATTACGAATGCCTTTTTTGTTAATGTTCTATAAATATGTCAATAAAAAAATAAATAAAAATAAAATAAATAAAAAAAAGTCTGGGGCTCGCGCTGATGACGTTACGAGAGGGACGCGCCTTCGTCTCTTGTACACACCCCAACCTCTTGACCCCTCCCCCCACGTAAAATCAGGGACACAAAGCGAGGCGCAAAGAAAAATGAAGCGCAAAGGAAAGCTTGCGCCGCAGAGGCACAGATGACTGAAACGCGGATTTAAAGGAGCGGCGCAAAGGGAAATATGTGTTGCAAAGTCAATGCTGCTGAAGTTTTACTTTGCTAAACTTTTTTTTTTCTCTCAGTGGTTAACTTTTCTTTTGCAATTATTATTTTTTTGCTTGCAAAAAAGCAATTTTTTTTCTCAATACTCTATTTTTATTTGCAAAACATATTTTTTTTTTGCAAAAAATTTTTTTTTTTGCAAAACATTTTTTTTTTGCAAAACATTGTTTTATTTTGCAGATATATATGGCCCTATATTGACTCCATACTGATCTGCCTGTTAGTCCAGTCATTTTAAGACAAAATGGGGGTCAACCTTGAACAAATTGCAACAGAAGCAAACTCAACTGATTTTGTATCCTCAATATGTCCTGAGTAAGGAAAAAAAAAGTCCCGAAGAATCCCATTAGGGGAAAGTTTCGAAAAAGACCCAAATATATCCTATTCATACGCCTATTAATTCTTTCTCTAACGTGAATGGGGTAAAAATTTTAACCTTTAGATATCACCATGAAAATTACTTAGTTGATTACTTACATCAAGACAAACAAAAAATGTATTCCACGTTTTTTTTTATTGTTTGTTAAGATGGACAAACTAATTTGCATAAATACCACAGCAGATCTAAACATTGAGTATAGTCAGGAGAACATGTCTTGTTGAATCTTGTTGACACATAACAGTAAAATACTTAATGTTAAGGTCTGAATGGAACACATTTAGGCTACCCATGAGCATTAATACATAGAGGCAGGAAGAAGTACTTTAGAAACCAGTCTTTATTAATGTTTAAGAGATGGGGTCTGGGTCCGTGGGACTGTTTCTGGGGGACGAGTCTGAGGGAAGAACAGGAGACAATGGTAAGGAGAATGCAGAAGACTAAAGGCAGGTAAAATAAAAAGTGAATCCCCAGAAACTGTTTTCGAAACTTTCCCCTAATGGGATTCCCCTAATTCGGGACTTTTTTTCCTTACTCAGGACATAATGAGGATACAAAATTATTTGAGTTTGCTTCTGTTGCAATTTGTTCAACCTTTTTTCATAAAACGACTGGACTATGTTTGTGCTTATTTAAAAAGAACTCTGATATCTCTCCCTTTCTTTTCATGTTTAATTGACCCTGTTCAAAAATATGACAAATTTAAAATATGATTCCAATATTCATATTCTAATCATCCAATTACCAACATTTTTATCTTAACTCTTTCTCGCCAGTATATATATATAAAAAAAAGGTGTTTTTGGTCATTTTCACAATTTCATGGCACCCCAGAATATTTTGTCGTATGAATATCTGAACATACCAAAAGAAAGAACAGACCCTGTGCTTAAAGGAACACTCCACCGTTTTTTTAAATAGGGCTTATTCACCTTCTTTCCTACATTTAGATAGGTGGGCAAATGCATTTTTGTCTCAGTGCATGCGTTGTTTTAGTTTGACAGGGTCGGCGCTAGCTTAGCTTAGCACAATGAATGGAATCCTTTGTTGCCAGCTAGCATGGCCTGAGAAAAAGTGATAAAAAAAACTAAAAAAACACCTAATTACTTCTTGTGGCCTGCGTATTCACAACGAGTACAAATAGCAATGCAGATTAACACTAGGAGATTTCCTAGGCAGATATTGACTTGGGACTATATTAGGGGGAAGCACAGGCGAAGCACTGCTACTTGGGCGCAGAGATATCACGCAACACATGAAATGTCAACATACCGGCGTGAATAGTAGCTGGCTATTTTTCCTACAGTACATGAATGGCAATGAACATGGCTAATTTTGTGAGAGACGAAGAGGGTGACTTCTCAGACAATCACAATCAAGAGCCAGAACCATACCTTAGTTTTCAGAAGATGAGCTGCGTGCTTTGGAAATAGAATGACAGGAGGAGGAGATTGCGATCGCTCAACAGCCTGAGGACGTGAGGATGAGAGCCAACACGAACTGGTGGTGTGAATGTGGGGGAATATGCCAATCTATCCCGACTGAAATAGTGTCTGAGCTGTAGAGAGTGGGACATTTTTTGCCATCGATGACCAGGCTCAGCGCGTCAGATAAAGATGAGCGTGCCGGCAGTTGTCTCACAGCTACCGAGGATTTCACGGCGTTGATCCATCCTGCAGTAACTTTTACTTTATTTTTTTTCCCGGTGTGATAAAGTGAACTGGAAAAAAAGCCCCACGCCGAATGGACCAAATGGACAACTGTCCACAGAGTAAGTGATTATTTTAAACATGACGCATGTATAGATCGAAAAGTAAATGTGGATAGGAGCAGGCTTCACTCAATGTGTACACTTGTCAATTTTAAGAGTGCTGGCCTAGATAATTATAATACATGAAGTGGGAGAGAGGCCGCACTATGCTTAAATATATTTATATTTGTATTTTTAGTTGCACAGACGCGTTTCGGTGCGTGCCTTCTTCTGAAGAAGGCACGCGCCGAAACGCGTCTGTGTAAATAAAAATTAAAATATATTTAAGCATAGTGCGGCCTCTCTCCCACTTCATACATGTATAGATCGACCCATATTATACCTGTTTTCACATTCACATTAGGGCTGGGCGATATGACCAAAATCTCATATCACGATATAAGTCATCTCATATCCCGATAACGATATATATCACGATATAGTATATATTCTAAAAGAATAGTTTATATATATTTTTATATATATATATATATATATATATATATATATATATATATATATATATATATATTTTGAGTATAGAATATAAATATGTACTCAAAAATGTACTCTTTCATATGTGATTATTTTTCTCCCTTTATTTAGAACTCCAGGGCAAATGTTTGATTAAGAATGTAGAAATATAAAATATGAATGAAATATAAAAGCCCAACATAAAATATTTATATGTAAAATGCCAAATGTAAACATTGTACTTTCAAGTTTAAAATGTAGCAGCAATCAGGGCTCTGAATCTGTTCAATGAACAAAAACAAACGAACAAAATTTTGACAGGAACATAACCAGAAAAGGAAACAAAATCTAATTTAATCGTTCTCAGACACACTTATTTGAAAAGGCCATTAACCGGTTATTAACATTATTTGATCATTATTCTGTTAAATATTTTAATTTGGCAGTCAACCAATCATGAATTCAAATAGTAGGCTAGGCTACTGTGCAAATGTGATATTGACGCATAGCCAATATCAACGTGAGTGAAATGCCCGTGCTCAGCTGTCAAGTCATACCCAAGTCGCAATGGCAATGCGCTGGCGTTAGTTTTCCCGAGGATGTATATGCTACTGTATATGTCACCAAATGTCAAAAAATTAGGCCTACATTTCAGTGAAAATGAATAGCAGGTAATATGCAACTTTTTGTTTTTGAAACCAGCGAAAATTGCAGGATAGTGTAGAACATTGATTCAAACAATGTCACATCACGCACTTAAAGCTCTTCTGTAAACGGAGGAAACAGAATAAAACTAAATATATAAAACTAATATATAGGCCTATACGCAAAATATAGGCTATTTCACTTAAATAATTACAGATTAACAAAACGAAAGGAACATTTTTGCTGGCCTCGGTTCATGCAACGGGATCCAAAGTTCACATAGAGGAAACCGAGATGGCAGAAAACGGCATCGTGCTTGTTTTCTGTATTTTACAAAAACTATACAGTTTTGAATAATTTTGTTGTTGTTGCTTCTATCCGTATGACTATACGGAGTAACAGGTCCCTCAGAAGGACAACAAATCCTGTGATCGCGCCGACGCCTCACACGCGCACACGTTCTAGCATTGCTAACTTGACATCGCAGCATGTTCATTATCAAAATAAAATAGTCAACCAAACATATAGAAAGTTAACCAAACCATGTCCATGCTACAGAGGTAGCCCCTCGTTTAGGAACGAGCTCCTCGGTTTGTCTTGGCTGGTTCTTCTCCTGCTCGGAGCCACCCGGTTCTGTCTCCCCTTCACTCGCCATTATTCACGTTTCTGCCTGCGTCCCCGTGGTTGCGTGTAAGATTGCAGTCATCCAAATGATGAAAAAGTTTTGTCGTAAACAATGTTTTTTGCGACACCACGATATAAACGATAGAGCATAATATGAAACAATATACTTTTTATATCGTCCATACGATATATATCGTCATATCGCACCGCCCTAATTCACATATTATACCACATATTCACATTTCATGTGTTGCGTGATATCTCTGCGCCCAAGTAGCAGTGCTTCGCCTAAGCAGCAGTGCTTCGCCTGTGCTTCCCCCTAATATAGTCCCAAGTCAATATCTGCCTAGGAAATCACCTAGTGTTAATCTGCATTGCTATTTGTACTCGTTGTGAATACGCAGGCCACAAGAAGTAATTAGGTTTTTTTTTTTTTTTTTTTTTACTTTTACTCAGGCCATGCTAGCTGGCAACAAAGGATTCCATTCATTGTGCTAAGCTAAGCTAGCGCCGACCCTGTCAAACTAAAACAACGCATGCACTGAGACAAAAATGCATTTGCCCACCTATCTAAATGTAGGAAAGAAGGTGAATAAGCCCTATTTCAAAAAACGGTGGAGTGTTCCTTTAAAAAAAAAAGAAAAAAAAAAGAAAAAAAAAAAAGTTTTATTCTAGCTTCGTGCGTCTTTTTTATCAACACTTGAATGTTGGCAAGTTTCATAAAAAGCAACATGAGCAAAAAGCTGAGAAAATCGCATTTTTATCAAAGACTACATCTAGATCAGATTCATAATGATGATCAAAACACAGTAGATCGAGTCCATCAACACCCTACACCCATAAAGCTTCATAGTCCTATAGTGATCGCATTTTAATGTCGCTTGTTTCTGCTCTTCTTTGCCTGCGTTTTGATCTCCTATCCTCACATTAGCTAGAACATTTGTGTACTGTAACGTAGGCTACACACGGCAAGGTACTGTATATGCGTGTATTAGGCCTAATGTAGGCTATTCGGAGCAAACCACCCTGATGCTAAACCTTAAAAACTTACTTCAAATATGATGTTTTCTTATTCGGTGAAGTTCGGTATCTTGCAACCATCTCTCGTCCTCTGCTCATCCGTTTGAAAACTGCGCGCGCGCCGCGCTGCCGGCGAACGTATTATTATTATTTTTTAAATCAGCATCAGCAACAGTTACTGCCAGTAGCAAATAAAATTTTGGGGTGGCACCCGGGGTGGCCAATCGCATGTCAGGGGTGTCCAGTGCCACCCCGGACCCCCCTCTGGCTCCGCCACTGTACGCCACCAAACATCATCAAAACACTCAAGTCTGACTTCAATGAGAGCATCAGAGCATAGTCAAATAATAATTGAATAAAGGTACATTTGTTTGGTGCAGTCTCATCGCCCGGGTGTGCCAACTACGAACTCAAGCACCGTGTGGCTCAAGGGCGAGGTAACTTAAGTGAAACCTACATTTGATTCATAGAAAGGAGTTTCTATGTCGATGATGAGTTGACAAATGTCTCATCAGTAGTTAACTATCTAGAAACTATCCAGCTTATTAAGGAAGCAAGAGAACTCTGCAGCACAGGAAAGCTTCATTTGCATAATTTTTTTTGTCAAACAATCAAGAACAATTCCTCAGAAGAATGTGCTGAGTGTACTATGGAGCATAATTTGGCTTTGGGTGAGCTTCACATGGAAAGAGCACTCAATGTGAAATGGTGCATCATATCCGACAATTTCCAGTTCTGAGTATCTGTTGAGGAACGTCTCGGTTACGTATGTAACCCTCGTTTTCTGATGAGGGAACGGAGACGTTACATCATTGCATGACGAAATGGGGGTTTCGCTTAGAAGCCTATCACCTTCGAGTTCTTACAAAACGAGCCAATGGCAAAACAATGCCATGGATCTGGGGAATTTGCATGGCGCAACTCCGCTCCACCACATGGGTTTAAAAGGAGCAGCGCGGCAATCTCGCATTATGTTATGCTGAGGAGCCGAGACTGAACTCCCGGCTGTTCCAGCGTTAGAGTGGTTGTGGCAGGGGGACGTAACGTCTCCGTTCCCTCCTCAGGGAACGAGGGTTACAAACGTAACCGAAATGTTCCCTTTCGTTCAGTCACTACGAGTTACGTAAGTGAATGACGAATGGGGGTCCCAATTTAATCACGCCACAGCGGCTGTCTTCCAGTGCCCTGCGCAAGTCTGAGCTCCCTGTCGTGAGGCTAGCACGGACGAAGGGCTAGGCTTAACACAAGAATACCGAGGTACACTGGGTGGCATATCCCAGGTGGAATATGTAACAGCGCCTACCCGTAGGGAAGACTTAGAATACACATGACCTGCATGTGGGATGCATATGGAAAACTCAGAGGTGTCCAGCCCGCAGGGTGGAATGTTTCAACCTCGAGACGGTAAGAGGGGGAACCATGCACATGGAAGCACCTAGCCAATCACGAGGGCTGACCAACCGGGCATGCACTCTGGAGACGGCATTGACAGTGAAGTAGGAACTCAAGGTCTAATGAGAACTCATCTAAGTGAAATAGCGCATGTATCCAGTCTGTGGAGTGGAATGGCGCAGGAAGTGATGACACCGAGCAGGTCCTATTACTGGCTAGTGGAAGCGAGTACATGAGAGGACACTGGCTCTACCTGGAGATTATACAATATTGCGAAAGTGTTGGGTGTTACCCAGCCTGCAGCTCTACAGATGTCTGTTAGCGAGGCACCATGTGCTAGAGCCCAGGAGGAAGCCACACTCCGGGTGGTGTGGGCCCTCACCCCTAGGGGGCATAGTCGACCATGCATCTGGTAAGCCAAGACAATGGCGTCCACTATCCAGTGAGACAACCTTTGTTTGGAGAGAGCCTTTTCCTTTCAGCTTCCCACCATAACAGACAAAGAGCTGGTCTGAGGTCCTGAAACACTGCGTTCTGTCTACGTAAGCACGGAGGGCGTATACTGGACAGAGCAGTGCCAAGGCTGGTTCTTCCTCCTCCAAGGCCAGCGCTTGCAGGTTCACCACCTGGTCCCTGAAAGGAGTTGTGGGAACCTTGGGCATGTATCCAGGCCGGGATCTCAAGATCACGTGAGAGTTAGCCGGCCTGAAATCCAGGCACGCTTCGTCAACTGAAAATGCCTGAAGGTCCCCTACCCTCTTGATAGAGGCCAAAGCGACCAGGAGCGCTGTGTTCATAGACAGGAACTTAAGCTCCACTGATCGCAATGGCTCAAAGGGAGCTCTCTGCAGGACTGAT
This sequence comes from Leuciscus leuciscus, assembly GCF_965113295.1. Classification (NCBI taxonomy): domain Eukaryota; kingdom Metazoa; phylum Chordata; class Actinopteri; order Cypriniformes; family Leuciscidae; genus Leuciscus; species Leuciscus leuciscus. The sequence continues at coordinate 42,698,597 of NC_138733.1, forward strand.
AAGACCACTGCGAGGTCCCAAGAGGGTATAAGAGGAGAGCGAGAAGGATTTAGTCTCCTCGTCCCCCTCAGGAACCTGACGACCAGGTCATGCTGTCCCACCGTTTTCGACTCCACATGGTCGTGGTGCGCAGAGATCCTTCAGGATGGAAGGAGACAGCCTTCGTTCCAGCCCTTCTTGGAGGAAGGAGAGCACGGACCCGATCTGGCATTTTCTGGGGTCTTCTCTACGAGAAGAACACCAGGTGACGAAGAGGTTCCACTTCAACGCATAGGCTTGTCTCGTGGACAGGGCCCTAGCGGAAGTGATGGTAGCCACCTCCTGAGGTGATAGGGTACTCAAATCTGCCGCATCCCATCCAGGACCCATACATGCAGGTTCCACAGATCGGGACGTGGGTGCCAGAGGGTGCTCCGTCTCTGAGAAAGGAGGTCCTTCCTCAGAGGGATCGGCCAGGGAGGGGCTATTGCGAGGAGCACCAGTTCTGAGAACCAAGTCTGGATGGGCCAATGAGGCGCAACCAAAATGACCTGTTTAAGAAGGCTCACTGGGCCAGCTGTGCGCTAGTGCATCCGTGCCTGATGTAAACAGTTTATAAAAAAATTAAAAAAAGTCTGACGAAATCACTGACTGTTGGTAGAGTCAAGTCAAGTCAAATCAAGTCAAGTCATCTTCATTTATATAGCGCTTTTAACAATGTAGATTGTTTCAAAGCAGCTTTACAGAGATAAACGTATAATTTATGGTAACAGAGATTGTTTTGGCTTTGTAGCGGTTCTTTAATAAAGTTATTTTCCAGCTAGTTTTGATTGATTCGCTTCCGTTGCAACGATCATTTGTTATTAAATTAGGGGCCGCTAAGATGACACCATTCTCTCTACACAGACTTTAAACGCGAACCTGTGATAAACGCTGATGGCGTTCACATGCGCATTAAGAATCGGTTCTATAGTTATGTGCACAAAACACATGGAAGAGTCCCTTAGTGTCCCTTTATGTCCCTTTATGTCCCTTTATGCTGTGAGTTTTTTTTTCTTTTTTTTTTTAGCTTATTCTGTGCTATCATTCTGAAGTCATCTGTTTTGTCATCACTGAGACATGTCGACTCGATTACTAACATAACTGGTATTGCATCTTCTAGACGCGATGGGGAATAGTGAATACTGAATACTGACTTTTCTCCGAATACTGAAGCCTTCTTTAAAATAACGCAGTGCTACTGCACAGCCCAGCAGATTCAGGTTAATCGACTGAAGCGACGAACGCTGAGTCGTGTACGTCATAGCACGGCCTTCTACGCAATACTCGCTCAAATCAGAGGCTAAAATCAGGCTAGGAAATATGCCTTTTATTTATAAATTATTAAAAAAAATTATCTTAAAAACATACTAACATTATAAGGGCACCCCAGGAAACATTATAAAATAATAAAATAATCCATGCAATGGGACCTTTAAGTATTCTGAGAAAAGGAGTTTCCTCATCGCATCTAGCAGGCGCAATAAGACTGACTGTTTGAAAGGGAACTATCTGTCTGTCGGTTATTGCATTGAGTCAGTATGTGTTTTGTTGTTGTTTAATTCAAATTGTAAGTCTACAGTGTTTTGAAATGTCCCTGTTTTTCATCTCAACAGCCAGTGCTCTAACATCTGTAACTGGTAAGTAACAGACTTATTTAAAAGTCAGTTCTCATTTTAGTTATACAACATATGAACAATGACAGTTTTGGCTAGTTTGCATGTTATAAGATGTCAGTTGTATCATAATGGAGTTCTTTTTTTATTTTATTTTTTTTAGGAGATTATAGTATTAGACTAATAAATGGTAATAACGACTGCTCTGGAAGAGTTGAGATCCTTTATGATGGCCAGTGGGGGACAGTGTGCGATGATAGCTGGGACATTGATGATGCTACTGTGGTGTGCAGACAGTTGAGATGTGGAAGAGCTGAAAGTGCACACCAAAGTGCTCATTTTGGCCAGGGAGGTGGTCAGATCTGGTTGGATGATGTGGGATGTACAGGACGTGAATCATCCCTCACACAGTGCTCACACTCTCCTTTTGGCACACATAACTGCGGTCATTCCGAAGATGCAGGTGTTGTCTGTGAAGGTAAAATCATATTTGTTTTCCTCTAAAGTAGAAAACTAATGAAAACAATAGGGACTCCTAGCAATGTCAGACACATACAATACACAGATAGACCAGAGAATAAATCTTCAATCACATTGTACTTTAATTTTTAATGCCATCTGTCAGACACAAGGTTGGTCAATGGGTTTGATTCATGCTGTGGGAGACTGGAGATCTATCATGATGGCCAGTGGGGAACCGTGTGCGATGATGACTGGGACATGAAAGATGCTGCTGTGGTCTGTAGACAGTTAAAGTGTGGATCCGCCATCAGTGCACCTCATAATGCCGCCTTTGGTCAAGGCAGTGGATCAGGCATGCTGGATGATGTCAATTGCCTGGAAAGTGAGGGAAGACTCACACAATGTTCACACCGTGGACTAGGAACACATAACTGTAATCATGATGAAGATGCTATTGACGCATAGCCAATATCAACGTGAGTGAAATGCCCGTGCTCAGCTGTCAAGTCATACCTAAGTCGCAATGGCAATGCGCTGGCGTTAGTTTTCCCGAGGATGTATATGCTACTGTATATGTCACCAAATGTCAAAAAATTAGGCCTACATTTCAGTGAAAATGAATAGCAGGTAATATGCAACTTTTTGTTTTTGAAACCAGCGAAAAATGCAGGATAGTGTAGAACATTGATTCAAACAATGTCACATCACGCACTTAAAGCTCTTCTGTAAACGGAGGAAACAGAATAAAACTAAATATATAAAACTAATATATAGGCCTATACGCAAAATATAGGCTATTTCACTTAAATAATTACAGATTAACAAAACGAAAGGAACATTTTTGCTGGCCTCGGTTCATGCAACGGGATCCAAAGTTCACATAGAGGAAACCGAGATGGCAGAAAACGGCATCGTGCTTGTTTTCTGTATTTTACAAAAACTATACAGTTTTGAATAATTTTGTTGTTGTTGCTTCTATCCGTATGACTATACGGAGTAACAGGTCCCTCAGAAGGACAACAAATCCTGTGATCGCGCCGACGCCTCACACGCGCACACGTTCTAGCATTGCTAACTTGACATCGCAGCATGTTCATTATCAAAATAAAATAGTCAACCAAACATATAGAAAGTTAACCAAACCATGTCCATGCTACAGAGGTAGCCCCTCGTTTAGGAACGAGCTCCTCGGTTTGTCTTGGCTGGTTCTTCTCCTGCTCGGAGCCACCCGGTTCTGTCTCCCCTTCACTCGCCATTATTCACGTTTCTGCCTGCGTCCCCGTGGTTGCGTGTAAGATTGCAGTCATCCAAATGATGAAAAAGTTTTGTCGTAAACAATGTTTTTTGCGACACCACGATATAAACGATAGAGCATAATATGAAACAATATACTTTTTATATCGTCCATACGATATATATCGTCATATCGCACAGCCCTAATTCACATATTATACCACATATTCACATTTCATGTGTTGCGTGATATCTCTGCGCCTAAGTAGCAGTGCTTCGCCTAAGCAGCAGTGCTTCGCCTGTGCTTCCCCCTAATATAGTCCCAAGTCAATATCTGCCTAGGAAATAACCTAGTGTTAATCTGCATTGCTATTTGTACTCGTTGTGAATACGCAGGCCACAAGAAGTAATTAGGTGGGGTTTTTTTTTTTTTTTTACTTTTACTCAGGCCATGCTAGCTGGCAACAAAGGATTCCATTCATTGTGCTAAGCTAAGCTAGCGCCGACCCTGTCAAACTAAAACAACGCATGCACTGAGACAAAAATGCATTTGCCCACCTATCTAAATGTAGGAAAGAAAGTGAATAAGCCCTATTTCAAAAAACGGTGGAGTGTTCCTTTAAAAAAAAAAAAAAAAAAAAAAAAATGTTTTATTCTAGCTTCGTGCGTCTTTTTTATCAACACTTGAATGTTGGCAAGTTTCATAAAAAGCAACATGAGCAAAAAGCTGAGAAAATCGCATTTTTATCAAAGACTACATCTAGATCAGATTCATAATGATGATCAAAACACAGTAGATCGAGTCCATCAACACCCTACACCCATAAAGCTTCATAGTCCTATAGTGATCGCATTTTAATATCGCTTGTTTCTGCTCTTCTTTGCCTGCGTTTTGATCTCCTATCCTCACATTAGCTAGAACATTTGTGTACTGTAACGTAGGCTACACACGGCAAGGTACTGTATATGCGTGTATTAGGCCTAATGTAGGCTATTCGGAGCAAACCACCCTGATGCTAAACCTTAAAAACTTACTTCAAATATGATGTTTTCTTATTCGGTGAAGTTCGGTATCTTGCAACCATCTCTCGTCCTCTGCTCATCCGTTTGAAAACTGCGCGCGCGCCGCGCTGCCGGCGAACGTATTATTATTATTTTTTAAATCAGCATCAGCAACAGTTACTGCCAGTAGCAAATAAAATTTTGGGGTGGCACCCGGGTTGGCCAATCGCATGTCAGGGGACCCCCCTCTGGCTCCGCCACTGTACGCCACCAAACATCATCAAAACACTCAAGTCTGACTTCAATGAGAGCATCAGAGCATAGTCAAATAATAATTGAATAAAGGTACATTTGTTTGGTGCAGTCTCATCGCCCGGGTGTGCCAACTACGAACTCAAGCACCGTGTGGCTCAAGGGCGAGGTAACTTAAGTGAAACCTACATTTGATTCATAGAAAGGAGTTTCTATGTCGATGATGAGTTGACAAATGTCTCATCAGTAGTTAACTATCTAGAAACTATCCAGCTTATTAAGGAAGCAAGAGAACTCTGCAGCACAGGAAAGCTTCATTTGCATAATTTTTTTTGTCAAACAATCAAGAACAATTCCTCAGAAGAATGTGCTGAGTGTACTATGGAGCATAATTTGGCTCTGGGTGAGCTTCACATGGAAAGAGCACTCAATGTGAAATGGTGCATCTTATCCGACAATTTCCAGTTCTGAGTATCTGTTGAGGAACGTCTCGGTTACATATGTAACCCTCGTTTTCTGATGAGGGAACGGAGACGTTACATCATTGCATGACGAAATGGGGGTTTTCGCTTAGAAGCCTATCACCTTCGAGTTCTTACAAAACGAGCCAATGGCAAAACAATGCCATGGATCTGGGGAATTTGCATGGCGCAACTCCGCTCCACCACATGGGTTTAAAAGGAGCAGCGCGGCAATCTCGCATTATGTTATGCTGAGGAGCCGAGACTGAACTCCCGGCTGTTCCAGCGTTAGAGTGGTTGTGGCAGGGGGACGTAACGTCTCCGTTCCCTCCTCAGGGAACGAGGGTTACAAACGTAACCGAAATGTTCCCTTTCGTTCAGTCACTACGAGTTACGTAAGTGAATGACGAATGGGGGTCCCAATTTAATCACGCCACAGCGGCTGTCTTCCAGTGCCCTGCGCAAGTCTGAGCTCCCTGTCGTGAGGCTAGCACGGACGAAGGGCTAGGCTTAACACAAGAATACCGAGGTACACTGGGTGGCATATCCCAGGTGGAATATGTAACAGCGCCTACCCGTAGGGAAGACTTAGAATACACATGACCTGCATGTGGGATGCATATGGAAAACTCAGAGGTGTCCAGCCCGCAGGGTGGAATGTTTCAACCTCGAGACGGTAAGAGGGGGAACCATGCACATGGAAGCACCTAGCCAATCACGAGGGCTGACCAACCGGGCATGCACTCTGGAGACGGCATTGACAGTGAAGTAGGAACTCAAGGTCTAATGAGAACTCATCTAAGTGAAATAGCGCATGTATCCAGTCTGTGGAGTGGAATGGCGCAGGAAGTGATGACACCGAGCAGGTCCTATTACTGGCTAGTGGAAGCGAGTACATGAGAGGACACTGGCTCTACCTGGAGATTATACAATATCGCGAAAGTGTTGGGTGTTACCCAGCCTGCAGCTCTACAGATGTCTGTTAGCGAGGCACCATGTGCTAGAGCCCAGGAGGAAGCCACACTCCGGGTGGTGTGGGCCCTCACCCCTAGGGGGCATAGTCGACCATGCATCTGGTAAGCCAAGACAATGGCGACCACTATCCAGTGAGACAACCTTTGTTTGGAGAGAGCCTTTTCCTTTCAGCTTCCCACCATAACAGACAAAGAGCTGGTCTGAGGTCCTGAAACACTGCGTTCTGTCTACGTAAGCACGGAGGGCGTATACTGGACAGAGCAGTGCCAAGGCTGGTTCTTCCTCCTCCAAGGCCAGCGCTTGCAGGTTCACCACCTGGTCCCTGAAAGGAGTTGTGGGAACCTTGGGCATGTAGCCACAACGACATCTGCTTCTCGCGTTAAGTGATCATATGGGAAGACACATCGTCTTGTGTCCGTACTGGTTAATAATTGCCCCACGAGGAGCAATTTGCCAGCGCCAGTTCGGCTGGCCTCGTGACATTCCAGAAGACACACACACACACACACACACACACACACACACTCGTGGACTTTCAACCAGAAACCCACCACGAGATGCAACTGAAGCACATTTCCATATATGGACTTCCACATAGTAAAATTTCATTTTACCATTCATTACAAATTTATAATAGAGGTGTGGTTTGCTAGAGTAAAATCTTTAATTCCGAAGATTCATTGAAAGGAAATCACTCCATAGTGTCTTGTAACTCGAACCTGGTCATAAACTTTTATGGCTCCAAAGCTGCAACTCATCCAGCTCCTTTACAAGCCAACATTCCAACACCTTAACACACATGGAACATTTCAGAGAAAACTCTTCAAATGTTTGATATGTATTCCTGTGTTTCTCAAGTGTCTTCACATGCCATAACGGAAATACTGACCATTTTATTGTGTGTTTAAGCAAGCTTTATTTGTGTGTAATGATGCATATGAACATAATGTTATGTGTGTCCAATATCTACCTGTAATTCTTGGTATCTGTCTGACCGCCCTGTTTTAATTCAACCAGTCCCGCACATAGTATTACAGTAAGATGTATTGTTCCAGGTGTACAATCTTAAGAAGAAATATGAATTCTTTCTCTCATAAGACATATGGTGAAAGTAGGCGTTTTCTTCTTCACACAAAGAGAATTTTCCCGCTTCAGAAAAGACAATCTGATTCGCTGTCGTTCCAAGAGAAGGCGTAAACAGATGTTTGTTAAAAGGCAGAAACCCCCTCATCTCGAGCGCTTCTCTCTTCTCTTCTCTCCTCTCTTCCAACTCAACTCATCCAACTTCTCTGGACCCTCTTCCTCGGCGCAGCGTTTCTCCAAGGAACATCTGAAGGAGGCCCTGGCCTTCTCCTCGGACCAACACATGTTCGAGTCGTAGCTCCCGTTCGTTGCAACTAAGATTTCCAGCCTCTCCCATCCCGGGAGACGAATCTGAACTTTTCCGGTAACGTTAAATTCAAGTGAGCCTTTACATCGTTTTTCGAAACGACCCAGAAGAAGAAGCTAGACGCAAACCAGCCGGACACGCGCACGCGCGTCCCCTTTTCAGCATCACACTGAAAGAGTACCACATCTCGCAAGTATATTGATTCCTATAAAAGCTGTTCCAGGTGTCTAGGTCTTAGGTCTGTGGTTTAAGTTACCCTCTATTTTCTTTCTTTCTTTCTTTCTTTCATGTCATTCATTCCGATCACGTCATGCTATGTTTTATGTTTTTGTTCGGTTAAATGTGTGTCTGTTTTCTCGTTTGCATTTTACGTACGTTTATATTTGTAGCTTATAATCTCTAGCGTGTGCCATTTTATTAATAAACCCATTTATACTTTTAACTGGCTCTGTGTTTGAAAACCCACTTTTTATAAAGTCAATGAAACAAAAGATCTATAAAGCTACAGGCTCTATAATATTAGACTACATTCAGTAGTTTTAATTAATAAACTCAATAAAGTTTAATGTTCTTGGCCAGAACCTAAACTTTAGTGGAGTTTGTGAATACCCCTTCTTAACTGTACTGACCTTACATCTACTCGCTGGCCGAGTTAAAGGTTGGTCAGACCAGTTACAGAACGAGGCATTTCCTATAATAAAAAAATAAATAAATGTACATGCGACTTATGAATTATGACCATGAGTCAGAGATATTAATATCCCAAGATTCCCCATATTCTTGAGCTAATTCATATTTACCCAGATGCATATTCGCCACATTTTGGTGGAGATATTTCGAGCAGTTTCAAACTTCATTTTTGTGGGCAAATTCAGTTTCAGTTGAATGTGTATTATTGGTATTAATAATTGTAGGCTATACGCGCGTTTTGAATAGTGAGATAAGTCGCCAAGGCGAACTCACCCAGCTGATGGCGGGCACAAAGCCAGCCCAGCTCTGCTAAAACTGCAGTTCATGACATTACATCTGTCTCTGTAAAGACGAAACAAAACTCTTTGCAGTTGATACATGTAACATGATTTAAACCGACTAAATGAAGACGAAGGATCTCTTTTAGGACGAAGACGTAAATCTGATAGTTTTCAGTCGTAATAGGCCTTATACAATACGTTAACGATATAACTCCTGGTCAGAAATTGGCCTCGCGATCCAATTTCGTAAACCTACGCAAAAATCATAAAAGTGCTATTTTGATTAATGCTTATGGGAGATGAGCAGATGATAAGTCCTGCTCACAGCTGTTCTGATGCCTGGTGTGCTCACAGCTTAAGTAAATAGATGTTCAACGCCTGTTTGCTCACAGTTTCTAGTGATTAAAACACGAAGTTTTAATACCTGTTGTTATTGTAAACCATGTATAATATGTAATTGGAGGCCAGTTTTATGAATTAAGAAAACGGATGATAATCCCTGTTCTCCTTCTTTAAACCGTCTCATGTGTATAATATATAATGTGTAAATTGGAGACCAGTTTTATGAATTAAGAAAAGATGATAATCCCTGTTCTTATTCTAAAACCGTCTCAATGTGTAATGCATAATGTGTAATTCCCGTTAGTCACATGTTGTGAAACTCGCGTCAGTCTTCCGCATGCAACAGAAGCGCAAAACACCACGTGATTCCAAAAAAAAAAAATCTGCTGAATTACGCCACTGACCGACACTAGAGGGCAGCCTCTAAGTCTGGGGCAGTTCTCAAATTACGCGCCCCCAACCGACGTCATCCTGCGTGAGCGTCGCCTCCCACTGACGTCAGCCTGCGCGAGCGCAACTACGCCATCTCGTGGCGTTCTAAGATAATACCTGCTTTCAATTTCTTTTTCTCTCTGCATTCATTTTCTCTCTCAAATACTTAACTGCATTCAAGCTTAGCTTATGCTGATATTATTTGGAGTTAGACAATTACTTTTTCTGTTTTCGACTGTCACACTTTAAGTTAAGTTCGAAAAAAAAGGAAAACTTTTCGAATTAAAAACTTAGATTCGATTCACTCAGTTCATTGATAGGTCCACCTAGGAAGAAGCACGCCACCGTGTGGCGATCTTGGGTCGACTTATCAATATCTGTTTAACCCCCAGTCTGCAATTGAAGTGTCTCCTTGCTCCCCTTTTCGTTTGATTATTTTTTTATGATCCATACGAATAACCTCAGTGTTATTGTAAGGATTATAGGAAGTCATTCTGAATTTCAGTTTTGATTATTTTTAGTATTGATACATCACTGTTATCATTCTAATTTTCTTTCCTTCCTTATTATTATTATTTTGGACCTCTCATTGCATGCTTATTTGAATTTTAATTTAAACAAGTTTGCATTTTTCAAATTGTGTCTATTCAACCAGGTGGACCACTGAGAGGAAACACGGCCCTCACCCTTGTGGCACAAACCCACTGCCGGGGCCTTTTCCTCTGCCTGCGTCTCAAACCTGTGTTGTTTATTCAAATTTTATTTCATTGATAATTATTTTTCTCTTCCCTCTTTCTCCAGTCTCTCCAAAGGGGGGGGGGGGGTGGGTTATTCTGATAATTACAACCAATTATCGTAATTTCCTTTTTGTTGTATCATTATTTTAGTAAAGCCTTTGCCACTGACTCCTGCATACATATTTACTCAATTTGATGAAACCAGAAAGCCTCAATTTACTTTAAGTCTAACATTTTAATCCCTCATTGTGTATCTATTGGCAGGACTCAGTCAGTGCACTGTGGTGATCCGAAAGTCATCCCTGGTGGTTTCCAGTGGGCGGGGATCATCTGTCCGGCGTTACTGACACTGCGCTCTGTCTGGTGTTGGAACCGTCGGAGGGTCTGACCGCGCCCGCTGGTTTCCGCCTGGATGACCTCTATTCACCCCAGGTAAACTAAAATTTGATAGAACCCATCCACTTATTATGAACCACAGAATACTAGCTATTCCTTCGGGGTATTTTAAGTGCTTAGACCCACCTTTCTCTCTCTAAGACACACCTTCTTTCGAGGTCCTGTCCCGATAACCCACGCATCTCCTGGCCCGATCAGGAACTCTCGCAGTGTTAATAAGGCTTAGGCCTCTTTATTTTATTTTATTTTATCTTATTTGATTTATTTTCCTTAAATAATGCTCCCCGTGTTATTGTTTGCGACATTTCATTGCAGACCAATTCACTTCCTTGTGTTGTGTTTCCCTCTGATCTTCCCTACCTTCAACCTTGTCTATTTCTCCACTCTGTTGTGATTTGTTTCTTTCATTTCACTTAGACACAGAACCTAAGAGAGACCCCAGGAAAAGCTGAATAATAGAGTGACGATCAAAGCGGGCGTCGCTAGACGACCCCCCCCCCAGGCTACCGCCTGTCCAAATTTCTATTGTGGGTTTCATCCATACCCACGAAATTGGCTCAGCTAACTGTCGGCATCAGTTAGCCCCGAAATTCTCATAAACGGCATAGCCCGTATGAGTATAGCTCATTAACCCTAAAACAAACTTGCATTGTGTCTCTTTTTGTGTGTGCTGTGCTTCTCTCACCACAGTAAGCAGAGATGTCGAGCTAACCCAGAAGTACGACCACGAGCAGCTGGTCAAAATCTTCGGAAAATCGCACTCAACCTCGTCACCAAGGCCTGGGCCAGCGAAAGGCTCAGCCTCGATATGGAACAGAAGGCAGCCGCACTACAGCTCCAGGCCACAGAAGCCCGGAAGAGTCGGCTAGACCAGCTAATCTTCCTGACCGAGGAAGAGGACGAGACGGACACAACGCTACAACAGGAAGTTGAAAGACTTCAAAGAGCCCTGGACGATCTTCGTCTGCACACAGATCAAAGACAGCAGTCGGAGGAAAACACCCGGAAGGAACTCAACGAAAGGCTCCAACGGGCTGAAGCTCTCCTTGAGAGAGCAGAGACTAAAATCCATCAGCTCATTCAGCAGAGACACGATCTCGAAGACGAACTAGACATGGTTCGCAGAGAACTGAGACATGCTTACAGTTTCAACCGCGACCGGGAAGGGGAAGAACATCTCACACCATTTCCCCCTTCCAGCGAGTCTGCGCCTTTCAGCCACACACCCAGAGCTGAAAAGGGGGGCGAAAGCCCACTGCACAACACCACGCCTGTCAGCCAAACACCAAGAGCTGTAAAGGGTCAGAATCCTCTCCAGACGGATTGGGCCCCCAGCAACAGCTCTCGTCCAACAAACCTCAACAAGATGGCCAGAAACATTCCTACGTTTGCCGGAGACTGCAGTGTTCATGCGTACCTTCAAGACATTGATTTTCACCTGCAAACTGTCGCCAACGCGACAGCTTGGGACAAATTGTACCTGGTAAGAATCACCTCAAGCAGAGAGGTGCGTAGTTTTCTGGATCGCCAACCACAGCCTGTCAAAGCAGATTACAAGCAACTGCGACAAGCGTTGATCCGCGAATTCTCTGACCCAGAATCAGACCAAGGGTTTATCACGGCCCTCGACGTGAAACAGGCCCGACTTGAACACCCACACTCCTATTATGACCGACTCCGACAAACGTTCTTCGGAGCAACCAACACACCAGATATGGAAGAAGATATAACCTTTAGAACTTTGTTTCTGCGGAACCTGCATAGCACCGTGAGTAAACATCTCGGCGTGCTCGTCTGCCCACGAACCATGTCTACTCGAGAACTCAGAGACTTAGCCCACAAGGCTTACACCAAGCAAAGGGCCATGGATGAAAAGACGGTAAAGACACACACAATTCACTCCGTTTCTGAGCACCGCTCAGAACCAGACAGCAGGTGGCGGCACGACTGTGACGGTGCCCGTCCAAAGCGTCGGACCGACCGCTCAGAAAGATTCTGGAACCAGCATCACCCGCCGTCCAGAACTCCAAGCCCAGACCGTCGAACCTGTAACCACTCTCTCCAGAACACTGGTGAGGCAGAGTCTTCTTACATCACAGATGAAGACAGTGCAGCCACGTCTGACACAGACACAGAAAACGAACACTGACACCTACTGCTTCAAGGTCCTGACTGACCTGCAGTTGAGTAACCAAACCAATGTCTGCGCCACATACAGACAACCCACCCACCCACCCTAACCATTGCAGTGATTACACAGCACAAACGAACTTTACCAACTACACTGCACGCCTCAGAGCCGCTAAAACGCTACCTCCGCTGTGTACAAAGAAAGTCATGCGGGCCTCTGATGAACAGACTTTTCCTATGCCACCACTTACCCCTCCACCACCCTCACAGGCCATCCGAGCTCACTGACAACCAGTGCCTCAGACAGCTGTCTGCCACCACGCACATGTTGCGTTCACAAGACTTCAATACGCATTGTGCACCTGTTGCCATCACAGCGCCACAGCTCGTAAAGCCACACAGCACAAGGGGGGGGGGCCAGGCGTAACAATGACGCCACATGTGCCAAAAAGCCATGCATGGGACGTCAAAGCATGTGGCATACCAACCTCAGCGAACCAAAAAGACTGTCCTAAACCAACTAAGGACCTCCATCGCTGGAAATTTTTTTTTTTTCTCCTTCTCTCTCTCTCTCTCTCTCCCTATCGCCTCTAACAGGATGCAGGCCGCAGTGGTTCGCGAGAAAGCAGCCACACTCACCAGGTCTGGCATCCGACATCGCATGGAGAAAGAACACCCCCGACTCCTGACTGCCAAGGCAGGACTCACACTCAGAGAAGTCTAGCACGGTGATGTGCATCTCCACGGTCACCGACAACGCCCTGACACTCGTTGTGCCTATTTGTTGTTCAACGAATTCCATCCCGAATTTCGTTTAACAAAAAGGGGGAATGTAGCCACAACGACATCTGCTTCTCGCGTTAAGTGATCATATGGGAAGACACATCGTCTTGTGTCCGTACTGGTTAATAATTGCCCCACGAGGAGCAATTTGCCAGCGCCAGTTCGGCTGGCCTCGTGACATTCCAGAAGACACACACACACACACACACACACACACACACACTCGTGGACTTTCAACCAGAAACCCACCACGAGATGCAACTGAAGCACATTTCCATATATGGACTTCCACATAGTAAAATTTCATTTTACCATTCATTACAAATTTATAATAGAGGTGTGGTTTGCTAGAGTAAAATCTTTAATTCCGAAGATTCATTGAAAGGAAATCACTCCATAGTGTCTTGTAACTCGAACCTGGTCATAAACTTTTATGGCTCCAAAGCTGCAACTCATCCAGCTCCTTTACAAGCCAACATTCCAACACCTTAACACACATGGAACATTTCAGAGAAAACTCTTCAAATGTTTGATATGTATTCCTGTGTTTCTCAAGTGTCTTCACATGCCATAACGGAAATACTGACCATTTTATTGTGTGTTTAAGCAAGCTTTATTTGTGTGTAATGATGCATATGAACATAATGTTATGTGTGTCCAATATCTACCTGTAATTCTTGGTATCTGTCTGACCGCCCTGTTTTAATTCAACCAGTCCCGCACATAGTATTACAGTAAGATGTATTGTTCCAGGTGTACAATCTTAAGAAGAAATATGAATTCTTTCTCTCATAAGACATATGGTGAAAGTAGGCGTTTTCTTCTTCACACAAAGAGAATTTTCCCGCTTCAGAAAAGACAATCTGATTCGCTGTCGTTCCAAGAGAAGGCGTAAACAGATGTTTGTTAAAAGGCAGAAACCCCCTCATCTCGAGCGCTTCTCTCTTCTCTTCTCTCCTCTCTTCCAACTCAACTCATCCAACTTCTCTGGACCCTCTTCCTCGGCGCAGCGTTTCTCCAAGGAACATCTGAAGGAGGCCCTGGCCTTCTCCTCGGACCAACACATGTTCGAGTCGTAGCTCCCGTTCGTTGCAACTAAGATTTCCAGCCTCTCCCATCCCGGGAGACGAATCTGAACTTTTCCGGTAACGTTAAATTCAAGTGAGCCTTTACATCGTTTTTCGAAACGACCCAGAAGAAGAAGCTAGACGCAAACCAGCCGGACACGCGCACGCGCGTCCCCTTTTCAGCATCACACTGAAAGAGTACCACATCTCGCAAGTATATTGATTCCTATAAAAGCTGTTCCAGGTGTCTAGGTCTTAGGTCTGTGGTTTAAGTTACCCTCTATTTTCTTTCTTTCTTTCTTTCTTTCATGTCATTCATTCCGATCACGTCATGCTATGTTTTATGTTTTTGTTCGGTTAAATGTGTGTCTGTTTTCTCGTTTGCATTTTACGTACGTTTATATTTGTAGCTTATAATCTCTAGCGTGTGCCATTTTATTAATAAACCCATTTATACTTTTAACTGGCTCTGTGTTTGAAAACCCACTTTTTATAAAGTCAATGAAACAAAAGATCTATAAAGCTACAGGCTCTATAATATTAGACTACATTCAGTAGTTTTAATTAATAAACTCAATAAAGTTTAATGTTCTTGGCCAGAACCTAAACTTTAGTGGAGTTTGTGAATACCCCTTCTTAACTGTACTGACCTTACATCTACTCGCTGGCCGAGTTAAAGGTTGGTCAGACCAGTTACAGAACGAGGCATTTCCTATAATAAAAAAATAAATAAATGTACATGCGACTTATGAATTATGACCATGAGTCAGAGATATTAATATCCCAAGATTCCCCATATTCTTGAGCTAATTCATATTTACCCAGATGCATATTCGCTACAGGCATGTATCCAGGCCGGCCTGAAATCCAGGCACGCTTCGTCAACTGAAAATGCCTGAAGGTCCCCTACCCTCTTGATAGAGGCCAAAGCGACCAGGAGCGCTGTGTTCATAGACAGGAACTTAAGCTCCACTGATCGCAATGGCTCAAAGGGAGCTCTCTGCAGGACTGATAAGACCACTGCGAGGTCCCAAGAGGGTATAAGAGGAGAGCGAGAAGGATTTAGTATCCTCGTCCCCCTCAGGAACCTGACGACCAGGTCATGCTGTCCCACCGTTTTCGACTCCACATGGTCGTGGTGCGCAGAGATCCTTCAGGATGGAAGGAGACAGCCTTCGTTCCAGCCCTTCTTGGAGGAAGGAGAGCACGGACCCGATCTGGCATTTTCTGGGGTCTTCTCTACGAGAAGAACACCAGGTGACGAAGAGGTTCCACTTCAACGCATAGGCTTGTCTCGTGGACAGGGCCCTAGCGGAAGTGATGGTAGCCACCTCCTGAGGTGATAGGGTACTCAAATCTGCCGCATCCCATCCAGGACCCATACATGCAGGTTCCACAGATCGGGACGTGGGTGCCAGAGGGTGCTCCGTCTCTGAGAAAGGAGGTCCTTCCTCAGAGGGATTGGCCAGGGAGGGGCTATTGCGAGGAGCACCAGTTCTGAGAACCAAGTCTGGATGGGCCAATGAGGCGCAACCAAAATGACCTGTTTAAGAAGGCTCACTGGGCCAGCTGTGCGCTAGTGCATCCGTGCCTGATGTAAACAGTTTATAAAAAAAAAAAAAAAAGTCTGACGAAATCACTGACTGTTGGTAGAGTCAAGTCAAGTCAAATCAAGTCAAGTCATCTTCATTTATATAGCGCTTTTAACAATGTAGATTGTTTCAAAGCAGCTTTACAGAGATAAACGTATAATTTATGGTAACAGAGATTGTTTTGGCTTTGCAGCGGTTCTTTAATAAAGTTATTTTCCAGCTAGTTTTGATTGATTCGCTTCCGTTGCAACGATCATTTGTTATTAAATTAGGGGCAGCTAAGATGACACCATTCTCTCTACACAGACTTTAAACGCGAACCTGTGATAAACGCTGATGGCATTCACATGCGCATTAAGAATCGGTTCTATAGTTATGTGCGTTTGAATATATGTGCGCAGGTTTGGAATTCCCTACAAACCAAGCCTAAACAAAGTACTGGTCTTTCCTTATACATTTTTATACAGAATTTTATTTTATTTTATCAATTCGGGGTAGGTAAGCGAAACGAATTTCCCGAAAACGCTTTATCTGCAGTGATAAAGGGATCCTCCATAGGGAGAGACTAGTTGGCACTTCAGCACTGCGTTGTCATCGGGTCCAGGCGAAGGTCCTTCATCAGATCTGGATACGGCCTGGATCCGGGAGGCTGCGGGAAAACCTCGTGATAAACAAAGACACTAAAATTAGCGTAGATGCCATTCTTCTTATGATGTAACGAGTACATCAGGATTTATGGGAAGTGTTCCCGGTTCCGCCTGACCTAATCTATGCAGCCTAACATTGAATTATAGAAGTCTATAATGTATTATGTGAATGCTAGGTCAAAGAGATGTGTCTTTAATCTTGCTTTGAACTGACAGAGTGTGTCTGCTTCCCGGACAATGGTAGGAAGACTTCCAAAGTTTTGGTGCTAAATAGGAAAAGGATCTACCGCCAGCAGTCGATTTTGATATTCTAGGTATTATCAACTGGCCGGAATTTTGAGATTGCAATAGACGTGAAGGACTATAATGCGTTAAGAGCTCGCTCAAGCACTGCGGAGCTAAACCATTTAGTGCTTTGTAAGTAATCAGCAATATTTGAAAATTTATACAATGTTTAATAGGGAGCCAATGCAGTGTTGACAGAACCGCACTAATATGGTCATACTTCCTGGTTCTGGTAAGAACTCGAGCTGCTGCGTTTTGGACCAGCTGTAGTTTGTTTATTAAGCGTGCAGGGCAACCACCCAGTAGAGCATTACAGTAATCTAGCCTTGAGGTCATGAACGCATGAACTAATTGTTCCGCATTTGTCAATGAGAGCATATGGCGTAATTTAGATATATTTTTAAGATGGAAAAATGCGGTTTTACAGATACTAGACACGTGACTTTCAAATGAAAGATTGGTATCAAAGAGCACACCCAGGTTCCTAACCGACGACGAAGACTTGACAGAGCAGCCATCAAGTGTTAGACAGTATTCTAGGTTATTACATATTACAAGTTTTTTGTCCAATAATTAGAATCTCTGTTTTTTCAGAATTTAGTAGAAGGATATTACTAGTCATCCAATTTTTTATATCAGCTATGCATTCCGTTAATTTTGTGAATTGGTAAGTTTCGTTAGGTTTTGAAGAAATATAGAGCTGAGTATCGTCGGCATAACAGTGAAAGCTAATTCCATGTTTCCTAATGATATCTCCTAAGGGTAGCATGTACAGAGTGAACAGCAGCGGTCCTAGTACTGAGCCTTGTGGTACGCCATACTGAACTTGTGATTGATGAGACATCTCTTCATTTACTGCTACAAACTGATAACGGTCAGATAAGTATGATTTAAACCATGCTAGTGCAATTCCACTAATGCCAACATAGTTTTCTAGTCTATTTAAAAGAATGTTGTGGTCAATAGTGTCAAATGCAGCACTAAGATCAAGTAACATTAATAGAGAGATACAACCACGATCAGATGATAAGAGCAAATAATTTGTGATTCTAATGAGAGCTGAAAATCCTCACAGATATCATTTCTTTCAAGAAAGGAACACAGGTGTGAGGATACTGCTTTTTCTAATATCTTTGACAGAAAAGGTAGATTCGAGATCTGTAATTGACTAATTCTGTAGGATCAAGTTGCGTTTTTTTAACAAGCGGTTTAATCATAGCCAGCTTAAAGGTTTTTGGTACGTATCCTAGAGACAAAGTTGAATTAATGATGTTAAGAAGAGGATCTATGACCTCTGGAAGCATCTCTTTCAGTAGCTTAGTCGGTATAGGGTCTAACATACATATTGTCGATTTAGATGAATTAACGAGTTTGCAAAATTCTTCCTCTCCTATATCAATAAATGAATCCAATTTTTCCTCAGGGAGACTAAAATGCACTGCCTGATGCGATACTGTTGTAGACGGTTGCATAGTTATAATTTTGTCCCTGATATTATCAATCTTATAAGTGAAGTAGTTCATAAAGTCATTACGGCTGTGCTGCTTGGAAACGTCTGGGGTTGAAGCTTTCTTTTTCGTTAGTTTAGCCACCGTTTCAAATAAATACCTAGGATTATGTTTATTTTCTTCTAATAGGTTTGAAAAATAAGCAGATCTAGCAGCTTTTAAGGCCTCTCTGTATGCAATCGAGCTCTCCTTCCATGAAATCTGAAATACCTCTAGTTTTGTTTTCTTCCAGTTGCGCTCCATTTTTCTGGCTGCTCTCTTATGGGGAAATTGGACAGAAAAAAAAATCACTATCATACTGTACAAATACATAGTTACTGTTTTGCTTTTCATGCAAAGTTTCCTAGAGGGATTTATTTCAAGAACACAAAACACATGGAAGAGTCCCTTAGTGTCCCTTTATGTCCCTTTATGCTCCTGTGAGTTTTTTTTTCTTTTTTTTTTAGCTTATTCTGTGCTATCATTCTGAAGTCATCTGTTTTGTCATCACTGAGACATGTCGACTCGATTACTAACATAACTGGTATTGCATCTTCTAGACGCGATGGGGAATAGTGAATACTGAATACTGACTTTTCTCCGAATACTGAAGCCTTCTTTAAAATAACGCAGTGCTACTGCACAGCCCAGCAGATTCAGGTTAATCGACTGAAGCGACGAACGCTGAGTCGTGTACGTCATAGCACGGCCTTCTACGCAATACTCGCTCCCTTATCTCAGGGAACCGAGGTTACGTTAGTAACTGAGTTGTTCCTTTTCAAACGGTCAGTCATATTGTGTATGTTAGACGCGACGGGGAACCAATCCAATCACGCCGTGCTATGTTGTAAAATATCAACTTCACATCGTTTCTCTTGGTAGGATGAAAATAATCTTATTTAAACTGTGATTAAAATATATACAGAAAGCGATCAAAGAACAATCCCTTTCCAATCGGCCAAGCTGTCAATCACACAGCGCGAGTTTATCTGAACACTTGCCAAAACTCGTTATGAAATCAATGACGCTGTTACGCTGCACAACAAAGCTCTTACTGTACTTACCTCATGTTGGCACTGGTGAAATCATTAGTGAGAGTGCAGAAACTGTGTTGCAATGATAAGATCTTCATTCACGCGATCAACAGCCTGTCATCTGCTCAATGCTCATCACTGCAACCTTTTATGTGATGGGAATAGATCTAAATACTTAAAAAACTTCTCACGATTCGTTAATCCCGATAGCTGTAATAGTATAAACGTATAATAACTGTAATAGTAAAAGTATTCGAGAGAGTTCTACATGTAATGCTAGCTATTTCATATGCAAGCATGTCAGCCAATCACAGCAGTGGGCGTTTACACTGAAGTCTCACACAGACACGCCCCTTCAAACAGAGCGTTCAAATCAGAGGCTAAAATCAGGCTAGGAAATATGCCTTTTATTTATAAATTATTAAAAAAAATTATCTTAAAAACATACTAACATTATAAGGGCACCCCAGGAAACATTATAAAATAATAAAATAATCCATGCAATGGGACCTTTAAGTATTCTGAGAAAAGGAGTTTCCTTTTCGCATCTAGCAGGCGCAATAAGACTGACTGTTTGAAAGGGAACTATCTGTCTGTCGGTTATTGCATTGAGTCAGTATGTGTTTTGTTGTTGTTTAATTCAAATTGTAAGTCTACAGTGTTTTGAAATGTCCCTGTTTTTCATCTCAACAGCCAGTGCTCTAACATCTGTAACTGGTAAGTAACAGACTTATTTAAAAGTCAGTTCTCATTTTAGTTATACAACATATGAACAATGACAGTTTTGGCTAGTTTGCATGTTATAAGATGTCAGTTGTATCATAATGGAGTTCTTTTTTTATTTTATTTTTTTTAGGAGATTATAGTATTAGACTGGTAAATGGTAATTACGGCTGCTCTGGAAGAGTTGAGATCCTTTATGCTGGCAAGTGGGGGACAGTGTGCGATGATAGCTGGGACATTGATGATGCTACTGTGGTGTGCAGACAGTTGAGATGTGGAAGAGCTGAAAGTGCACACCAAAGTGCTCATTTTGGCGAGGGAGGTGGTCAGATCTGGTTGGATGATGTGGGATGTACAGGACGTGAATCATCCCTCACACAGTGCTCACACTCTCCTTTTGGCACACATAACTGCGGTCATTCCGAAGATGCAGGTGTTGTCTGTGAAGGTAAAATCATATTTGTTTTCCTCTAAAGTAGAAAACTAATGAAAACAATAGGGACTCCTAGCAATGTCAGACACATACAATACACAGATAGACCAGAGAATAAATCTTCAATCACATTGTACTTTAATTTTTAATGCCATCTGTCAGACACAAGGTTGGTCAATGGGTTTGATTCATGCTGTGGGAGACTGGAGATCTATCATGATGGCCAGTGGGGAACCGTGTGCGATGATGACTGGGACATGAAAGATGCTGCTGTGGTCTGTAGACAGTTAAAGTGTGGATCCGCCATCAGTGCACCTCATAATGCCGCCTTTGGTCAAGGCAGTGGATCAGGCATGCTGGATGATGTCAATTGCCTGGAAAGTGAGGGAAGACTCACACAATGTTCACACCGTGGACTAGGAACACATAACTGTAATCATGATGAAGATGCTAGTGTTGTTTGTTCAGGTAAGCTAAATCTTTAGAAACATTATTTTGGATGAAATTACACTTGTAACAAATTAACTCTCTCTCTCTCTCTCTCTATATATATATATATATATATATATATGTATATGTATATATATATAAAATTAATTTTAACGGTTGATAAATAATTATAAATATTTTAATTATTTTTAGAAATGACTGTAGCAGAATTAATAGTACAATTATTTAATCAGTTCATCCAATGAACAGAAATCATAATCAATTATTAATTCTAGGAAATATATTATCTTCCTGGCCAAGAAAGAATAACCTTTTCCAACTAAAGTAAATAAAGTACTAGCAGGGTAATAGCATAGGTATCGCTAGATCAAGATGTTTAAGTGACTTTGATATGTGGCAAACACAGAGACGATAAAGCGTGGATTTACTGGTTTCATAAACGAAACTATGGTAGGCTACACACACAACTAAACTAAGCAAAGATTGTATACAAAATCAAGAAAGTGAAGAAAGAGAGAGAGAAGAAAAGAGAATGGAAAGATTACAATCAGTTAACCTGCCATTTTTAGACTTTTATGCAATATAATATCTGACCTTTGTTCGCAATGTACCACACACTACATTGTCAAATTTAAAACATTTATTAACAACATAATGTAACAATAACTTATATCTTCAGTCAATTGGAAACTTAAACAAAATAACCTGCCATCTAATTTCTCTTTTGTAACTGCAGTCTTCTTCACAGATGATGACATTCAAGTTCACAAAAAAGAAATAAAAAAATTGTTAAAGAGGAATATGAAAAGAGAACTGTTAAAATACTGTCAAAAATATTAACTATGGGCAGATTTTTTTTTTTTTTATAGTTTCATGTTCTTCTTTAAGAAAATGAGAATGTCCACATTCTCTGTGGAGAGGGCTGCTCTTTGAGATGTCACAATGTCCCCAGCTGTTGAGAACACTCTTTCACTTGCCACACTTGTTGCTTGTACAGCAAGATAACGTTTGGCAAGCTTGGACAAATTTGGGTACTGGTGCTCATTATCTTTCCACCATTTCAGTGGATTTGAATCCACAGAAATTACTTTAACCATTTTGTATAGCTGAATCTCGTCTTTCACAACATCAGGCCATGGTTTGGTTTCTGATGATGATGCAGTGGAGGCTGTGCTGAATAAATCACCAAACAGTTCACTGAGTGCTGTTCTCTTTGTTGGGGGGCTGCCTCCGCTGGTTCCTTCAGTGTCTGTATCCTCTGCAGGGTTTTGGCTGGACTCTTCTCCTGAGGCATGAGACTGAAATAGTCACACACAAAACACTGTTGTTTAAGGTAATAAACAGGCAGAAATTATATTTAAGTGTGACAACAACAAACAGAAAGGATATTGTGATTAGTCCTATTCATGAAATATTATGAATGTGAAATTATGTAAATAAAAAAAATAAAAAACTTTAACTTTACAGAATAACATGGTTATTTCATCACATTAGCCTATTAGCATGACATACCTGTGTGGAGTGCTCTTGCAAGATTTTCTCCTCCAGACAATTGAAGATCTCATTCCGAGATATGTCATCCAGGTGGGGTAAAGTTTTAAACCTAGGATCCAAGGCAGCGCTCTCATTCAGGAACTGTTGAAGTCTTGGGTCTGAATACCTCTCTATAGCAGATTTAACATCCTTTACAATGTGTTGTAAGGGCATGACCATAGACACAGTAGGCTGCTGTTCGGAGCTCATCAAGGTTGTAACTGTTTTCAGGGGCTTCAGTACCTGACATACATCTTCCAGAACAGTCACATCTTGATCAGAGAGGGTGATAAGGTGAAAAATGTATTTTTCTGCAAGTGCAGAATAGACAGCAGCTTGTTGCTCTAAATAGCGTGTGATCATGTCATAGCTGGAGTTCCACCTTGTAATGACATCTTGAACCAGCTTGTGAGGAGGAAGCTGAAGCTTGTCTTGTTTTGACTTTAAGACGGCTGCTGCAGTGGTGCTTCTGTGGAAAAAAGTGACCACCCTCCTGACTCTGCCCAAAAGACGGGAAATCTGGTTTACTCCCAACCCCTTCTGGGAGGCCAGATTCACAGTGTGGGCAAAACATCCAATGTGTGGAGACAATCCAGCTGCATGTGAGGCATTGACAATGTTCTTTGCATTATCAGTTGTCACAGGAATTGTTACATTTTGTCTGTTCAACTTCCATTCCAGTACCACTTCCCTCAGCACTTCTGCTAAATGTTCACTTGTGTGAGCTTCATATATGGGGCGAGTTTGAAGGACTGGATTTTGAATTTCCCAGTCATCATTAATGTAATGCGCTGTGACAGTCATGAAGCTCTGTGTTGCTCTGGAGGTCCAGCAATCTGTAGTCAAGGCCACTAAATGTGCACTGCTCAGCTGTGTCACCGTGGCTGTGAGATGCGTTCTACTTGGGATTTCGTAGCGCGGTTCTAGCACGCTAATTAAATGGCTAAAACCGGAGTTTTCCACCACTGAATAAGGTCGCATGTCCGCGGCTATAAATACTCCTAGCGCACTTGTAATTGCCTTTGCACGTGTTGAGTTACTTGGAGGTTTTATTCCAAATGAAGACGATAGAGTAGTTTGTGTTACAGGTGTCGGTGTAACAGATAAATCTATGTTTTTGTGGTGCCTGCGGAGATGCCCTGCCATGTTAGTCGTGCTGCCAGTGGAATAATGTGGCATACGTACATAGCAGAGCTTGCAAACTGTGTGATTTTTTTGTCGACAACACGAACGTTGTTAACATAACTCACTGGAAATCCAAAATACTTCCACACCGGCGACTTCAGTGAAAGAGGAGGGGGTTCAAGTTCTGTCGACGGGTCTCCTGTGTCTGCAGTTGCCGTGCTATCTTTTGGCTGGTTGTTGTAGCTGTTAGGTTGACTCGCAGCACTTCAACACGTGTGGGTTTTTTTTTCGCTTGGCAAGCCGAGCTGACGTGATATGGGGGCGTGGCAGCATCGACGATTCCATTTTTTTATTCGATAATTGAGATTGAGCATTAATTTCAATCAAAATCGTGACACCCTTAATCTCTGTAGTCTTTAACCAAATGGCTTGTGCCGTCTGGACTCTCGTGCTGTCTTTGAGGGTGACAGACACTGTCTCTTGCTCAGATCGTTTAGGAGAGCAAAGGTGATAACAGCCTTTGAAGAGAACTGGTTTAAGGGCCGATGACAACAGGGGAGAGGGGGAAGGTTTCATGAGGCCTAGAGCATTTTGGATTAAGTCCATTCGTTACACAGTTAAACATTTTAGCGTGAAATTACAGTATATTCAAGGAATAGATAATGCTGTGAAGTTGTTTCTATTTGGTTAATGCTTATATACAACTAAAACTAAATCATAATCATGCTGAGAATAGTTTGACTAAACTATTTTATATTTCATATTTTTATTTGTCAAATTGAAATTGGCTAGAACAGATATTTGAATATAAATGCAGAGGCTCCGAGATCCCAAGCAAATGGAACACTAATCACCATTATGGTGACTTCAAACCAATTACAGTGATAAAGAATTACATTTATTACAGTGGCATGATTAAAGACAACATTATAATGTGAAACCACTGTAAAACGAGCAGTGAGTTACTGTGACATCAGAATCATTCTGCTGTTGATTCACAGACATTTGTAAGAAAATGACCCAACATTTCACAGTACATTTCTGACTACAGTCATTTATTGTAAAACAATACTCTTTAATCAGGTAAATTCATGGCAAATTTTTACAATGTACATTAAACCTTTAAAGTTGATTAATTTAATTTATTATTTATATCACATTGTCTTATTTCTTTTGCAGGTGAGATGCAGATGCCCACACTTTCCCTGACCTCCACACATTCAGTTGTTTCTCGTGGAGAAAATATCCAGTTTAGATGCACAACACCTAATCCAAGGTGTAATGTTAATGCTGAATTCCAGCTCTTCATAAACGGACCATCTATATCCTCCCAGACACATGTATCTAGTGTGACTTTCAACATTGTTAATGTAGACGTTTCACATCAGGGCAACTACAGCTGTCAGTACTCATACCAAACCAACACTATCAAGTCACCTTGGAGCAACATTGTTAACATCACTGTGGGTGAGTACGTTCAGTCTGGTCCCGCTGCCTACATCATAGATTAAATGCATTAGTTGAATAAAATTGAGTTCACTCATGAATTAATGCCTTTCCTGCATTTTGAAAAAGTTTAATTTTGGTCATAACGATGCGTTCTTTATTTGTCTAAAG
This sequence comes from Leuciscus leuciscus, assembly GCF_965113295.1. Classification (NCBI taxonomy): domain Eukaryota; kingdom Metazoa; phylum Chordata; class Actinopteri; order Cypriniformes; family Leuciscidae; genus Leuciscus; species Leuciscus leuciscus. The sequence goes on from NC_138733.1 coordinate 42,723,790, forward strand.
CTTCCTGAATTTGTTTATACCCGAGGCCCCTCTACTTCTGATTCTATAACCATATTAATGTATTCTAATGGTTTTCTAGTGGACTTGGAGCAGCCCAGCATTTCCCACAGTGCTCCTGATGGATGGTTTGATGTGGGGCCTCAGGGGCCAGTGATCACCAGGGGCCAAAGTTTCACTATCATCTGTTCCATTGAATCTCCTTATCCTGGAGGCTCCTTCTACTTGTTTAGGGAATCGAATATCACCAGTAATCAATCAGCTGTCAATCACTCTGCCTCCTTCTCCTTTCCTGAGACAGATTATTCACATGAGGGAAACTACTGTTGTGTTTATGAAGTCAGTGGGTCCTCTCGCATATTCCGTTCATCTGCCTCTGAACTGCTGGTCATCACTATCACAGGTATTGATGTATAAGTTTAAAACAAGCTGAACTGCTGGTGATGAAAGTTTAACTCAAACACGTGTCTCTCTCAGCCTCCCTGCTTCCTGTCATTATTGTTGTGGTGCCAGCTGTACTGCTTTTATTGTCTGCCCTCATAATCATCCTCCTGGTGAAAAGAAGACAAAAGGAAACTCATATGAAGTGCTAACGGAAAAGGTAACAGAGTTTGCATTTTATAAAAGTCAGACAATATCTTTTAAAACTCTTTCTTTCATTGTCTTCCAGTCTTACTGGCTTTTCTTACTCTATTGAACAACTTCCTCTAATTTTGTTCCTTCATATCTATGCAATGTCACTTAGGTCCAGTGAATTCATATGCAGGTGCATCCAGTGACAAGAAAAATGAAGATGATGAGGATGATTATGAAAACCTGGAATTGAATGATTAAAAACGTGGTCGATGTGATCTTTACAGGGACTAAAAGTGTGGTACAAAAATCTGATGATAACATTTATGAAAGCTGTTGTGATGTATACTAGGTGAACCCAAAATACTACACTTAATGGGGCTCCAAAACAGATTAAATGCAGAATGGCCTTGATAGGGATCATGGATTGGGAAATCAAATTTCCCTTGATCTTTAGATATATAGGGTACAACGGGGCTATGAAAATGTAAAATGTAAAAATTTACTTTTCACTACTTTCATAGTGTATGATTGCAGAAAAAAATATACGTTTGTATTGAACATTGATAGAGCAACAGATTTTGTGTGAAAAATATAAGTGTATGTATGAGGTGGCGAGGAGGGTCTTTTACCCCACAGACACGGGGTTAAACCAGCACAGGGCAAAAGACACACAGTATTGATACAAATACTTCAGCTAAAATAGTATATTTTTAATAATGTCTAAGTTAATACATGTTCAAAACAATCACTTTAGCCAAGTTTGCACTATTTTCGGTTTATTTTGATTATGGTTTATTTTGTTCAATAAATATAAGGTCATTACAATATTTAAAAGTATATATTAAAAATTAAGAAACGAAATGATTTTAAAAATTAAAAACTGTTGCTTTAATTAGCTTGAACAAATCTGAAAATCATTAACAAGACATTTATCTCTAAATATATTCAATAATTCTAGCAACTCTCATTTGTTGATCAAATCTACAACATTTTAAAAACATTCAATATTAGATCAAATTAGCACTGGTGTTCGCGATCAGTCAATGATCAGCCAAATCTTGAATCTTTTGAAAAGCAGATGTTTTGGAAAGTGCTGTGTTTTGTGGCATCTAGTGGTTTAGAGGCAAAAAAAAGCAAAGGTGCCTTTAGCCCTGTTGTACCCTACATTTAACTCTTTCCCCACCAGCATTTAAACAAATAAAAATAATAATTGTCCGGCAGCATTTTTAATAATTTTCGCAAAAATGTCATGTTCTTTTTGTATGAATGTCTAAACAAGCAATATATCAAAAGAAAGAAGCCTCTGCTTTTTTTTCTTTTCTTTTCTTTACCTGTCTTATTCTAGCTTAATGCATTATTTTTCATCAACACTTTTATGTGGGTAAGTTTCATAAAAAGCAACATTTTGAACAAAAAGCTGAGAAAATATGTGTTATTTCACACATTCTATGCATTTCTGTTTTGTCTGTCTTTCTACTGTCAACATTTCTAATAATTTTTTTTTTTTTTTTTTTTTTTTCACTCTGTCCCCTGTATTAAAGTGCCCCTATTATGCTATTTTAAAGTCTCCTAATTTAGTTTTGGAGGTTGTTGTGCATTAATTAGAGTAACAATGTTTAATGAATTCTCTTTGATAACAACAGACACAGTTTAAATTGTCATTTATTAGGTTTTTCAGCTTTAAGAAAAGTCTACTTATAACACGTAGTAGGCAAGAGCGCGCAGAAAGAAAAAAAGAGAAGAGAAATGTGATTGATTCCATGTGTGTGTGCTGAATCTGTGTAATCCTGTTCATAAACTTCAGTAAACAGTTTGTTTTATTTTAATTCAAGTCGTCAGTGGTCATTACTGCTTGCTAAGAAGAAAAGACACGCCAGAGATCTCCTACAACAGGTTTACATGCATCAAAAGTCAAAAACAGTTTCATTTTCTCATTATATACATTGCACATCACCACATTTTTCAATGATTCTCGATGGATAAATCAGTCTCTCAAAATCCCTCCTTTCCGTGAGCTACTCTGCTCTGATTGGCCAGATGGCCCAGTCTGTTTTGATAGGTCTACCGCTTACAACCTGTCGGAAACAAAAACGGCCATTACCATAATAACTTCAGCTCTGTCCGGAGGCTTCATAAAGCTCAGCGATTGTACAGTAACGATGATGTTGATTTTACCATATCAATCTGAGCGCGAGTCCAAAGATGAAACATTGGAAGAACTAGTTATTCAACCTGAACCTCCATCGCAAGGACGGCTAGAGCAGGACGTTTCTCAGTTTGTGGTGCATTATGAGATGTTGCAACTGTAATTCCTCACCATCAGCATTAACAAGTGCATGTCCATCAACAAACCCATGTGTATATTTCTACTTTATTGTAGAATAACTGTATCAATAACTGTGCATACATTAGCAGAGCACTAACGTGAATGACTGATGTAACAAATGTTTGTAAAACATATCTTGCTCCATCCTTTATCTTTACTCTAAGTAGTAAGAACGACAGACAGCTGCTTAGCAGAAGTATTTCAGTAAGACAGGAGTAACGTGAGTTAGCCGGTTAGCCGGAGACCTACACATTATAAAACACAGTAGAAAATATATACATGCCCATAGAAAATATATACATATAAATATATACATGCCCGTCTCAGGTGCTTCAGGGCGCAGTGGTCTCCGGCGACCGCATATCTCAGGGTCCACCCGGAAACGTAGTGGCCTTGGGATTCCCGCACCCTCCAAGGGGGGTCCTAGAGCAGTCAGTTCGGTCGTTCCCTGCCGGTTCGCCGTTACAGGGCGTCAGGCTGATTGCACAACAAAACCCAGAAGCCAGTCTCGAGAGGCTGGTTCCACTAGTATAATTTTTGGCAGAGTGGAAGCTACTGCCAAATGTTTCTCATTGGGTCCTGCAGACTATAGAAAAAGGGTATCAAATACAGTTGGGGTCTCGCCCACCTAGGTTTATGAGGATAGGCCACCGTGCTGGGCCCCAAGCAGGTTCTGGTAAAATAACAAGAAGTGAAGACTGTAGGGCTGAGTAAATATGGACAGAACTCTTTACTGCCCAAGTACTTCAGAAATAATTTTAAAGGTATACATGTGTATAGTATATATATATCAATATGTATCAATATGCTGATTGAGGACTGTTGGGACACTCCAGGCACAGGATGGTTCTGTCGGGAGAGATATAGTCATTTGCACCTCATCTGTACCATTTGCATCACAGGACATATGCTTTCAACTACATACTGTTTATTTACTAGTATGTTCTAAAATCTAACTATGCCATGTTTGGTCTCATCTGACAGCTTATAAACTGAACTGAATGCTGGTGAACTTATTAGAGATATTAAAGTATCATAATGCACAATCTAGGTACTATTGGTTAAACATGCATTGAGGAGAAGATGTTAATGTTCTTCTCCCCCTCTTGATCATTACCCATTTGCCTCATCTTTTGGTTTCCTGTCGGTCGGTTTGGTGTTGGTATTCCACTCATGTTTAACAATGCTTTGCTCAGGGTATAAGAAGGAAAGGTAACTGTTGATATAGGAGAAAGGCTTTAACCCTGCCACTCCCGCACACCGGTGCGTAACCTCATACTACAAGAAACGCTTTTATAACCTCTTCTGCACAACAGTGCATTATTTGTTACAAATAAGTTTTCTGTACAGTCTGTTGTTCCATTCTACTGTCTGTATATTTAAACATGTGACTTAATAAATAACTTTGCCTGCTTTAAAGGCTTTGGGAATCTTTCCTTTTATCACTGATGATGTTTAAAGCTAAAGTGATTATAACTTTAATTATTTGAATCAGGTTGAATCCTACGTTTTCCTATCAGTTCTAAGAAAGACCTTTACCTTTAAAGAATAAGAGGTTAAAGAATAACAACAACTTTAATGGAGTCAGATTAATTATATTGGAGTCAGATAAATATTTGAATTATACACGTCATCCTTCAACTGCCTTTTGTTCTGATTACTGGTTCAAAATAGCAGCGTAAGCTTCCAGCCTTACATGACCCCATTAGAGAAAGGGGCCATAGAATATGTATCTCCCTCCAACAGGGAAACAGGGTTTTACAGCCGGTATTTCATAGTTCTAAAGAAGGATGGGGGATTGCGTCCCATTGTGGATCTTCGAGTTCTGAACGAGTCAGTCATGCAATTAAAGGGTTAGTTCACCCCAAAATGAAAATTATGTCATTAATGACTCACCCTCATGTCGTTCCAAGCCCGCAAGTCCTCCGTTCATCTTGGGAACACAGTTTAAGATATTTTAGATTTAGTCCGAGAGCTTTCTGTCCCTCCATTGAAAATTTATGTACGGTATTCTGTCCTTGTCCAGAAAGGTAACAAAGACATCATCAAAGTAGTCCATGTGACATCAGTGGGTTAGTTAGAATGTTTTGAAGCATCGAAAATACATTTTGATCCAAAAATAACAAAAACTATGACTTTATTCAGCATTGTATTCTCTTCCGGGTCTGTTGTCCATCCGCGTTCATGAGTATGCATAAACATGAGTGAAACTTTGGACAGTTGGTGGTGCTAGAGGGATTGAGTTAGAGACTCCAAATTTGCTATGGTGACTGTTCAGCCTATCCTCTATCAATGTGCCAAATTTCATAACTGCCACAAGCGGTTTTATGGGCAGCCATACGCTTATCCACTACACAGTACCAGCTCGCCTTTGTTTGGTTTTCCACTGTGTAAAAGTTGTACCTGTACCTGCTTCCAGGTACTTTTTTTCGTACCACTTCCGGCGAGGTTCTGAGCAAGCTGAGGCGATACTAAAATGTGACGTGAAAACACGGCAGACTGCTGATTGGTCAGAGAGAATCGTCACTATTCACTGCGTCATCATTGCACGCGCCAGACGGAGTATCCTGAATAAAAAACAGCAAAAACAAAACCAAAACCATCCAAAAACAGCATACACTCGATTTCCTCCATTGTCCTGTGTGTGTGGGTAGCGGGTGTGTCTCGCGTAGAAGATTAAGTCACGACAGTTTCCTGCGGCGTCGCTATGACGACCAGGTACTATTGTGGAGGTACTATCTGCAATGGAAAACGGAGCGAAAAGCGAGTCGAGGCGAGGCGAGTCGAGTCGAGCTGGTACTGGTAATGGAAAAGCGCCAATAGATTTCCATACAGAAGAAGAAGAAGAAGAAGAAACGAAAGATGAAGAATAATAGGAACGCCAATGATTTCAATAGGTGCTTGCGCACCTTCAGTGCTTGGCCCCTAAATAAAATAAATATTCACTTAACAAAATCAGCCAAATGAAAAGAAAAAAAAGGCAAATAAACTATACAATATTCACATATCAAAATTTACCAAAACAAAACACAATTGTACATAAACTTTAAATACTGGGAAAACCAGTGGTCTAATACACGATCAGATCCAGGTAAGTCTGCCAAAACACAATATACATGTTCAATACACCTTTAAAATATACAAATTGTGTTTAGCCCCTACATTTCAGTCAGACATTTCAGGTTTTTAAAAAAAATATATTAAAACACATAAAACATTAAATTACCTCCACGAGGTTTCCTATATTATACCGAACACGTCATATCACATGTCAGCGATCACAATGCCAAGTTTGTTGCTACTACGAAACAAACAAAACATACACGCTCAAGAACAAACAATACTCTGCTTATTGCACATAAATCACACTACCTACCCGGGTATCATCAACAACATGAACAGGAAAGAAGCTGACGCTATGAGATGTACACTCTCCACGCTCACACAGTACCACGCCAAACAACCATGTCTCTCACACAGTCTCGCGCCATGCACTCTTTAGCTCATTTGGACGGAAATTATGTGAGATGCATTTTTTTGTGATGTCACCCCAACATAAAAATAACCGAACACACTACAAACCCACTACACACACCTCCACTTTAAGAAATTCAATGTCCCGGTAACTACCTCATTACTACTCCTACTGCCATGGTCTAAATACAGTAAAATGAGAATTCACCACAGCATCACTTGAACCCAACTGAGGTACCCGAAATGGGTTTGCTTGACATCCAGCAGTGGGACATGTAGTACGACTGGGGCAGGGATTGTGTCCCCTCTATCTAATCCATTACCAATTAAAGCAGTAGAACCACCACACTCTGCATTTTCAGGTGAAGCCAAACCTTCACTTGATGTAGCAAAATTTGGGGGCTTGAGTATAAAACTTCTCAGAAATGCTTTTAAGAACAATCTTAGGCTTTGACTTCAGTGTCAAAAAAATTCTTAGTAAAAAGTAGGACTTGTCTAAGAGTAGGAGACTTTTATAAAGAAGCTAAAAGCAACTTTCAGTAAAGTTTAAGACTGATTCTTAAGTGCTGACTGAAGTGACACTTAAGTGCTTGCAAACTAAGGACTACAATGATGTCAACCCAAAATGGCCGCCCTCAACCACTGAATCAGCCAATAGTGAGCCTGCAAGGGTGAGGTCACAGCAGCATGACACCAATCATTTAATGTAATTATAGTAAAATCATTTAATTAAGACACTGAAACTTTAATATTTAAATTAATTCAAAAAAATTGCTTTGTATTGTGCAAAATTTTCATGAATTAGTATCGGGATCCTTTTCATTGATGTATGCCTGCTCATTTGCAGGTGGAGGATGATGCAAGCATGAGTTCTATCGCCGGCTCCAACGACTCCATGGAAGCTTGCAATCATCACCGCATGGTTTGAAGATCAGTTGGAAAGTCAATGAACTGCCACACAGTAGTGGCCAAAAGTGTTGACCAGCCTAGGAATATCCACATATTCACCCTTTATTAAAATACTATTAAAAATGAGTTCAAGATTTTGCTATCATATTGCGTAGTTGTGCTTGGATACAATTGTTTTATTTGTGATAATGCAATGAAACATGCCGAATCATGCAAAGAAATTATGAAAACATGCAAAAACAAGAGAGAACCAGTCAAATATTAATAACTGATTCTGTTGTCAATGTATTCCTTTTTTTGTGAGCTTTTCTTGTCAGCTGTATTTTGCCTTTTATTTGCCAACTACTTTTGTCAGATAAATTACGTTGCTTATTTTTTTTTAAGTTTAAAAAAAAGTTTTATTTTTTAAGTTTATTTTTCGTAAGTTTATTTTTTTGTTCTTCCTTCATTTTAAATATTTTTATTATATATATATATATATATATATATATATATATATATACTGTATATATATACTGTATATATATATATATTCCTCATATTTTGATGGTTTAAGCAAACTTGTATGGTCAATAAAAACAAGCAAAACAACTCAAACAAAAAAACTTCGCCCACCACTTTTGGCCACTACTGTATGTATGGAGTGGTCAGTGCCACAATAATGCTATTTGAGACCCTGCTTACTGTGGACTGAAGTGCTCAAGTCATCACTGGTGCACTGCTGCATTTTTACAGTTGCCAAGAAAATGTATTATTACTTTCATTTCTGCAGTCAGAGCATTGATTTGTAGAGTCGGAGAAGTAATTAGATTTCTTACAAGGTCAGTTGCAAAAAGAATACTTTAAATCAACTCCCTGTCATCATATCATAATATAACATAATATACATACAAATAACTCCAGTAGGCCTACATTATATCTTTGTTGGAAAGTGTGTGGTCTCCAAACACTCCCGCAGCTCTGATCGGTCCACGCTGCTCCGATGCATCTCGAACAAGGCATCAACAATAATAGACGTTGCGTTACTATGGATGCTCATGGGTTTGCGAAAATAAATCGGCATCCAAACACGGCGAATCCAACGCGTTCGTGCAGCTCGCCGTAACTTACATAGACGGATATTATAATCGAGCCGCTTTTAGCTCGACTAGCTGCTATTTAAAAATGGCGGTCACAAGTTTCTCTTCAGTCTTGTTGGCCACGGTAACCCCGCCCCCAGCCTCTGACGCAAGCGGTTCTTTCTTGGCTCCGTTCTAGACCCTGCAATGATTTGGTGCTACTTAAGAACCAGTTTTACTGGTTCGGAGCTGGTGCTTTGGCGGTGGAAAAACAAAGAACCGATTTGAAACTAGGCTCTGGCTCCGAACCAGCACCAGCTCTGCCTTGGTGGAAAAGGGGTATCTGCTGCCATCTTGTTACTCCTAACTAGGTTTGGATACCTCTCCAGCACTCTTACATAATTTAGGAGCTGAGCACAGTTTTCATTTAGGACACTTTTTTTCATACATGCACACATACAAATGCACGCATTCATAGACTCGCACACATACACATGCACGCACTACATGCTTAGCTACGTGCAAGAGTAACGGCCATCCGCCTCCCAAATTTCATTAAAAATCATCCCAATCCCCTCTTCTGCTGTCTAACACTTCTTTCGCCATGTATTTGTTCGTTTCTTTTATTATTTTATGCAATCCAAAACACTCTAACCTGCCGCGCTTCGTATCGCTCTGTTCAAATCCTTCCATCCCGCGCTGCCAGAAATATGGAAGCAAAATAATGTCAAATGTTTTTGAAATAAAAAAGCCTGTTGAATTGCACTACTTGAAAAAAAAAAATAGGCATTGCATTAACCATGCTTGCATTTTAATGCATTGTATTTTTAGTGCTTACATTTTTATGGGCTGAAATTCAACATGGTTGAATATTTAAGCTGTGAATATTTCAATTAAAAACATTTCAAACACCTTTTCATTATTAAAAATTCAATAATCCATATTCACCTTTCATATTTCACTTCCAAAATATTCAAACTGTTTAAAAATACAACCAATAATGTTCAACAGGCAATTTTCGGTCCATTTTATTTCGCTTTGCAAATTCGCTTCCACAAATTCAGTGGTTCAAATTCGACAGTAAATTCAACATTGACGTCCAGGAACTGCAGGAAAAGCAGTAGATTGCCGAGCATACTCTCCATCTGCTGTTAGTCTACCTCACCATCAGATGGTGCAAAAGCGCGTGTTGAAGACCAGCAACAGTTAGAACAAGTCATTCATTCATAAAACTCATTTACAGCAATGTAAGTGTATTTGTGATTATTATGACGGCTGTTTTATGTTAAATTCAGTGTCTTCACGGTTACTTTTCCTGTGTAGCCTACATGCATCTTTCTCTACCGTGAACGAGATTATAATGTTATTCCCCGATGCGGATATACAGATCCAATGTTACATTTTTGAGGTTGACATATATTTCTCTTGGTTGTTTAGTTGCCTTAACTTTATATTGTGGCGATGTGCTGCATGCAGGCTATTAGGGTTTCCCTCAATACTTCAGGATTCCCCTGCTGGACATATACAACGCTTAACGTAGCTTAATGGACTACAGTGATGTAAAAGACCAAACTCGCAGGCAAGCAGATGGACTCAGAATAACGCGCAAAGCTTAATGCTGAGCGTTTCCCAGTGATAGACTGGCATAAAGATGGCTTGATGTTGGACATTCGCACATTTAGGGACCGTCTCTAAAGTGTATACGACTTTGGTATACACGTTTCTAACTCCGATAGCATTTGAATAGAACGACTTACAGTCATAAAACCAACTGTAAAGTGTTCATTTAGTGTCAGGCATACCCTTTGGATTTTTTATATTTATTCAAATAAATTTAAGTTTGCTATTGAAGTTAGAAACGTGTATGCCAATGTTGTATGCAACTTTAGAGACGGTCCCTAAATGTGCTAAGCTTTTATCCAAAGCGATTTACAGTTAAACTAACAATAGGAGGACAATATCCAAGTGCTGTGACAGTTTAAGCTAATGCAATACACGTATGCATACTATATATATGTATGTGTTGATTTTATGGCAGTATATCACAAAACGCTCAGCATGAAACTTTGCGCGTTAAGTTCATATTCTGAGTCCATCTTCTTGCCTGTAGCCTATATAATAGCCTACAGCCTACTTCCCTAATAAGGTGCAAGATTGGTCTTTCATATCACTGTATCAACGGAAGGGAAATCCTTGAGTATGAGGTATTGAGGGAAACCGATTATAATCCTGTTCATGGTAGAGAAAGCTGATGACATGTAGAATACACAGGGAAAGTAACAATGAAGTTATTGAATGAAACATAAACACAGCTTTTGTGTGTTTATCATCTTTTCCGCATACTGACACAGATAATCATTTTCATTTTATGAATGAATGTCTTCGTCAACAACAAGCGCTTTTGCACCATCTGATGGTGAGGTCGACTAACAGCAGATGGAGAGTATGCTCGGCAATCTACTGCTTTTCCTGCAGTTCCTGGACGTCAATGTTGAATTTACTGTCGAATTTGAACCACTGAATTTGTGGAAGCGAATTTGCAAAGCGAAATAAAATGGACCGAAAATTGCCTGTTGAATATTATTGGTTGTATTTTTAAACAGTTTGAATATTTTGGAAGTGAAATATGAAAGGTGAATATGGATTATTGAATTTTTAATAATGAAAAGGTGTTTGAAATGTTTTTAATTGAAATATTCACAGCTTAAATATTCAACCATGTTGAATTTCAGCCCATAAAAATGTAAGCACTAAAAATACAATGCATTAAAATGCAAGCATGGTTAATGCAATGCCTATTTTTTTTCAAGTAGTGCAATTCAACAGGCTTTTTATTTCAAAAACATTTGACATTATTCTACTTCCATACAGAAAGCTGCTGTCATTTGCTGATGGAAAGCATGAAATTACCGTAACAAGCCATATATTGCCGAAAAGCGCATGTTGTCTACTGTCAGGGGCATAGCCGCGGGAACATATTTTGCCAGGGGGATGCTGGGCGGGCTTAATGGGCGGGGCTTGATATTGCAGGGCGGTGCTATGGTAGAGTTTTTTTTTAAACAAAATCCTAATATTAAAACAGCCCAAACAAAAAGATGAACAAATGAATGAGTACAGAGTTATGTGAACGCTCAGAACTCATGATACATTTTAAAAAGCACAGCACACAAATCTGCATATTACCTTATGATACTCACTCAGGAGTGCCGGATCACACAGAAAGCATAATCTCTGAAAGCGAAAACGCAAGACGCAAGACGCCAAATGCGGGCAGTGGAACGGGGGAAAACGCAAGGTCTCGAGGCGCATTTTAGTTGAACTTATTTTAACTTGAGTGCTGCGTTTTGCATTTTGAGAATGCTGTGTCATGCGCGAGACGCGAGCGCAACAGTTAAACACGGGTAGTGCATTCACACAAAAATGGAATTTTAGCAGAGTGGAATGGTTGACGTTCTGTGTGAACAGCCCTAATGCCGATGAATGCTTTAATCAATACATCTATATTTAGTTTTTTCACATGCATTAAATGAGTGTCAAATCAATTCTGAGATGCTGGTCCTCAACCAGTGTCACTTCACTCACTCCATGCGAGTTCGGCTTATTGCCTTATGATATATTCATTTCTTTTAGAGTCATAAAACCCTATTCGACAACATATAAAAACGAAATAATCTTTAGAGTAATTTTATATAGGTTGAAGGTGTTCTTAAAAAACAGGTTGAAATACAAAAAGTTTTTTTAAAAGTCATGTCATCTTAAATTCCAATATATTGAAACAGCTGCAGTCAGGGGGTGCTGCAGCACCCTCAGCACCCCTAGTTTCCGTGGCCATGGTCAGGGGCAATTTGAATGGTTTTGATAGTGCAAACGGTTGAAGAGTTACGGTAAAATGAATACAGCTTGTTGGTATGTGGTTCAGCGGCGACACAGCCGGTTTAAAAGGGTTAAGACAAAAATTTTACTCTAAGCAGCTTTATACATACGGTCCCTGGTCCCCAGTCCCCCTAACAAGTCAAGTCACCTTTATTTATATAGCGCTTTTTACAATACAGATTGTATCAAAGCAGCTTCACATTGATAACATGAAAATAATACAACAAATTTTGTTTCTAGAAGAAAATTGCATCATCGTCCACCCATAATAAGTCAGATCAATAATATTGTTGAATATTAAATGTCCCTAACTAAGCAAGCCAAAAGCCAAGGCAACAGTGGCAAGGAACCAAAACTCCATTAGGTGACAGAATGGAGAAAAAAACCTTGGGAGAACCCAGGCTCAGTCGGGGGCCAGTTCTCCTCTGGCCAACGAGCGAACAGTGTATGATTATGATCCAGGCAGCGTTACATGTCAGAAGTCAGATTGGTCGTGTCGATGAGGCCTTCATAGGGCTGATGAGGCTAGCACTTCAGGATGAGTCATGGTTAGGTCCAGGTGCAAATCCACCATCTGATCTGGATACGGCCGAGGTCCACCTCACTTCAGGAAACGGAGAGTCTTGTTGACACTTCAGGACTGCATTGTCGTCGCGTCCAGGCGCTGGTCCTGTGTATATATAGGTAAACACAAGCTACCTGACCTCCAGAACAAGGGTAGGGACGTAACTGTATTCACTTTTCAATTATTCCTTTACTTATCTGACCTAAAGCACTTGGGTCGGAAGCAGTGACTTCCACAACGAATCCATCACTTTACTCAGACTCAATCTCCTCCTCTACTCCTCCCTCAGCCACTGGGGCTCTGCTGACGTGAGGTAGGGACCGGCTTTAACTCAGATCTATCAAGGCACTTAGAAGGACCTGCACCATCTCAACGATCATCTTCTCACCGCACTCAAGAGAAAATCAATCGGCAACTGTGGATTCTGACCAAACATGAGTTCATAAGGGGAGTACTGTGTTGACTGATGAACAGTGGTGTTATATGCAAACAAAAGTTGCGGAAGGTGTGGCGACTTCCCTTTCTCAAAGTCCTCAAGTCGTGAAACGTTCAAATAAAACGTTTGCACTGACCATTCCCCTCAGGGTTGATATAGGGTGGTACGACTCTTCTGGATTCCATAAATGTCACAAAGATGTTTAAACAACTTGCTCTCAAAGCTACGAATGTATGTATACACTTGGGTACACCAAACATGCAAAACCACTTTTCCACAAGAATTTTAGCCACAGTCCTTGCTCTCTAATCTGAGGTGGCAAAGGTCTGAGTAAACTTGGAGAACACATCTTTCACCACCAAAACATTCTCATTAACATTGTTACATCGTGTGTTAGCAGGATTCATTCTCATGGAACGATCTAGCAGTTACATAATGTATTCATACATTTTAGTAACCTCATAACCTCTTATTAGCAGACAACGTAACTACAATGTCACATGCCCGTAATTTCATAACCATCACATTACCAACTCACCATGTCATCAGTACGTCCTCCTAAGGTTATAAGATAACCAAGAACATCCAGATACGTACTCTATTCGTAATATATTGGTAATTTCATGACTTACTGGCAACATAACTGCAACGTCAAGTGCCTGTAATTTCATTACCATCATTTACACAATCTTTATGTGCTCTGATGCAGCATTTGCCATTTAAAATGTGTAATTCAACGTCAGACAAAATAGTGAAGTTTCCCTTAATATAAAATGTTTCTTTCCACCAAGTCAGACAATTATAATTTGCTCATTATATTCTATATGTGGATATAACATGTCTTACACTTTTACTACGAATAAAAAGCTTTTATACAAATGTATAAAACAAAGTATGTACTTAAACTCTGGAAAGAGGTTACGTAACAGTCACATTTTTGTTAGCTGGAAAATCAATAAAAAAAAAAAAAAAATAGATGACTTTTAAAGTCATGTTGCTGTGAGACTTCCCATTTAGATGTGAAATTTAAGCTGTGGCCTTAGCCAGTACAGACCACTCACATTCACTACAACACTGTTTAACATTATTCCACATTCCTGGCCAATAACATCTTTCCCTTAACAAGGTAATGGTTCGCTCATCACCCTGATGGCCATGATTATTGTGCACGTTAAGAACCTCAGCCTGTAAAGCAATATGAAGTAATAGCTGCAAGACAGTCTCTCCTGCTGGTGGAAGCTGTACTTTGATATAATACCCCTTTATCCTCCCTAATCCGAGGCCACTGCCTTAAGACCTTCAGGGCCCTGGGCTACTTCTCCCTTCGAGGGTGGTGTTCCCCTCTTCCAGTGTCCCAAGAAAATTCCAATCACCGGATCGGAGGCCTGCAGTGCAGAGAGATCACATTTCTCTTGGATTGGTACAGCATTTACAGCTGAGGCTCTAACGACATTTGACTTCAAAACTTGCTGGCGCACAATCACCTCAGCTGGAACTACAGTCCCAGCATTACTCATCATCTGACTACTCCTAGTGGGTCAGGCAAACCTCTACTTCCAAATGCAATAGGCTTAATCTGTCCCCCCGGTTCTGAGACAAAACTGCTCCAAGACCACGGTGACTCAATTTCCAAAAATGAATCATACCCCCAACACTGGGGTATGCACCAACTTATCTTTAAGGGTCACAAAGGCTGTCTCACAATTATCAGTCCAGTGTTGTTCAAAGGAACCTGGAGTTCTACGAACAGGCTTCATACCACCTGGCAAAGCTCCCACCAACGTATGCAAGGGTGCGGCAACTGAAGCAAACCCTTCAACAAATCGGCGATAATATGAAGCAAAACCTAAAAAGGAATGCAATTCCGTCACATCACTAGGCCTTCGCCACTGGACAACGACACTTATCTTTTCAGGGACAGTAGCTACCCCCTCTGCTGAAATAATGCACCCCAGATATTTCACCTCAGTCTGGAATAGATGGCACTTTTGTAGCTTCAATTTCATGTGGTATTACTGGAGACATCCCAACACCATTTCTAACCTCTCCAAGTGCTGCTGGAAAGAAGTCGAAAAGACAACTATATCGTCAAGATATAAAAGCAAAGCATGAAACCACTGGTCACCAAATATCCTCTCCATGAGGCGCTCGAAGGTACTTGGTGCATTGCACAACCCAAAGGGCATCCTCATAAACTCAAAATAGCTGTCTTCTCCTGATCTAGACTGACTACGGAAACCTAGTTGTATCCAGTAGCTAGATCTAAGGTGCTGAACAACCTAGCCCCAGCCAAAGCGTCCAAGGATTCCTCAATCTTTGGGAGAGGGAAGGCATCCTTGCAAGTTCTCAAATTCAGTTATCGATAGTCTACTCACAAACTAATTGAACCATCCTTCTATTGCAAAACAAGAACATCAAGTTCTTCCTGAGAAGACAAATTAGGCCAAATTAAACTGCGAAAAATCCACTTAAGGGAGTTCTTCTACCGCCACAGCTTGAACTATAGCTACCTGCTCTCCAGTGGATCTCTGTGTATTCAACTCTACTTGTGTTGTTGTCTGCAATGAAACTAGATGAAATTAGAACAACGAACAACCATGGGCCGAATCCACCGATCCTGAGTCCCTACATTTATGACAGGTACTTCCAGCCTCCCTCTAGTTAGTGGCAGAAAGGCAGAAGATACAATCAAATCACAGGGTAAGTGACAATTCTCTAAAGGCTCCAACAAACCTGAAAAAAAAAAAAAAAAAAAAAAAATGTAGATCCTAAACCAGTGTGACAGATAGGCATCAACATCGATTCCATGTGACAATATTAGATCTAAAGTGTGATTACGACAATGAGTAGGTCCTGACACGTGTTGTCTAACTCCAATAGAGTTAAGAATGTCTGTAAATGCCAATCCCAATGCATCTTGTTCATTATCTATATGTATATTAAAATCACCAACAATTAGATCTTTATCTGCACCCAGTACATTTTTTTTTGTAATTTTTTCTAATTTTTAGAAAATTAGCAAATTCTTTGATAAAGTCTGTATGGTGCCCTGGTGGCCTGTATACAGTTCATTCTCCTATGAAGAGCAGAATAAAAATTAAAAAAGAAAGAATAAAAAGAAATGTAAATTTTTGGATCAAGAAAAAAAAAAAGGCAAAGCAAACTGATTTAATAAAATAAATAAAAATATGTTACTCGCGGCTCATTTTGAGAGGAACCATACAAAGGGATACTAGGGCATGTGTTGAAAGTGAAGAGGGGAATTGTGTGAGTGTTTTGGGGAAAGAACAGCCACGTATACAGCAAAAGCCACAACCTTCAGCAATGGGAAGTCTCTGTTTGTTGGTGAACGGAAACAGCAACAGCTCCGATAGGGAAGATCTAGACGGTCGTCAACCCAGCTGGTGTTTACACCGAAGTCCCAGTTGACGCTGAAGAAGCCGTCATAGTGGAGTGCCGTGCTCTTCCACATCCGCTCCAGCGGTGGCACAGCGTTCTACCCGCTGATGAATATGTTCACTCAATATGTTCACCTTCTTCCTTCGATATCTTTTACTGTTGGCATTCGGTTTTCCTTGAGGCTTCACGGTTCTCACCTGGTTGATGCTCACGCAAACACAACCTACACGTCTTTTTAACCACTTTCTTCTCTCCCTCCTTTAGTTTAAATTCCTCCTTTTTATACCAATACCTCATTTCATTTTTTTCCAATTTGGCAATGGAAATGGGTGGGGATTAGATTGATTTATTTGTTTTTTGAATTGTCGTTTCAGCCTTGTCACAAGTAATACTGAAGATATCTATAGTTTCTGTCATAACACAGCACATCAAGGTTATGGTCTGTGATCATATCATTAACAATAAGTGCTTTTGAAGTAAGGGATCGAATATTCAGCAACCCAAGCTTTATCATTTTTTCATCTACATTATATTTGTTTTTTATTTGTTGAACATCAATAAAAAAAAAATTATCCTTAAATGGGTTTGGGAGTTTTTTGTATGTCCTAATTCGGGGAACAGACACAGTCTCTATATGATGATATCTAGGTGAAAGAGGCTCTATGTGATGGGATTTATCTGACCTTGGTGACGCGAGGCCGCTAGCAGACGGTCGGTTAAGCCAGTCTGTCTGCTTCCTGACCTGAGCCCCAGATTGTCATGTTTGATCTCTAAGACTGTTGCTGAATCCTCAATCGCTATTCCCTATGTTAGTCCACTTATACAGTTCACTTGAAGGAGTAAATGAAAACCAGCGAGCGAATTCGGACAGCTGTTGAGCGTACATCGGCTGTACACTCGTTATTGCTGTGCAATGTGGGATAGAATGAGTGCATTCAATAACGTCCACTATGGTTCTGGACGCCACTACAAATGGCTGTCCCTTCAAATAATGCCCTATTTGAGGGTATAGGGGGCGATTTCGGCTTCAGCTTATGTGACATTTTACACGAGAGAAGAGCGGCACCACCTCAGGAGGGATGAAGACCATCTCTTTTTAACAGGTCAGGTCTGCCCCAAAAACTTTTCCAATTATCTATAAAACATGTTTTCTTTTGCAGACACCACTTAGACAGCCAGCCATTGAGTGAGGACAATCTACTAACTATCTCATCACTCCTGCGAACAGGAACGGGGCCAGACCAAATTATAGTGCCTGACATCGTACAGTACAGGTCAAAAGTTTAGAAACATTACTATTTTTAATGTTTTTGAAAGAAGTTTCTTCTGCTCATCAAGCCTGCATTTATTTGATCAAAAATACAGGAACATTTTTTTTTTTTATATTGTGATATATTATTACAATTTAAAATAATTGGTTTTCAATTTATTATACTTTAAATGATCATTTATTTCTGTGATGCAAAGCTGAATTTTCTGCATCATTACTCCAGTCTATCACATGATCCTTTAGAAATCATTCTAATATGATGGTTCATTATCAAAGTTGGAAACAGTTCTGCTGCTTAATATTTTTTTATAACCTGTGATACTTTTTTTAGGATACTTTGATGAATAAAACGTTTTTTTTTTTAAAGAAGCAAATGTTTTAAAAATAGAAATCTTTTGTAACAGCAATATACACTACTGGTCAGTCATTTGGGATCAGCAATTTTTTTTCTTTCTTTTTTTGAAATAAATCAATACTTTTATTCAGCAAGGATGTGTTACATTGATAAAAAGTGATTGTAAAGATTTATATTATTAGAAAATATATATATTTTTTGAATAAATGCAGTTCTTTTTAACCTTTTATTCATCAAATATATTAGGCAGCAGAACTGTTTCCAACACTCATAATAAATCTGAATATTAGAATGATTTCTAAAGGATCATGTGATAGACTGGATGTCACATGTGACAGACTGGAGTAATGATCCTGAAAATTCAGCTTTGCATCACAGGAATAAATAACATTTTTAAGTATATTCAAATAGAAAACCATTATTTTAAGTTGTAATAATATTTCACAATATTACTGTTTTTTCCCCTGTATTTTTGATCAAATAAACGCAGCCTTGATGAGCAGAAGAAACTTCTTTCAAAAATATTTAAAAAACTTAATGTTTCCAAACTTTTGACCTGTGGCCAGTTGCATAAACTGTTCAGACTAGTCTTACAAGTTAGTCATCCAATTTTATTCTTTAAAACTGTTAATAACTTTTTATTAAAGTCAGTAACATAAAAACGTAGATTGGTCTAATTTGACACCGAACAGTAAGACTGATTACCCCTAACTAACTTCTAGTTGATCATACTAGTTCTTAAAGGTCCCATGACATGAAATTTCCACTTTCTGAGGTTTTTTAACATTAATATGAGTTCCCCTAGCCTGTATATGGTCCCCAAGTTTCTAAAAATTTTAATCGGTGTAAATCGAGCTTTTGCTATTTTTCTCTGCCTTTGAGAAAATGGAGGCTCATACGCG
Organism: Leuciscus leuciscus; assembly: GCF_965113295.1. NCBI lineage: Eukaryota > Metazoa > Chordata > Actinopteri > Cypriniformes > Leuciscidae > Leuciscus > Leuciscus leuciscus. Next base: position 42,742,930 of record NC_138733.1, read on the forward strand.
CTGATCTTGAATCTCCTCCTTATGACGTCATAAGGAGAAATGTTACCTCCCCTTTCTCTGCTTTGCCCGCCCAGAGAATATTTCTCGCCCATGAGAAAATGAGCTAGGAAGTAGGAACGCGCGCGCGCGATTTTAGTTTGTCCACGAGAGATATCATGGCTTTTGAGCGAGCGAAGCATAATAATTGCTCAATAATTGGATGTACAAATGAACATCGAATGGTCAATTCAGAGCTGGGCTTGCTGAACGTCGGACAAGTAAGTCAACAAATGATATATAAGTGTGTTGCTTTACTGTTTATGGTTACCTAGCTTCTTACACGTAGAATGTGGCTGTCACATTAGCTATGCAGTTACTTGCGCTAATGTAAAGGTAGACAGCATCAAGTTACATATACTGTAACGCGAGTGTTGTACATTTCTTTGTTATTTGGATAACCGTTTTCCTGTTGGTTATATGGCGCGCACGATATCCGCATTTCAAGATCGCAGAGCTTGATGTAATTGTAATAAGATAAATTACAGACGTTACAGATCTCTCATGAAAAGGCAACAGTAGGTTAGCGTTAGCTACATGATGATAACTGTAAACCATCCGAATAAAGTACCGTATCCAGACATAATATTTTAAACTAACCATTCGGAAACGTCCTGCTGGAGCCGCTGAGTTGCAACTTCTTCATCCGTTGCTTCTCGATCTGGATCAGATTCTGGGTCAAACTGAAATGCTTGAACGACTGCGTGTCTTCGTGCCATTGCAATATATCCAACATAAACAAACATGCATGGTACCGTTGCGCAAGATGGTCAAGGCCACACCCACCCTCCACCTTGCGCTGCCTTTCTCCTCCTCATTATCATTTAAAGCTACAGACACCGAAACGGCCTGTCTGAAGGAAGCTCATTCTGGGACTGGCTTGTAGTGGCTATAATTCTGCACCGAGGCTGAATTTTTGGAAAGAGATTTCAGATACAGTACTAAGGACCACTAAGGACTATATTAAAGCCTACAAAAAGTAGCATGTCATGGGACCTTTAAGACACAGTCTTAACATAATGGCTATGTTTATGCAACTGGCCCCTGTACTGTACTTGTGAGTTCACACACCTCTTTAACATTAATTTTAGTGATCTCTGACTGGCGAAGTCGGATATCATTAGTGCCGGCGTGAATGATAATCTTAGAGCATTTATGTTTAGCATTAGCCAGCACTAAGTTCACTTTGATGTCAGGCTCTCTGGATCCTGGCAAAACATTTGACTATGATGGCTGGTGTCTCTACTTGCACGTTCCAAAATCGGCAATAACTAGGGCACTTTCAACAGGTGTTTCATTGAGTGAGGAGAACCGGTTTATTGTTGTAATCGGAACGGAAGAGCGGTGTTTTGTCCTGCGACTACAGCATCTCACCGTCACCCAGTTGCCCTGCTGCACTGGCTCTACTTCAGCCGGAACCAAACAATGTTCTTAGTTCTCTGAATCACATTTACGTACATTGGAGAAATGATCGTAAGATTAAATGTAGTGCGGTTTTTATCATGTTTGTTGATTGATTCCTCAATGCTGGCGCGAGCTGGATGAAATATTCTTAACTATATCAACCCATAATCTGACTAGTGATGCAGCCCAAATCATAATCACAACCTGTTTGTTTGGCCAGAGGAGAACCAATCCCCCGGCTGATCCTGGTTTCTCCCAAGGATGGAGTTTGGGTTCGTTGCCATGTTGCCTGTCTTTTACTATATCTTTATATGGCAGCGATAGTAAAGGCAGTACGCAGTTCATCCATGTAGAATTCAATATGGCGTCGAATTCAATATAGAATTCAGTACAAGGTCTATTTGTCAAAGTGTTGCTGCTGCAGAATTTGCATCAAAACTTTGAGAAACTGTTGAAGAAGCTGAGCCTCGATATTTTACTAGAATCTAATGATGAATTAAGAGAGCAATTGATAAGAATATTAGGTTGGTTTTGATTTTTTTTTTTTGCAGTTTAAATTGGTAGTATTTGTATTTTAAGTTAAAAAAAACAACCAAAATAACATTTAATTCTGTGTATAATTATAATCCAGAAATATTACCTTAAACTAGATCCATAAAGTTTGATGACAAACTTAGCTATTGGCTTGACAAAGTCTGAAAGTACTTGAAGTTAAGATTTTACTCGACATTTTATTGATTTCATTAACATGTTCTAGCACAGTTGATAGGATTCGGCAAGTAGCAGGCATGTTTCTAGCATGGTTTTTTGCTAACATTTCTAGCATAAATTAACATAGCAACACGTCAATACGTTAGCAAACATGTTTCTAGAGTGATTTAACTATGCTATCATGACTTAACACATTGCTAGCATGTTTTTCAAACATGATTTAACACATTGCTAACATTTCTACCATGAATTAACGTGTTGCATGTTTTATTACATTGTTAACATGACTCAGCACGTTGCTAACATGTTTCTGCGTGTTGACAGACGGATATAGGGTGGATGCAGGTTAAATACTAAGCAAGAGTTGATGTTTGAAAATTGAACCCCTCAATAAGACTATTTACGGATTTCCCGTAGTTTTGATCATCAGGATTAAGGGAAAACCGTAACTCGGATCAGCTAGAAGAGACTCCGCATAGATTCAGATCAGGCTAAAGGTTGGGTGGTCAAAGCTAGAGCACATTAAACTCAGAGATATGGTCTCAGGAGTTGATCATACCAACATTATAAACGCACTATTATTCCCAATAATAGCACAAAATCACAATGAACCTGATATAAAACAGCATTACCTGAATTAATCATCTTCAGAACACAACCTTCTTTCAATTCAGAAACTTTACTCATTACTTTCATTGTGAAAAACTGGCACACTGAGAAACATAACCATGAGGATTGTAAAGATACTGGAGCGTATCGGGCCTTACAGGATTAGTTCACCCCAAAATGAAAATTTCCTAATAATTTACTCACCCCAATGCCATCCAAGATTATCCATGTCTTTCTTTCCTCAGTGGGAGAGAAATTATGTTTTTTGAGGAAAACATTTCTGGATTTTTCTTCTAACAATGGACTTCATTGGTTACCATCGTTTTTAAGTCCAAATCAATACGCTGATTTCACGCAGCCGCCATTTTGAAATCGAAAGTGAGGCTCCGGTGGGAAGAACCCCGGAAGTAAAGATAAACAACAATGCCTTGGATTACCAACCTGAAGCTGCTGCCGCGATTTACACTATTGGATGTTAATATTCAATATAGGATATGTATGTAGTTCATTCCTGCTTCTTTTTTTACATTCTGAATTATATATAAAACAAATATTTTATTTATAAATGAATTTCACTGTATATAGTCTAAAGTATGAAAGAAATGTATGTACATTTTTAGAATTGACACAACATCATTAAACAACAATACGCCATCGCATTCACGACTCTCCTGTGATTAAAGGCGACACTTCCGGTTTTCTTCCCACCGGAGCCTCGCTTTCGATTTCAAAATAACGGCTGCGTGAAATCAGCGTATGCAGTTTCAAAAGTGTTTGAAGTGTTTAAACGGGCTGTACGCGATCACAGCTGAAGAAGAGGTTGTTATCTAGCGAAACGATAGGCCATTTTCAACAAAAAAGTACAATTTATAGACTTTTTACCTTCAATAGTTCGGATTGAGCTGATCAACAAACGGACAGGGAACTACGTCATCATGTTGAAAGGTCACGCCGGCAATACTATTTGAACTACTATTCATATTCATCAGAATGTTATTCATATACTATTCATATTCATATTCACTGAATACTATTACTCTATATTTATACCATGGTCTGGGTGAATACTCGATTCTGATTGGCTGCAGGGTGTCCATTAAAAAGTGATAGAGGACACTAGTAAAGGAGTTCTGGTGAAACTGACTGTTTACCGTTCGAAATGAATAAATAAATGCGCTGGCTACATCAGCTGTGCGTAACCATAGCAACAGGCAGTCAAAGTATCTATACAGACTATAAATCGAGCGGACTATAAATATCTCTGGTTGCTAAATAAACCGTCGGGCGTAACCAGGGAAACCAAGTTAAATGTTTAAAAAATGTTATTTGGCAAGTGACCATGGTATAAGCGGGTTAATGCCCTTCGAGGTGTCCATTGTCAGGTATTAATGGACTTCACTGCGCGTCGGACGCTTCACGCCTCGCCGTCGTCCATTAATACCTGACAATGGACACCTCGAAGGGCATTAACCCTTACATATATAACAGCAAACAATACTATTTGAACTATCCTCCTACGTACGGTCGCATTGTAAACAGTGGGGCGGTTCTTCTGCCGGCGCCGGCGCGACCTTTCAACGTGATGTCGTAGTTCCCTGTCCGTTTGTTGATCAGCTCAATCCCAACTATTGAAGGTAAAAAGTCTATAAATTATTATTTATTTTTTTAAATGACCTATGGTTTCGCTAGATAACAACCTCTTCTTCAGCTGTGATCGCGTACAGCCCGTTTAAACACTTCAAAGACTTTTGAAACTGCATTGATTTGGACTTAAAAACAATGGTAACCAATGAAATCCATTGTTAGAAGAAAAATCCAGAAATGTTTTCCTCAAAAAACATAATTTCTCTCCCACTGAGGAAAGACAGACATGGATATCTTGGATGGCATTGGGGTGAGTAAATTATTAGGAAATTTTCATTTTTGGGGTGAACTAATCCTTTAAATCCAGCGCAGTCCTGATGAGTCTCAGAGAGATCGCACGTTCATAAGGCAAGATTAGAAAGAGACATTCAGATCAAAACTGAACACTACTGAAACTCATCCAAATCTGATCAATATTAGTTAGGCTCTCGGGAAAAAGAAAAGAAAAATTAAGATTTAATAAGAACAACAAAACACAAATGGTGAGCTGGAAATAGTTTACACTTAGAAACATAATTACCGTTTATATAAGATTAATCTTCAGTGTTATAGTGTATAGGAAATCTGTTCAAAGCTCTATAAGACACAGAACACTTTGATTTGGATGGGGTGACTTCACTTCAATAGATTAGTGACTGGGTTTTATATATAGAGTAGTATTTCCGTGGGTCAGAGATGAGTTTGAGCGCTCGGTCAGACGGCGGACAGCTGAAGAGAGGCACCACTGGGACACATTTGAATATTTATTTGAATAGGTACAGAGCCTGTGAGTCCATGTCCAACAGGATAGGTACACCATCTATTTTTGTCTTCTTTTGAAACTACATATTTGCAAACAAGGAATGCCGCTGGGGGAGGGGGGGGGTAAAGAAAACATAATATAGCCATCGAGAGGTTATGCAAAACAAATTTAGCTCTACAGTTCAGAAACAGAACGGATGGGAAACAGCGCTATCAGTCCGCATCTGCTGTAATATTGCTCAACACTGAACATGAATATCTACAAGTAAAGATGGACTGTGTTTGAGTGGGAGTAACTGCCCATCTTTGCTAATGTTCACACACCTCCAAATGTGCAAAACGCTGTAGAATTGCTCGTCGGTCAGGAACAGTGAGGGGCTTAAATGGGAAGAAAAACGATGGTCACAGAAACATTACAGTAGGTACTTTGTTTTTAAAAGAAAAGCAAAAAAAAAAAGGTTTACACTTACGAAACTAAAACCCACTAAAATGAACTATGCTGCAGTTTAGCACATGCAAAGGATACGCGTCTGAACCCCCCCCGCACACATGATCACGTGACCCCGCTCAGAGGAGGGTCCGCAGTGTTTGTGCAGAGGTACCACACAACAGTGCACAATGTGCAGTACATGTATTTACACCAGCACTGAGAAATTAAAAGCAGACACGAGGGATAGACGGAAAAGAAAACAGGCTAAGGGAGAAACGCACACACTGGGAACAAAACGCACATCCCCGACCGATCATCCTCGACGAATCCACTCAGTCCAGTGTCATCAGCACTAAATCAGGTTTAAAAGGAAAAGGGGGGGGGGGGGGGGGGAATTAAAGTCATGACATTGTCTTCTTTAGATCACTGATGCCGAGTCAAGGTGATTTTTTAATCTTTTTTTAAATCCATTTAGTCTCCTCTCTTCCGGGCTATTCCACAATTTGCCGCTGAATTGGTCACCTTCCACACGCCGGTTGATTTTATTTTTTCCCATGTCGACTCGTTACATTCAGTCCTGCATTTCATCAGTCAGTCAAGCACACACACACACACACACACACACACACACACACACACACACACACACACACCATCACGTCCATTCACTTGCGCACATGCAGCACAGAAACGTTAGCGTGACGTCGCTAGCGTACGGGAGAGGGCTCTGGTCTGCTGGGTCCGTTCTCCAGCACGTCAGATCAACCCCTCAGGGGTCATTCACACACACTCACGCACTTACACACACACTCACGCACTCCTCAGAAGTGTGTTCGTGTCTCTTTGTTGTTGATGAGGTCCTCAATTATTGTCCTTACCTCAGATTACTAATGTGAGACGTCTTGGTTACTCCCATTGGTTGGGTTTGGTTTTGTTGAAGAGACACACGCCAGGCAGTTTTGGTGAAGTTTGCTCCGAGCGCGTTCGGTTTAGATGGTGGTGTTTTGAAACGCAGTATTCACCCACTCACTCTCACTCGCATCGCATCCACTCAAAGCCATCATCATCATTATCATCATCTCAAACGCCGACGGGACGCTTTCCTTCGGGAGGAACTCCACTCAATTTCTCTTGGGTTTAGATGCAGCTGGATCCCATCAGCCAAGCACAACGGACCTAATATTTATCATCATCACACTCTCTCTCTCGCTCTCTCTCGTTCGCTCTAATTATTTTTAATGTTGAACAGAGTGCTGCATCACAAACAAAACTCCAGGTGTCCCGTGGCGTCTAGAACTGGAACCCTTCTGCTGGCACGTTGGTGGGAGAACTGAAGTTGTACGTTCCTCCTTGGATGGCTTCGGGAACCAGGTTGGAGTCCTCGTCGATCTGAAAGAGAGAAGCCAGCGGTTCAGTGAGTGACTCGGGCTGGGGATCGATTCCTGATTTCCATCTAAACGTTGAGGGTGTGTTCTGCTCAGATCTCTTGCAGCTCAACCAATAGCGTGAGTTTGGGGCGTGGCTAGGGTTGAATTATAACGATACTGATTGCTTCCTAATTTCGATTCTAATAAGGTAAAAAAACAACAGCTTGAGATATTCACATTTAGTCTCATTGCAAAACATTTAATAGAAGCTGAAATCATGAACAAAAGTCAACAGGCTAAAGAACTCTTACACAAGGAACGTTTGCCTGTGGTTTAAACATACCGTAGAAAAATAACTAGCCTAACTAATATACATTTCAAGCATTATTAAAGACTATAGACACTCTGTAATTAAAAAAGAAGAAATAAAAAAATGAGCAATCACAAAACAAATAGATGCAACTGAACAAAGATACGATTGTATAGTGTTTTAGATTATCAGGTGTTCAGAAACTAATGAAGTGTAAAATAACTCTGCAGTTAATAAATAAAATACACATTATAAATATAGTTACAAAAGTTATTCAGTGAAGAGTGAGTGGATTCTGTCTCTTGTTGTTTGAGTGTTATAGAGACGCAGCAGGAATATTAGTGCTGTCCCTTTAAGAGCTGCACAGTGTAGTGACTCACGGAGTCGTCTCATGCTTGAATTGTTTAAAGTCATATCGATTTCTTTGAGCATTTCAATAAATGTTCAGTTGAAATTTAAATTTCTGAAACTGAAATTGAATTTTTTTTACAAGTATCCGATTCCAGATTCAAGTCTTATGAGTAACATGGTGTTGCAAGTGAACTGATCTAACTACTTTTTAAAATAATTTTCTCAGTGATAAATTAACATATTCCTGTGTGTGTGTGTGTGTGTGTGAGTGAGTGAGTGAGTGAGTGAGTGAGTGAGTGAGTGAGTGAGTGAGTGAGTGAGTGAGTGAGTGAGTGAGTGAGTGAGTGAGTGAGTGAGTGAGTGAGTGAGTGAGAGAGAGAGAGAGAGAGAATGTGCGTGCAGGAACTTACATCATCAGATGAGAAGAACTGATCGATGATCTCATAAGCCAGTTTGTAGATGTCCTCATTCTCATGGTTCTGCAGCTGCTCGATTTTCTCCAAACCTGAGCAACAAATGATGATTAAGATCTTCAAAAACACATGCAACAACAGGACCTTCATGAACTTAAACCCGTTTAAAGCCAGATGAAACAGCGCTGCCATCCTCAACACTGATGCGGAAAACAGGAGCAACACTGAGCCAAAACTATACAGTGAGAGGCTTTTCAATCCACAAATCACCAACATTTACTGTAATAACACTGACTGGAACCATAGTATTGTAACAGAAATGTGGGATATTCATATCGAATTTTATTATATTATTAATGAACACATGAATTAAAAGTATTTTTTGCTATAAAACTATAGTTTGTGCATTTGTATTATACTAAATGTATTTAGGCTACTGTTGTTCATAAATACCATAGAAACAATAGTTACTTTTTACCATGGCGGTAGGTTGTACTGAATCTTCAACATCCCTTCAGATGTTCACTCATGTTTATAAGCAAGAGGTGATCGTGTTCACTCGCGCTGCTGCTTAAACTGAGGCGCCTATAGTGATCCGTCACGCACATTAAAGCTGCTCTAAGCGATGCTGGGTGATGTCACGTCTTGTTGACATTCAAAGTATTGTCAAACAAAACGGAGGCTAGCTCGACCCTCCCTCCTCCTCATCCCGTCCCCTACCCATTCAATCATTCTTCTCTGTTATTGGCTGGAACACAGTTGATGTTATGTTTCGTGGTCCAGGCTGGGCCAGTTTGTTCTTGTTGTCGTTTGTGGAGCCTGGGCTGTCTACAGAGACCGCGTTTTGTACAGTGTGTTCAGGGGAAAGGCAGCTAGCGGATAGTGAGGAGATGTTTGCTGGATGTGACAAAAAAAAAAAATGTCTTGGCCTAAATAACGTGTGACATCACTTAGAGCAAAAAGCGATTGCAGAGCGTCAAACGGCACTTATTGTAAGAACTTCATGATCAAACTGACAATTGAAAAATGATACTGTGTTTTTTAACGAAAGTAACAAAACGAAGAGCTTATTGCGATCATAGGTTAACGGTGTTTCGGCTACAATGCTGTATTCGTCTTGTATACATAAGAGAGAACATGTGTACCGTTACACCCCTAATTACCATTTAATCAAATTTCAAGGATACTAAATTAGTTGTTATATAAGGTAAAGTGAGGTTAACCTCAACAATGGGCCAGAGCTGGGTTTTTCAGTCCGGTTTGAATAGTTACACCCCTAACACACACACTAGCGCTCTCACCTCCACACTCCTCGATGAGGTTGGCGATGGTCTCGGCTTCATCGTCGGCCATCTTGAGGATGTTACTGAGGCCGTCCAGCACGACCTGCACCACCTGCGCGTCTTTGACCGTCAGCAGGTTACAGAAGGGAGGAATCACCTGCTGCTGGATCAGGTACGCCACCTGTGGGCCGAGACGAGAACACATGTGAACACGCCGCTCCTCACACACACACACACTCACGTCCGGGCGAGCGGCTCACCTGATCCTTTCTGCCGCTGATGGTGAGGTTGCTGATGGCCCACGCCGCCTCCTTCTGAGTGCCGAAATCTCCCTGTGAGAAACACACCAGTGTGATACAATGAGTAAAGCTGTATTTTCTGTAAAGCTGCTTTGAAACGATGTGTATTGTGAAAAGCGCTATACAAATAAATGTGAACTGAACATTCATCATTCACTGATCAAAACTAAAGTGCATGTGCATGAGTTTGGGTCACCCACCTTATCCAGCAGCAGAATGATCATGGGCACTAGATTGGCGTCGATGACGGCCTGAACCTGCTGCTGGTTCCCTGCGGTGATGTTGGACAGGAACCACACGGCCTCCTGCGGGAGAACACACACACTCAGCACAGCAGCGTCAGGGCTCATGACGGGGTCATGTGTGTGTGACGAGCGAGTGGATCAGATCTCAGGGCGAGCGTGAGGTTCACAGGCCCTGCTGAGGTGGAGACGCTGGCAGAGGAGCTGAGGGTGAGGATGATGATATTGAGGCTCTAATCATCGGCCAGGCCGCGGACAAGCCTCGCAGGGGGCGGCCCGCCTCAGATGCACTCCTGTATCAGCACTGGTGTGTATGACACCCGCACCCATCAGCCACTCACACACACACTCACACGTTACTCTGAGCTGAACATTAAACACATGCTGATCTAACACTATTCAGGCGTCACTCGTGCCAGCGCCACACCTCAGCTGTCATCATATCCAACATCACGTACGCCATGATATTACAGTTATTACAGTAGTGCAGGGCTCGACATTAAGCCGTTTCATGTGCTCGTCCTTCAAGGAAATCTGCCATTCACTTGTCAGAGTAAAACATTTGCTTGTCCAAATGAATAAATGTGTTGTAAAAATAATTTATTCTGAAGCAATATTCTCAGTGTTCAGTCAGCTGCATATTTATGATATTTTAACCTTTATAAAGGGTATTTTTTCACAAATCATTTTAAATATATGCTGCATGTTTCAAATTTAAATTCTAAAATTTGAACAAACTAGAGTAATAAGACACTATAGGGCTGTTACCAATTTAATTAAGTAATTTACACTGAAAAATTACAACTGCATTAAATAATGTTATGAGATTTTTTTAAATATTTTTTTGAATATACATATAAGAAATGTTGGAAAGAATGAGACTTAAAGATGAAACTTTACCTGGTTACCAGTAGGTGGCGGCAGGTGACCATCTTAATGACATTGAATCATTCATTCAAAAGATTTGTTCGTATGTTAACTGAGTTTCTTTGAGCTGCACACATTTGTTTCCATTTCTCCTCATGAAGCGGAGCGACGTTCAACAGCACAACCTTGTTACCGTCACTATATTATATATTATTATTCACGATCAATCGCCACTTATGTGTTTTGGTGATTCCCTAGTTATTTTTTTGTCATTAACATTTTAATCAGGATACTTGAGTGAAAGAACTCTTAAAATTCTTTCACTTGCCCCTTCGAAAAGTCCACTTGTCCCAGACAAGCGTTAATGTCGAGCCCTGGAGTGGATCCTGACATTGTCCACATTCCCAGTTACCTTGTTGATCTTCTCTTTGGGGTGCGTGAGGAGTGCTGGGAAGTGACCCAAAGCATCACAGTTGAGCACCACCTGAGTCTGTTCATCAGTTCCTGTCACGATATTCCCCACCGCTCGCAGCGCTGCCGTCTGAAGCCATAAAGCAGACCGTTATACACAGGCATCACACGCTAATCGCTTTAATGAGTGAAGAGGAAGACACAGGGTTCGTACAGGTACTGGAAAATCTAATTACAGGACTTTCAAGCACTACTTTTTGGATTTAAGGAATACAATCTGAGATCTCACTAATCAAACAATATCTTTATTACCTTTAAATAAAAAAGGTAAATAAAAAACCAATAAAACAAAATGGTACAACTAAAGTGCAGCACATGCAATAATTTTGGCAACTTTAACCAGTGAAAGGATACCAAGACTAAGATATCCATTTCCTTACTCAAACTGATTTTCCCCCACATGAATATATGATTGACCTGAAGAATGAAAGCTGTATCATATACTTGGATATTTATGAGCAAAATCAAGCTCAAAGCAATGCAAAATGGTTCTATATCTATATCAGACGGGTTGCAGAGTTGATTTTGCATGAAAGGATTGTTTTATCGATAAAATTAAATACTAATTTCACATATAGTCTTTCAATAATTCAAGCACTTAAGACACTTTTATAAATATGGCTTTTTCAAGGGTTTTCCAGGACTTGAATGTGACTTGTTGAAATTTGAGCACCTTGTACGAACCCTGAAGAGAGAACAGGTCACATATCTCTGAAGTCACATCAATATAAAAGGCTCTTCCATACCTGAACTTTGACCTCCTGGTGGCTCAATAAGGGGACGAGGTACGGTACGATCCCGGAGTCGATGACCATCTGGATCTGCTCGTTGCCCGCGTCAGTGAGGTAAGACAGCGCCCAAACCGTGTCCACCAGGATCTGCACAGAGCTCAGAGTTAAACCTGTGTGCCCACATGACACCAGTTACAGTCACATGACCAGAGCAGCACTTACGTTGACGTCAGTGTGGTGAATGAGCACACACAGCGCAGGAAGAATCTGTGTGAAGACAGACAAGAGATTAGCCCAGTTTACACCAGCAAACACACCAGGTTTACGTTTACAGAGACTGATAATCCAATCATGAAGTGTCAATTGCAGTCTCCATTTACAACGTTTGACAGCATCGAGCACTAGAAGTGACCGCAAACATGTCTACTGAGGGCATGAGTGCAATGGCCAAACAGAGTTATTTAAATTTGTTCAGTATCAGTCAAAATCAAGAGTGCAGAGTCTCATAGACAACAGTGCACACATGTAAACGAGATTCACTGGGAAGAGTAGACTAGAGACAGAAGTTAATTGCTGGATTGCTGCAAAAATGCCACAGAAATTAATATAAAAGCCCCCAAAACACACGGGTGACTTTTTTTGTGCATTTCAAGACAACAGAAAATTAGATTGATTTTATGCACCAGTTCAATAAACAAGTTGTTTATATTAAGCGACTTGCATTTCAGACAATATTGTCAATCTGTGTTCTATTTCTACAACAAAAAGCACTAAACAAAACCCGTGGCCATCTCTGATCAACTGGAAATGGGGTTTCATTCCTGACTCAATCTGCATTTCTGAACGCAGCTGTTGAGCGAATGATAAAATAGTCCATCTGTGTTTGAATGAATGATTCAATGACTCGCTCATTAAGATGAGGTGTGTTAAAGGTGGGTTGAAGCTGCGCAGCGTCACGTTTAACACACCTAATGACTTTACACTACTTACTGGAGGCTTTAGTTTCAGATTTAAGTGTCATTTTTGTTCCATCATTTCATCTCTCTATATTCAAAATAATGTTTAAAACATTAGTCTCATAACATTACGCGGTTGTAATTGCTGTGTAAGTGCATTAAACGGTCTATCTCACTTTAAATTTTCAATATTAATCGCCAGCTCCTGCGAGGACTTACATTTATATTTATATTATTTATCTCATATATAAGAGTTCGATAAATGTTCGATAATGTTTATGCGCCAAAAGCGCAACGAAACTCATTTGAACCGCGTGTCACACGGACCATTTATCCGCTCGGCTCAAAGTCCAAACGGCAGCGCGGGCGCGAGCTCACTAGAGCAGATGTGTTTACTCTGATCGCTCTCGTCACGAGATCCAGTGAGAAGCGCTTGAGTTCAGCGAGGAACACAAATGTCTCAGTGATATAAACCAGTTTAAAGGCAGATGAAACGGCGCTGACAAACAGGAGAAACACTGTGCTCAACGATACAGTCTGAAGGCTTTTCCGTCTACAAATTCCCATCATTTACCATGGATTTACTGTAACGTTAGCCTAGTAATATTAACTGCACCATGAAATGTGGGATATACATATTGAATTGTATTATATTATTAATGTAGACAATGTATTAAAGGACTAACGGAATATAATTACAGTATTTAATAATGTATTTAGGCTACTGTTTTTCATACAAACACCATAGAAACCATAGTTAAATTTTGCCATGATGGCGAGGTGCTATAGGCTATAACTGGTTTTATCAGTGGTTATGATCTAAATGCATGATGTGTTTCAAGACAAAACATGTAATATTAATATTGCAGCTGCACTGCAAACTGTGCTGAAGATACGTGTCATCGAAGTCAGGCGACACAAACCTGTCTCAACACTTGAAATGATATCCTCCATTAGCACATGCAGACACTAAGAAATTAATTTTCCAATTAAGATATTTATTTTGTTAAGGAAGAATGACAAATGTTTGAATGTTCTACCTCAGATTTGTGAAATGTTCTCCTGTTTGGCAAGTGTTTGTCATGATATGTTCTGGCAATGAAGAGTAGTTTAAAACGCTCTGGTTTCTACAACTTTCACTTAGGAGCAAAAATCTGCCTTTAAACTCGAAAGAAATAAAGATTTGACATTTATCGTGATAATTATCGATATCGACTGATATAAAACAATTATCGTGATGCTTTTTTTGGCCATATCGCCCAGCCCTACTGTAATCTTGTCAAATTTTTATATTTAATTCAATTCACATTTATTTGTATAGTTATTTTCACAATACATATCGTTTCAAAGCAGCTTTACAGCAAATGCATGAGTCCACATTGCAATTTAGAGTGATCTTTTATCATAGGAAACTGTCTAAGTTATGCATTTCAGAAACGTACATATACAAAAAAAAAAAAAAACACAGTTAGCTAATGTATTAATTTAAACAATATATTAACTCATGTACATTTCTGAAATGCATAACTTTGATCTGTTATCAGAGGTAACTGTCTCTCCAAATTGTAATGTGGACTCATGCATTTCTGTAAAGCTGCTTTGAAACGATGTGTATTGTGAATACAGCCCGGATGAGAAGTGTACAGATGGAGAGAAAGCAGCTCGCAGGACATTTTAAATAACGTCTTTCTCATTAAACATCATTTAAATAAACGAATATTCGATTTTTAAGAGCCCAAATATTCGAATGCAATATTTTTGATCCGTATCCCTATCTCTCGGCCCGTGGCAGCTGTTAGCAGCTAGCAGTGAAACGCCACAGACACACGTCACACTCGTACCTCCTGGATGGTCTCCATGGGCGGCGGCGGGTCCTTGTGGCGGCACAGGTTGACCATGACCCAGGTGACGTTGCGGAGGAAGGTGATGGGGATGGAGGGGCTGATGAAGGACAGGAGCGGTTTGACCACACCCAGACTGATGACGTAATCTCTGCACTGAGGACCATCACCTGTAACACACAGCGATCATCATCATCATCATCATAGTCCCATCAGCCTGTGATCACGACACGCAACACAGACAGCTTCAGTTAGTGCTGGGCGGTCATACCGAAGTTTATTTTGTTATGATATGAATGTTTAATATACCGCAAGACCAGTGTGGTGGACTTTTAATAGATAATAGTAAGCTGTATATTAACTAACCATGTCTCTAACATCTAATCTTACTTCCTCTTTCAGGCCTAACATGATAACTCTTTGAAACACAATGTACTAAAACGTTCTGTCCTGTGTGTTTGAATGCTGTATGTTGTGTTGCCATACCCCTTTGGTAGTGTGAGTGTAAAAATATAAAAATGGGAAGTGAAACTAGACAGATGACTAGGTTTGAACCTTGTGAATAACAATGAAGTAATCATTAAAACAAAGTTTGCTTTACCTGGTAACAGAAGGGTTCGTCTATGAAAACCAATCAAATTGTGGGGAAGTTATGTAATGCAGTATGACATTTTTGCCATACCTCCTTATTCTATTAAAACTGTTGTGTTCGTGTTAGCTGGTGGGATTCTCAATGGGATTTGTCTGAGATCCTCCGGCCTTGCTTCTTCTTGGGGGAGATTCTCTGAGAACTGCTCGAGAGATCCTCCGGCCGTGATTAAAGCATTTAAAGGACATTTGCTGAAGTCTGTCTGTCGATTATTCCAGCGCAGGAAGTAAGCTAGTTAGGGGAACAGGTATTAGCACCCAGCCGACGACAATGCGTAGACGCGCTAGAGTATAGGATTAGCACCCAGCCGACGTCGATGTGTAGATGCGCTAGAGCAGGGAACGACAACTGGCGGCCCGCGGGCCAAAACTGGCCCGCCAGCAATATTTTCTGGCCCGCCGGATTATTTTGGAAGTCCTAAATGCTGCACAAAACTCTTCCACTACTTGAGAAAATCCGTAGTCGGAATCATGCGGCACGGGATTACATTTTAAAGTATAACTGTGCGTTCACACCGGACGCGAATAGCGCGTCAAATTCGCGCCTGCCGCGTCTAGTTATACGCTTGACCACTTAGTGTCCATTCGCGCGTCAAAAGACGGTAGCGGTCGGAACTCTGGTGTACTTTGGACGGAGCGGGCGGTCTGACTGACAATAGCCCACTCCCGACATCTTTTGACAGCGTATCCGCACTTAATTCTGACCGCCTGTACACCTAGCTCTGAGGAGCTGTTTGGTACTGAAACCATTGTCAGTCAACAACATTCTTTTTTTGCAAGGATGTTTGAAATAGTTCGGCAGAAAATAGCCTACTTCATTTGTCAGTAGGGCAATATGATTTTCGTTTATGTTGCTTAGAAATTTGAGTGATAGGCTTTGTCCTATTTAATTTATGTTAGGCTATTTATATTTCAATTTTTTTCTGTGGCATTTTTTTTCTCTGCTGACAGTACAATGTTAAAATAGCCTAATATTTATATTGACACGAACAATTTTTGTATAGCATTTATTATAGGCTACTTAATCTCATTCTTGCCGTTAGAGACATTTGAATGTGAGATTATGGAAACGAGATCTAAATTTTGCGGACCCGTCAGGTCGGGAAATAAAGCGGGTGAACACCGAGTGTATTTTAAGCGGTTGCTGAACAGAACCTTGTGGGAGCGGGACAGAAAAAAAGCAGTCCCCCGCAGAACTCCTTAAACCTTAGGTGTGTATGTGTGTGTCCCGAATAAATAATAATACAAAAAAAAGGAATAAAGTTCAAAAGTCGGACTGTAAGCGAATGAGTATGATTGCTATTCACACCTTTATTAAAATGGCTGTAATCTGTTACCACAATAGTACTTGATCTGTAGGCCTGTCGCGATAATTAAATAACCGTCTGATCGCGATTATTTGATCTAACCGCGATTGTTTCAGACAACCGCGATTATTGCACTCTTTTATAGTCATGAGAGTCATGGACCAAAAATAAATAGACAAGCACTAATTACGTTTTCCAGCAATATATTCAAAGTCATCTGAAGCCATTCCATAGCTTAATGTGAGGGACAGCAGTATATTTACATTGTTAAAGTTCACAAACTCGTCTGCAGCTGTCAATCATTCCATTCAACATTCAAACAGCGTGCGTCGTCCGGTTACGACAGGATACGGTAAAACTTTTTCCAATGTGACATTGACGTTATAATGCTTGATCTGTAGATAACGGGCTGTGGATTTGCATAAAATGACTTTATTTTGCTGGAGTTTTTTGCTGTTTCTAAATGACTCGCTCGCTACCGTGTGCCTACACAGCACAAGGACTATGAATTGGCATCAGATGCACAATAACTGGAGTTTAAAACTGTGAAGAAATAAATGATCAATAAACTGTTGGACTGATATAGGATTTGTGCCCTTGACATTTCTTCGCTTTGTGCCGTGAACTTTTAAATGCGCACTTGTGCAGCCCTGCGCACTGTGACTCCATGTTGCATTAAGCACATCATTCTGCACCCGCGATGCGCATACGCGCTTTGTTCCGCTCTGTTTTGAAGCGTATCATATTATCATGGTTTGTGCACATTTGTTTTTATTAACATGTTTAGATTTTTTTAAATTACTGTGCAGATGTTTTCAAAAATTACTTTTTGCTGCTGATTTATACACTCACTAAGTTTAATAAACAAACTGTCATAGCTATTGAATATATTTATTTAATATTTAAAGGTGTTAACTGTAATCTTACACTGCAAAATGATAACTTACAAAGGATTAAATTCATCACAATTATTTAATGAATGAAGCACAAAGCCCTAAAACAGACAATTAATCGGCATAACCGCAATTATTTTTTAGACAATTAATCGTCAGCCAAATTTCATAATCGTGACAGGCCTATTGATCTGTTTAAAATGATTTCCTTGATAGATTTCCTTGATATATGCCTAAGGTGTTAAATTAAAAATAAAACAAAAAAATTGTCTAATCCAGTAATTAATTTTTTCTATTTTTGATCTGAGCACAATCAGAAAATCCATTGTTATTCGTTTTTTCATTTTAGTTCAGGAAATAAATAATGGAAAAACAAGTCGTTTTTCATCTTTTTAATTTTTGGTTTTAATTTGAAAAAAAGATTGAACGAATGATCCACGGACGGTGACGGACCCATCATATTCCGCGATTATAGGCCTATATAAGAATATTTAATTTGTATCCATAGGCCTACTCTGTGTAGCTGGCCCGCCATCTACTGGCTAAAAAAAATATTGGCCCATGGCCAAAGTTACTTGCCGACCCCTGCGCTAGAGTATAGGATTAGCGGGTGTTTTTATATGAATGTGTGTTTGAAGGGAACGGACTGTCTTAGTTTTTATGTTATCTTCATGTCATTTAATCTGGCACCTCTTTGTAAACAGCATGATATTGTGGGGCCTTGCAAACCTGTATCAATACTAGAGTGGGATTTCTCTACAATATTCACTCATGACAGTAAAATGGGGAAGTCTAAGTCAATCTACTGCAGTATTTCCTCTCAATCAGTAGAAAATGTGGTTTACCCCAGACATGCTTTATATAAAAAAATATTTAAAAAAAATCATATACCATGAAACCGGTATAATATTGAAAAACACTGTGATAAATGATTGATCACACCGCCCAGCACTAGCCTCAGTCACTCCGCTCCATGAGTGTGAACAGACCACATGACACTCAGGATGTGAAACACACAACTACCGGTTGACTCGTGTCAAATCCCATCAGCTCATGATAACGCTCCAGTACGGAGAACAACTCTTATGTGGAGTTCGACACTTACCGATGATGTTGCCTAAAGCCCAAACCGCCTGCTCACACACGTTCTGATGAGGGGAGTGCAGCAGCCGCAGGAACAGAGGAACCGCATCTACACACACACACAGAGATAAGAAACACTAGCAGATGGAGTTTGTGATGAGCTGCATCTACAGTGAACCGAGAAGCTGACAGATACATTATAGAGCTGTAATAGAGCTTATAGAGGATCTAGTGCTGTGCTTCGCTCTGAAACACACAGTTTGAGTCCACATATTTTAATTAAACAGCAGCCTTTTGAAACGTTGAGCACTTGGTTAACGGACACTCAGAGAACTTCTTTAAAGGCCCCGATACACCAAGCAAAAATCATTAGATCCCCCGAAACTACTGTTAACTAAACTCTACTGTACAACAGTAATATATGTCTGTCAAGTTAAACCGAACTTTTGTTGACGGGTGGCCGTGAAGACCTTTGAGTTTCTGTGTGTTTATGACATGAGGATAGTTTTTTTTCAAATTAAGTGGTTAAATGCTCACAAAGTGACTTTCAGAGCGGATCTAGAGTCTGGAGATCAAGTTCATGCATTCGTGTCCTCATATAGACGAAAGAAGCGCGAGCGTCACGTGCTTCAGCGTGTGTGTGTGTGGTAAATGAAACTGTGCGTCGTCTGCACCATTCATTCACACAGAAAATGTAGGATTCGTATTTAAATAGTCTTTGCGGTTTAATATTCACACACTAGTCTTTATTGCGATTTGATTTCAAGTTTAATGAACTGCAATACCGCGAAAACCATAGCCGCTAAAGTTACTACATGGACTCCATTTTGTCTGTGAATGTGTGTCATTCTTTCAGGGGGCGGGGGGGCGTTTTGAAGGGGCGGGCCATCCACCAAAACAATGGTAGGGGAAACACTGTCTCAGTGTGGGCGGAGTCAGATGTTTGATAACACCTTCGATTTACCCCTAAACAAAGAACCGAGTATATCAGGGCCTTAAAGGAGTCCACAGCTATATGTACACATCACTAGCTGATTTCTTTTGACTAGTCAGCCAATACTACTGTTCCTCTGTCAGCTTCTGCTACTTCAGCACGTGAGCTCAGATTAGTGTGTGTAGGAGCATCAGGGTAACGTACTGGACTGCACCACGGCCTGTGTCTGCTCAGACGTGCCCGACGCGATGTTGGTCAGAGCCCAGGCCGCCTCGAACTGCAGAGACGGGCTACACAACACAGAGAGAGAGGGAACACATGAGCACGAGAAACACACAGCATCAGAGGCGCCTCACACTCACAGGACACGGGTCTTACTTGTCGTCTCTGTCCAGACAGTGCACCAGGATGGGCAGAATCCCAGACTTGATCAGGTCGTCTATGGGAGGGTTGCGGTCGCTCGACAGAAGCTTCCTGCAGGACGAGCAACACGATTATTACCTCACACAAGTTAAAAGAGAGTCACACACTACAGGAAGCTCTACTAAAACTCTGGAATTTTCCCAAATCTTCACTCACGTCTCAACCATTTTTGCAGGGGATTAACAACGTTTCTTCTTTGGGTTCGCTTTTAAGCAGAGGTGGGTAGAGTATCCAAATAATTTACTCAAGTACAAGTACAAGTAATAATCTTAGTTACTTCAATAAAAGTAACCAATGAAAAAACTACGCAAGTAGCTAGTTACTTCAGATATATAGGCCTATATATTATGATATTATTTAGATATTTTTAATTTAAATGACTATTATTATCATAATTCGATAGGCTATATTTGCAACAAAAACAGAAGACAAGCCATTATTTCTGCCATCTTTTGCCTGAGAATAATTGCCTGTCCTTTGGTTTGTATACTAGTAACTTACACAACTACATTTGGATTATTAGACGATGTCGAAATAAAGGGACTCTGCAGAGTTTTGCATTCACACATTACATCACATTACCGCGGGATGGCGGGTGTTCATTTCATAAACTGTGGACAATGGTAGCTTATTTAATGTATACATTAATGTATATGTCCAAAAAACGGGTAATGTCATTCTTTGTAGTAGTGCTATCGTGGCGTAATAATCTGTTTGGTTGTAAAATGTATTACCTGACTGAAATTAAATCGAATGTGTCGTCCTGTGGACTCATTCATTCACAGACAGCTTACGAAGATGTTCAACTAATAAAGATCTTCATCGCTGGCAAACAATGATGCAATTTGCAGATTTGCTTTCACTGACTGTACTGTAGGTCCACTTCATCTAACACTCTTGATGTTCTTAAATCTTCCTGTTACGACTCCGAGTCGAGTGTGAATTGAAAGCGCTTCAGACGATTCAGTGCGTGCAGGGACTGAACGGATCATTCAAACTGATTCGTGAACCGATTTACACAGATCTGCCAACTTGTTGAAGTCTTTGAACAGAATCGACTCAAGAGTGATTCATTTGTGGATTGAGCATCGCTCATGGCCAGAAAAAAGATACAGCGCGCTTGATATAAACTACGCATTTAAAGCAACACTAAGGAACTTGTCCTCTGCGGTCCCCCTACAGGTTGGAAGCGGAATTGTCCATTACCGCTGTCGTAAATAATTTCTCCTCCCGCAGCCTACCGTCACACGCACACTCACTGTTTATCCAGCGCCGGCTTTGGAATGAACGATGTCCACAGACAAGGTAGAGTATGTTGCATGATTTCATGAAAGTATGATGTATTGCGACATCAGAAATGAAGAAAAACTAAATGACTATTGTAACGCTTGACGTAAAGCAAGTCAAATTTGTAGTTTTCTTCTCTCATTAGAACTACAGAAACGTGACTCGGTTTGGCAAACTTGCATAGTGTGGTTATAGCCGATATAGGGCTGCAAAGCGGATCCAGAAGTGCCGTTCACCCTGTTACGACTTAATGAACCACTGATACGATTTTGGAAACATTATTTTATGGTAAAAAATGTTGCTTTAACAACGTATTGCATTAAAATAAAGTAACGAGAGGAACGTTGCCCAACGTAACAAAGTAAAAGTACTGTTTTTACATTACTACTACTACTCTTAAAAGTAAATTTTACCAAAAAAAAAACTCAAGTAAATGTAACGAAGTAAATGTACTTCATTACTACCCACCTCTGCTTTTCAGTAGGCCCATTATACTCACATTCATTACTGTGGTAAAGGAGAAACGCTGTGGGAAAGATAGCCTACCTTTTTACTTGCATGTAAAATTCTCTCTAACTCAGTTTGTGCTTATTATTATACTTCGTCAAGTTTATTAGTAAAGCGAGTTTCACATGCGCGGGTGATTTTAGATTTGCTTTCTCTAGCAGCGCAAAATCAAGCATAGCTTAAATGTCTAGCCCTCGTGGAGGATAAGAGTCACTCTTCAGACCTTTTACAACAAGTAGAAAACATTGATGCTGAACGAGCCGTCACTCACCTGGCGGCCTGAACGGCGCTGAGCTGAACACCCTGGTTATCACTGGTGGCATTCTGCAAACAACCATCACACGCCTCATTATATGAAGACCAACAGCAACATGTCTCAATCACCACTTACACCCTTTCACCAGAGCAACAGCTATTAGGGTGAATCTCACGAAACGCCTCGAGCATGTAGTCGATGGAGTGAGTCCAGAGGTTCAGTGTAACCGCCTTGGACAGAACGCAGAGCACGCCGGAAGAATCTCACAGGCTATCGGGAGTATCGTAAATGCAAGTTTCCTAGTCGGATATTTGACATGAGTGCCCTCTCAAATCGTGTTTACCATCGGGAGTTGCTGGCGGAGGGGAGAACGATTGCTGCAGCGACTGATGTTCTTTATTAGTTTTTCCACAACAGCTAAATCACCTTGTCATTAAAGTACTACACATTTACAAATGTGAATCATTTGAAGTGTATTGTATGCTTTATACACAGTGGATATAGCCAGTATTTGACCGACAATTCCAGAATGGTCATCAAGCTGATTATCTAGATAGTGTGGTGAATGTTTACATTTAGGCTTTAAAGGGATAGTTCACCCAAAAATTAATTAGCCCATGATTTCACTCACCATCAAGCCCTCCTAAGCGTTTATGACTTTCTTCTATCAGACGAATACACTCAGAAGTTATATTAAAAAGATGATCACATGCGTAGAGTGAGATTGAAGGGTACCAATGGAGGAGTGGCATTCAAAAATCCTCAAGGTTTTGAAAAGTTGAATCATGAATGTGTTCGATACTGCACTGAAGATTTTGAAGATTTAAAACCATAAACATGATGTTGTTACACTGGGAAATCTAAAACTTTTAGGATTTTTGTTTTAAGGTTAAAAACATTGAGAAAAATGGATCAGAACTATGTAAGGTGCAGCACTACTTCCATGTAAGGATGTGAAGTCTGTCCAAACTATTTATTTATTTAATCAAATCAGCCTATATAATGTAACACTGGGAATCTAAATGAAAGTGAAAGAAAAAGAAAATCCTAAAACTGGTTTCATTTTCATTATACAAGAATCTACTACTAAATTGTATTATAGAGGAAATAAGAGCCAGACATGTTTCATGAGATTCACTCACTAAAAACATTTCCCATTTGTCAATCATCAAAATCACAGTGTACATTTTTAATTTAAAGACTATTTAAAAAAAATGCATGACTCACCTGCACAATTGCTTCAAGCGAAGTGTTTTGCTATTGGAAAAAAAACAAATTGTTACAGCAATAATTACTACAAATTCAGTTCAGCATTAAATCCTGAAACCCCCAGACAGAGACAGAGCAGAAGCAGAAGTAGTTCTTACGGTCCTGAAGTCCCCGTCGGCATCCGAGTCATCACAGATGTCCTCGTGCGGGACATTCCTCCGCTTCAGCAGGTGCTCGTCTCTCTTATTCTGCAGGAGAAACACACCAGCTGTTCAGGTGTCCACACTCACACACACACACTGCATTTACAGTGTAAACACTACTGACCTGTCAATCAAACACTGAGCAACTCTTACCTTTCTGAGCTCCACCACCACTTCTGTGCGCTGTCTTCTCATCGTCTGTACAGGAGAAACCAGAAGCATCATTACTGATCATAACACACACACAGATGTCAGTCTACAGATGAGCCACCCGACCTGCACATCTTAGCTATGAGGAAACAGAATCATTCTACATGCACTTCCAGCTCTTCATGTCATCCAATCTCATATCACCTCAAAATGAAAGACGTAGAAGATTGTCATTTTATTACACTTAACACATGGATGATACAAGTCTGTTAAAAGTATAAATCACAGCATTAAAGTCATTCTTCATTACCTGACTCCAGCACAAAGCCAAACAATAACCTTAATTACTACTTTAAACACGTTTAGACGAGAGTTCTGACCAGCTTCTTTGGTTTAATGCTAATCTTCTATAACACTGTGTTGTTTTTCAAGGTTTTCAGACTGACTACATAGTTGTTGAAAAGGGTGTTCCTCAAGGTTCAATCCTGGGACCTCTAACGTTCTCCTTTTTTTTTTTGTAAATTAACAACCTCAGGTGTGCTCTAATTGTTCTTTCCATCTTTATGCCGACGACACAGTTATTTACAGCACTGATTGGGATGTGTTACACACTCGGGAATCTCCCCAGGCTTGTTTAGCCGAGAGGCGCGGTGTTTTGATGTGCGCAGGGCGCTGTTTGCGTGAATGTGATGCGGTAAAAGAGAGAATAACGGCTGGTAACTCTCTCACACACACGACACGATGGTTCCGATCACAGTAAACACACTGCCTATTAATAATCTGCCCTTCTGAGTGCTTTCAGCCCGAGCACGCAGCAGAAAGGCGTCTGGAGGATGTTATTGTGCAGCAGGCCGAGCTCATGCTAACACTCACTGCAGGACTCACACACGACCACCACACACACACACCGAGCCCAGAATCACACATCACGACCCATCCGAGCACATCTCTGCGCTTGTTTTAAAGACTGACGACAAATACACACTTTAATGGAGAGCTGCGACGCGCGTTAGCTTAGCTCGAGGCTAACAGCGAGCTAGCCGCGCGGCTAACACCTTCACATCACAAGTTCGGCTGATTCAACCTCTCTATTCTCGCATAAACGCTCAGATCTGAGCACGCATCGTGTTATGAGAGCTCGAGAGCGGAAGATTGCGCGATTATTCGTGAAGTGTCTGTAAATCTGCTCGACGTCACACGCGTCTTTACCTCCAGATCGCGCCCTTTATTCTTGAAGTTCTTCAGCCGCTGCTTGTCCAGTTTCTCGCTGTCGCTCATGTTTGCCGATGTGTGTGGATATAATCTTTAATTTAAACGTATTTGCAGTTCTCTGGAGCTGAATGTGTTCGCTCGGCTCTTGTAGACACCGGAATGTTTTATGCTAATGAGGCGCGGTGTATGCTGGGATTGCCGGTGGAGCGGCACCGCCTCGCGAGGCGTGCGGAGAATAACGGGGGAGTGCGGGACGCGTTATATTATAGCACTATTGTGTGATCGCGTCGCGTGCGCGAATGAAGCGATTATTTCTCTGTGTTTTGTGATCGGAAAAAGCTTCTGGAATCGCCTACAAGAGATTATATTTTGTAACGAATCTACTACTGATGGGAGAAACGAAGCTTTTCAAAGCTTCGAATCAATTGAACCGATTGAGTCGCAAAATGATTCACTGTTTCGAAGCGTTTGAATCGCACACGCTGGTGACCCCTGCTGATCAGAACAGCGCAAAACATGCATACAAACACCCATTGCAAATATTTTATTTAAAGTAAAATCTGGCAAATGCGATTAACTAATCATTTAATAAGATTAAATATCAAGTGTCTGTATAATATGTGTTCTTTCATGAATTTTCAGACTTCAGATCATCGCCCCCCCAGCGAAGCCCCGTTTTACTGAAATCACGTGACTTTGGCAGTTTGACACACGTTCCGATCCACTGATTCGAAACGACAGATTCGTAAAAGGCCCATCACTGCGCAAGCATTAAAACTGTTAGATTTTTTCATTTAAATAATTTCACGACTGTATTTAATTTGCCAATTCATCATTATTATTAATAGTATTATTGTTGTTGAAGTTGTCAGGAGGAAGTGTAATGTCTCCGGCAGGTGGCGCTCTGCGTTTGACAGAAAGCCAAATTCACCTTTGCCAAAACCTGAGACATCGCTGGGACGGAAATAAAACGAGACGATCTCTCTCTCTCTCTCTCTCTCTCTCTCTCTCTCTCTCTCTCTCTCTCTCTCTCTCTCTCTCTCTCTCTCTCTCTCTCTCTCTCTCTCTCTCTCTCTCTCTCTCTCTCTCTCTCTCTCTCTCTCTCTCTCTCTCTCTCTCTCTCTCTCTCCTCGAACTTATGTTGTTTATTTTTCATCTGTATTTCCCTGTTCTGCCCGTCACTCTCCCCTTGCATTTTATCTTCTATTTATCTTGTTAATTGCTTATATGATCATTGTATAAGCTAACAGCGAACGTACCCAGAACATTCACTAAGGTTCTTTTAAAGTTGTGTATTAAGTTATTAGTTAAAGGTACAATATGTAAGAATTTTGCATTAAAATATCCCCAAATCTCAAGGCCAGTGTTATATATTTTGTTAAGTTGATTACTTACAATATCCCAAATGTTTCCAACTATTTTTAAATCGTGAGAAAATTGCGATTTTAACCAAGGAAACGGGGCGTTAGAGCAGGGGTGAGCTGGGAGTCGCCAGTCAATTGCGTCATATCCGCGTCACCCTCGGTTTCTGCTCGTACTGCGTGGAGTCCTGGACAAATGCGGAAGTTGTAGTTGTAGCGTCTATCAAGCAACAAACGTTAGCTTGTTTCTTGCAGTCGTTATGGGACACAATTATTCTTTACCGATTGCAGCTGGTTCTGTCGACAAAGTATGCTTAATTTGATATTTTCCAAATGTAGCATTCGGTAATAGTTATGTTTATGTAAGGAAAGTATTACTGCTTTAGATTTGTGTTTAGTTTATTGACATTGTTTATCACGTCTGGTGTTTATGGCCATGTAAATAAACATAGCATGTGTTATACATAAAGATTAATCAGTATTTTGGCAAATGATGTGGGCATGTTCGAATGTACTTTTACAACAATTGTTTAGAACACGTAAAACTGCGCAGCGTTATCACAACAATGAATTCAACAAATACAGTAACATCTATGATAACCAATGTAGTATTAAACCTTACTTTTCTTGCTGTTAATTCATTTTAATGAAATAAAAGTGTGATGAGGTTCAAGAGTCAGGAAGGAAGAAGACAGGGATCGGCGTGACTGGGACTCGTACTTTATTAAAATAAAGCAAAACAAACAAAAGCCGTTTTTCTTTCTCTGCGTCCAATTTTCTCTCCAGTCTCTCTCTCGTTCCAGCGCGGCTTATAAGCGGTCTCTCCACGCCAATAATACTGCAATAAGACACACAGGTGTTCGTCATTTGCACTTGACCTACTTGCGTCCCGCTCGTCTCTTCTCTCTCCCATCACAGACCGCGCTGAACCACGCCCCCCTCGCCACAAAAAGCATGTCATTAAACGCAACATTTATAAAAATAGAACTAAGCCTCATCCATGAACATGATTTTTCGATTCCCGTCTGACTGATTTACATCCACGGTGGAGTTTAAAACGACAGTTCCCATCATTCCACGCTCCTTCACATCGTCATCAAGCTACGCCATTGTTGTTGTTTGGAATGTAGCGCCCTCTAGCGGCAAAAAAATTCTTGCATATTGTACCTTTAAGTTAAGTTATTAACCATTAGCATAACATAAGTTAATAAAAAATCTTGCGTGGGACAGAAAGTTATTACAAATATAATTCAAAGGGTATAACAGAAAATATTGAGATGGTTTGCACAAGAAACTGACTTAACTGTTCTTTTATACACCAGGGAGTGTTAAAAAAGGACCCTTAAGTTCCTTTTAAGTGGACTTCAATACATTGAAGAAAAGTTATTAAGTAAAAAGATAATTCATGTACTACTTCTAGGTGTTTATGTCTTAATTTCATATTAAACTAATATTGAAATTACTACTCATTTGAATATTTATTAAAGATTGTACAACAACAACAATAATAGAAAAATAATAATGTGCATTTCAAATTGTGTTCATTTGTGCACCATTTGCGAACGCTCATGTGCACAAACTCAAGCAAGTCCTCAACCAGACAACACATCACAAGAAAGGTTACGTGTGTGAGGTTTATTTTCTTAACCCTTGTGCGACCTTATGGACATTTTTGTCTGTTAATGCCAACTGCATACATTTTGGCACAGGTGTGTATTTTTTATAGGTATTTTAATATTTCACCCCCATTTCCTTTAATTAATCTATTTTACACTAGTAACACAAAATAGTTCAACTCAGGACCTGAAGGACAACAATGTCCCCATTGAAACCCATTAAAACTGCAATTTTTATTCCCAGACCGCTGCTAAGTATAACACACCGTTGCCATGGAAAACAGAGTGTTGCCATGGACACAGTTCTGTTCACTCTGGAGGACAGCTATCAATCCGCTGAAAGAAGTGCGGATCAGCTGTGGCAAAAAAGTCAGAACATGGAAGATTTTAATATTAATTTCAATATTTATGGAGAGAACGAAACTTTTGAATTGTGGTTAATGGCTGTTTTGTCCCCAGTAAAGAAACGGAAAAGAGAACCAAAAAACAATGCAAAAGATGCTGGTTGACAGAGAAATCGACAAAATTGAAGAAGTCAGGCATGAAGTAAACACTAAACGGAGTACGGTATGGGCTCTGGCAGTGATTAAAGACTGGTTAGTCCAAAAGAATATGTCAGCAGACTTTGATAGTTACGGGGAAGAAAACCTGAATCAGATCATTTTATGCATCCGTTAAGAACGCTAACGGAAAAACGTACTCAATTTCAAGTTACGTTGCGATTAGGTCTGGGATATGTCGCCACTACACGACAAGGTTTGATATAATGAATAGCGCCACATTTAAATCCAGTAACGGGGTATTTAAGTCGGTCATCAAAAAATCGAGACTTGAAAAGTGACTCTTTTAATTGAGAATGGCATAGAGTACATTTCTCTCGCTCACAACGCTGAGACCAAGAACCACAAGGATGCCAAAGATCCATGTAAAGAAAATTACAGGGGGTGCATCTTCGCTTAGCCTGGCAATCCCAACCGCCCCGTAGCTAGTTTTAGAAAGTATGTATCCCTTTGCCCTCCTGACGCGAGTGCTTTCTACCTTCACCCACTTAAAAAAGACCAACAGCTACTGAACAGTCAACCAGTGTGGCACTCTCGTGAGCCCATGGGACACAATTTCCTTGGACAAATGTTACCCCAAATCAGCCAGGCAGCCGGGCTTTCAAGGAGATATACAAATCACAGCTTGAGGAGCATAGCTGTCCAGCTGCTCTCTCGGGCTGGTCTTGAGAGTAAGGGAGATAATGTCTGTGACTGGGCACAGATGTGAGGGCAGCCTGAAGAGCTACTGGGCTCCCACTACTACAGATAGGGAAAAGTGGAGCAAGATCCTGTCTTCCAATCCAGGCAACGGTAGCAGATCTGGTGAGAGCCTATAACTACATATTTTATGCAGTTTATGATCGCTACACAGTAACTTAAGCCGTAGCGACAATAGTTATATTGTAACATTGTGTTTCCATGTGTGTCAAATACAGCACCTGGAGAAGGAAACAAGATGGATGAGGACAAAAACGTCAACATTAATATTCCGAAAGAAGTCCCATTCACCTTGTCTCACTTCACAATCAACGGGAATGTTCAGTTTAATGTTAATAATAAGTAGGCTGAGTTTACATTGCTATGGACGCAGGATTCTAACCGTAGAGACGGAACGGACTATTTTCTTTAGCGGAAGCAATATAATCGTTTTTTTATTTTGCTTCGCTTCACGTCGCTTTTTTTTCACGGCATTTTTAAGTTCAGACTTCAAACTTCAGTCCTTAGGAGTAAAATAAATATAAATACATTTTCAAATAAAAACTATTGCCTAACAAAAAAAAAAGTCATTGGATAACATTGGGCTGCATATAAAGAAACAAAATGCATGTGCCATGGATAAATAAAATGGAATCGCCTCTGCATGGACAATAAGGAAATGAGGTACTATACGGTTATCCGGACCACATGTGATGACCTACCCCAACCCCGCCCCTAAACCTACCCGTCACTGGGGTTACGACCAACCAAGAGCGGTTGTGGTCATGTGTGGTCAGGTGTGGTCCGGATAACCATATAGTACCGGAAATTATTTTAATCAAACCATATTGTTGATGAAAATAATATGAGAACAAAAAAATTATAGTTATTAATAATGCATCAAATAGAATTTTCAGAAAATAGAAAAATTTTTACTATTAGAGTAATAGTGAACATCTTTAATATTAGGCTTACTGTTTCAGATGACATCATTGCGGTTTGAGCTGCGCGCGCTGAAGCTTAAGAGAACGAACATTAAACTGAATCGCTTTGCCAAAAGGTTAATCAACTCAACGGTTCCTGAAGAATGCAACTAAACCAAAGAATGTACAACTTTTTATTACAATAGTGTATACAATTATAATAATATGACAGTCCCAATCATATCTTTTAATGTTTTGCATTGCCGTTTGATCATGCGCGATGAAGCTGAAGAGAACGAGCACCTGGAAACTGAATAACTTTTCTAGCAGGTTGTTTAAATCACCAAAAAGCACCCTATGTGAGATTAATCAGATATTTATGTTATATAAACTTAATATTACGACTTATCATATATCTGCACAAAATGACATGAATGCACAAGCGAACTTAACTGTGCTGGTCAGAACGTGTAATCCCTGTTCTGGACGCGCTATTCCCACAACAATGCGCTGAAACACGGCAACTAAACCCATGGAATTCTCAACGTTTTATTACAATAGTATTCTCATTATAATGGCATGTATATGACCATCCCAATTATAGTTATAAATGTGCATTGCTGTTTGAGCTACGCGCGCTAAAGTAAAAGATGATCACCGGTACAATTAAGCACTTACTGCATCGTTCATTAACTCAACCAAACGCATCCTATATTAGATTAATCAGATATATAGACACATAATTAACATATTACAACTTACAATGGCACAAAATGCTGCGAATGCTCAAGCGAACTTGACTGTGTTTGTCATGAAGGCTTAACTCCATAGACGCGCTCTTTCCGCCACAATGCGCTCGTCGTGCTGAAACACTGGCGAACACGAATTCACAACATTCTTCTACAGGCGTGTTCTTATTATAATGTTATGATGCCTATGTGACAGATTTGTGCTGCACGTTGCACTTAACTATATCTTCGTTTTCGAAGTGATTCCAATAATTCAAAACCATCATGGCGAACAGCGCGCATCTCTCAGCTGAAGAAGGCTATATAATCTATTATCTATCGGCTTTGATATATCAGCCTTATTTTCTTATCGGATCGATAACGATAACATCAAAAAGGACCACTTATCGGCCGATATCGATATGTGGTCGATATATCGTGCATCCCTAATATACAGTATATATATATATAAACTCAAAAATGTGTGTGTGTCTTTATTCTATGTACCCTGATAGTAAAATAAGCCACAATAAACCTATTTACAGTATACAAGCTCTGTCTGAATAGAGGATTCTGATTGCCTGGAAGGTGTTCAATAAACCCATTTAATGTGCAGGTAGTTCCAAGTCATTTAAATCACCGTTCTATAATAAAGTTCCAGTCATGAAAATAAATAATACAGTAATACAGAATGTGTTGGCGCACTTCAGAGTAAGCAGGCTCTGATCTTTCCCTTTCCTCATTGTTTTGGTATGGCACACAATATCTTTTTCCCTCACTTGACAGTTCTGCACTTATGGACCTTACTCTCTTCTTGTTGGACTTAAGTGGTGGGTGACTACTTGGATGCTGGCTCAGGCTCCTCCCTAAACCTCTTGTTCTCTGGCTGTCACTTTTTAGGGGGACATCAATATACCAACAAATGTTGTTACATTTACATTTATTCATTTAGCTGACGCTTTTATCCAAGGCGACTTACAATTGCTATATATGTCAGAGGTCGCACGCCTCCGGAGCAACTAGGGGTTAAGTGTCTTGCTCAGGGACACATTGGTGTCTCACAGTGGATTCGAACCCGGGTCTCTCACACCAAAGGCATGTGTCTTATCCACTGCGCCACTACCACCCCTACTGTTAAATAGGTTGTGGTCTTAGAGTTTAAATTAAATGA
Organism: Leuciscus leuciscus; assembly: GCF_965113295.1. Taxonomy (NCBI): domain Eukaryota; kingdom Metazoa; phylum Chordata; class Actinopteri; order Cypriniformes; family Leuciscidae; genus Leuciscus; species Leuciscus leuciscus. The sequence continues at coordinate 42,774,785 of NC_138733.1, forward strand.
ATATAGATTCATAGACACACTGTCTAACAAATCAATACTTTAAACTATCTTTGGTGTTTGCTTCTACATATCTCTGGTATGAATCCTTACTTATAAATCCAGGTTGGTTGTCAATGGTATTCCTAGTGACAGGCTCAACTCTTACTGCCATTTCTGCATTTATAATGGGAGGCTGATTTGGAGGGTCTCCTTTTGCTGCATGACTGGGTGTCTGAGGAACTCCACTGTCTACCTGAGAGGGACTCGGACAGACTCCAGTTGCTGTGTGACTCTGAAGAACTACTCCTTCAGCTGTGTGAGAGGGATTTACTAGGGCCTCTTCTCTGGCTGTGTGAGAGAGACTCACTGGACCGATCTCTCTGACTGTTTGGGAGGTACTTACTAGGGCTTTACCGGTGACTAGGAGAGGGACTTAATGGGGCTTCTCCTGTGACTGTGGGAGAGGGACTTACTGGGGCTTCTCCTGTGACTGTGGGAGAGGGACTTACTAGGGCTTCTCCAGTGACTGTGGGAGAGGGACTCACAGGACCGATCTCTCTGACTATGTGAGAGGGACTTACTGGGGCTTCTCCTGTGACTGTGGGAGAGGGACTTACTAGGGCTTCTCCTGTGACTGTGGTACCCCTTTTCCACCAACAAGAACCGGGTGCTGGTTCAGAGCTAGAGCTATTGCCAGTTCGGAGTTGGTTCGACTGACGAACCGGTTTGCGTTTCCACCGGCCAGAGAGCCACAACAGAGCTATATCTTACGTCACTGCATACGTATCATGTTGCCCAGCAACGCGCGTGCGGCAGCGCCAAACACAAACACACCAGACTTGTTCGAGATGCATCGGCTTCTCGCAGAACGATCAGCACATGAAATCAAAGCACTGCGAAAGCGATCAAAAAGCACAAGGAGTCGTATGATCTCCAAACACTCCCGCAGCTCTGATCGGTCCACGCTGCTCCGATGCATCTCGAACAAGGCATCAACAATAATAGACGTTGCGTTACTATGAATGCTCATGGGTTTGCGAAAATAAATAGGCATCCAAACACGGCGAATCCAACGCGTTCGTGCGGCTCGCCGTAACTTATACATAGACGGATATTATAATCGAGCTGCTATTAGCTCGACTAGCTGCTATTTAAAAATGGCGGTCACAAGTTTCTCTTCAGTCTTGTTGGCCACGGTAACCCCGCCCCCAGCCTCTGACGCAAGCGGTTCTTTCTTGGCTCCGTTCTAGACCCTGCAATGATTTGGTGCTACTTAAGAACCAGTTTTACTGGTTCGGAGCTGGTGCTTTGGCGGTGGAAAAACAAAGAACCGATTTGAAACTAGGCTCTGGCTCCGAACCAGCACCAGTTCTGCCTTGGTGGAAAAGGGGTATGGGAGAGGGACTCACAGGACCGATCTCTCTGACTATGTGAGAGGGACTTACTGGGGCTTCTCCTGTGACTGTGGGAGAGGGACTTACTAGGGCTTCTCCTGTGACTGTGGGAGAGGGACTCACAGGACCGATCTCTCTGACTATGTGAGAGGGACTTACTAGGGCTTCTCCTGTGACTATGGGAGAGGGACTCACTAGGGCTTCTCCTGTGACTGTGGGAGAGGGACTTACTAGGGCTTCTCCTGTGACTGTGGGAGAGGGACTTACTGGGGCTTCTCCTGTGACTGTGGGAGAGGGACTTTACCAGGGCTTTTCCTGTGACTGTGTGAGAGGGACTTACTGGGGCTTCTCCTGTGATTGAGGGAGAGGGACTTACTAGGGCTTCTCTAGTGATTGTGGGAGAGGGACTTACTAGGGCTTCTCCTGTGACTGTGGGAGAGGGACTTACTCGAGCTTCTCCTCTGATTGTGGGAGAGGGACTTACGAGGGCTTCTACTGTGACTGTGGGAGAGGGACTTACTAGAGCTTCTCCTGTGACTGTGGGAGAGGGACTTACTGGGGCTTCTCCTGTGACTGTGGGAGAGGGACTTACTGGGGCTTCTCCTGTGACTGTGGGAGTGGGACTTACTAGGGCACTAGGACACATTTTATCTTTTGCATCAAGTAGCCAAAGATAAAATGTCAAACATGCAATGCAATCCACATATCACAATTAAAACCATCCTAATCAGACAGAAAAAAAAATCACCTCTGGCTGCTGGTACTCCATAGTCTTCTTTGTGTGTAAATAAATTTATTTTAAAGATGCTTAATCAGTTATTGTAATTGTTTATTCTGAGATACGTTTTTATTTTGGCACATATATAGAAGAATTTGTGCCACAATCTTACCAATCCAGTTTAACTGACTAGTGCAATGGATTGATAATTATTAGTGATTAATTCATCTGTCCAGTCATGGTATCAATATAACTTACTCTCCCTGCAGGTTCTGTCTTATTCAGAAAAATAATGCATAATGTCAACATATACTTGTTCTAACTGGAGGAGAAAATAGATATTGTTCATTGAAATGTATCCTTTCACATTTCACTGGGATGCCATTATTATGTGACGCTCATTATCAAATAAAAAAGCATGGGATCCCTTGCAAAACTCGTAACGCCACTCGGTTTGCTTCAAATGAGGCCGCTTCAGCACTGGCTTCACAGCAGACTCCCTAGATGGGCGCGGCAACGCGGCAAGCACAAACCTTCCGTCTGTGGTCGGACCCTTCATTTCTACGGGCAGGAGTGCCCCTAGAACAGGCGTCCAGGCATGCTGCTGTCTACAGATGCCTCTACCACCGTCTGGGGGTCCACGTACAACGGGCATGCAGTTTCAGGGATTTGGACGCGTCCACAACTGCATTGGCACATCAACTGCCTCGAGTTTCAAGCAATACATCTTGCACTGGGCCGCCTAAAAAAGCAGCTACAGTGCAAACGCGTATTGGTCCGTATGGACAACACTGCGACCATTGCGTACATCAACTGGCAAGGTGGGCTACGTTCTTGTCACATATCGCAACTGACAGATATCTGACAGATAGAACTGTTGGCTGGGCGACACCTGGGTTCACTAGAATATATAGCCTTCGTGTAGAGCCGGTATCCTCCTGTGTTCTCACCTCAATCGGGTAAAAACACAGAGAGGCCCCTGCTTAGTGTCGGCTTGCTGGGCCAATACATGCGCTTATATTGCTCCAGAGAGTTCCCTATGGGCAAACCCTGTTGAGTTCCTCCATCACCCTCATAAGTATTATTGAAACCAGTGCTAGGCTGGGTGCCCATATGTGGAGACCCCGAGGGGATCCCATATGTGTATTCTTCCATGGTATAGCTCCTAATCGGAAGCCTGTGTCTTTCCCTTGGCACAGTCCGTCTCTGCCATCTCCGCCAGGTGTAGCCTTCTCCCTAACTAGGCTGCAGCCTCCCAAGAGACATTCTAAATATAGCACAGCCCTAGCGGGTAAGTCCATATATGTAAAATCCACATAATACCTCCCTGCGGGCAGGATGTGGCTTTCGCAGCATTCCTTTTCCAGTGGAAAGGGCACGGTTTCCAAGTGTTATTCAATGTCATCCGAGTCTCACAGAGTGGGTCATGCGGAACAGCAGTAATCGACCTTCTTTGCGTAAACCCTGTCACATCTTCTGCCCCAATAGGCGTGGAGGGATCCCTGAAGAAGGGAACGGAGACGTCACGTCCTGTCACCACGGGTGCTGTACCACTGCTGGCCGGCAGGGTCTCTGGCTCAACTCCTCAGCGAAAACCTGAAGTGCGATCGCACATGCTTCCGGATTCATACCTGCACCATATTTACACTCAAAGTAGATTGGTCTCTCTAGCAATATTGTCTTGATGCTAGAAATGTTTTGAAATCCACAAATATGCGCGGTGATCCTCAAATGCACAAGAAGCGATCCACAAATGTATAGGAAGCGATTCACAAATGAATGCCAGGCAGAGTTCTGTTTGTGACAAAACACATATTTGTTAATCTCTTTACATTAATTTGTGGATCATAATTTGTTTGGAATAAAGGAGCAATTATAACCTCCTATTCAGGGCCTGATGATGGTCCTGCATCCAGCCTCCTTGCACTCAACAGCAAGATTTGCGTACTTCTGCCTCTTCCTCTCTTCTGCTCCTCCTACCATGGAACAGTTGACTCAATAAGGAAAGCGGCCTTGACACCACTGGACCACGTCACTATATCAGGACACAGACATGTGCTGGTAATCAATCCTTGCCAGGATTGGCAAGAGAGCTGGTTTAACACGCCTCTCCCCATGTTCCTATCAGAGAGCTCCGCCGTGTGCAGTCAGTCTCCCAAGACATCTAATGGACTGGTCAGCCAGCAGTGGAATTTTTTCACCACCCACAACAAGGAGATCAATGTAATCAGGAGAAACCATCAGACACGATGCAAGGAAGCACATAGTAGGCAGAGAGGCACATTATATACAGCCTGTAAAGTTTGTGAGACAAAAAAGGACATTAAGTTGTTTCAAAGGCAGTAAGTTAAATAAGCCTACGAATGACCATAGACATTGAGTCTTGGGTTCAATGTCAGCAACTGAGAAAAGCCTGAGAGAAGTTTTTTACTGAACACACTGAAGTTCTCAGTTGAAAAAAATTTTTTTTTTCAAACTTTGTTAGAAACAACAAAATGGCCTGTGCTTCCCTCAAAGCTGTTCTCGTTTTCGGTTTCTCTGTCGTCTCTACAAATGATAAAATACAACCTTTAAGCATTTTTAATAAAATATTTATTATCAATGATATTTTTATATATATTTCAAATACCCATTACACAGTAAATTAAACAATCTTAAACACAACAAATGATTCAGAGTCATGTTTTATTTTTATTAAATAAGCATGTCTCACCAATTGTCATAATTGATAAACACATGCAAAGGAATAACATCAGTAAAAGGAGCCTGATTTTCAGAAGCTTCGTAACATTATTTGATGATGCTTTTGAAGCTTCTGAAAGTCAGGCTCCGTTGACTGATATTGCATCGCCTTGTGTTAATATTTAATATAAACATTCATTTAGTTATTCTTCGTCTCAGAGAGACATCAATATGTAAAATAATACATTGACAATTGACATGAACATCCGGACACTGTAAACACAAACTCCGGACAACACAACACTTCTGGCAAATAAATTTATGATAGAAAGAGAAATAAAATAAGTTTCTTCATTAAAATAAGGCAACATATTTGGATTAAAATCTTCCAATGATCATACTGAGTCAAGTCAAGGCTGTGAAAGTCAGATATACCTGAAATATGTTTTAGTAAAGTAGTTTGGTAACACTTTATTTTACAGTGTCCTTATTACATGTAGTCACTGTACTATAAATTATGCATAATTACATGCGATTAACCAAAACCCTAATCCTACCCTAACCCTATAGTTAGTACATGTTGTTAATTAAAATTACTCATTTATTAATAACTATAATTACACTGTAATAAAGACACCTTTAAATAAAGTGTAACAGTAGTGTGCTGATGTGTTTTTGACAGTTATAGGCATAAAGAAGTGAAACTTTTGCTTAGTATAAATGTCTTCATATTAACAGAAAACGCCTTCCAACAGAACTAGGCACACGACACTTCAGCACCTGTTAAATATGACCATTTCTGTAACTTATGAGTTTGGAATGAAGAATCGACTGATAACATGAGGTCAACAGATGAAATCACATGTTGCTTTGTGTGAGAAACAGACCCACTTTCACGTCTTTATTCCCCCCTCCGCCAAAGGGAAATGTTCAGATTCGGACAAGGTTTGTTTGTGCACTGAATGTGTTCTGCACCAGTTCAAAGAAGAGGAATGAACATTTATTCTTCCTTACATGTGTGTATATATCTGTATTATTATATATTCAAGTGTACATGGATTTGCTATGGTATGGAAGCTTGTTTCCATCACAGAATAAAACATTTTAGAAGATAATTGTGACTTTATTTTTCAGAATTGCGAGATATAAAGTCAGAATGGCGTGATATGTCGCAATTTCGTATTATAAAGAGTTTAAATTTCGCAATTCCGACTTTATAGTCAGAATTGCGAGATAGAAACATGCAATTGTGAGAAAAAAAGTCCGAATTGTGAGATCAAAAAAATGTTTTTTGTTATTTGTGGCAGAATCCAACTTTAATATGGGGCAAACAGTGCATTCAGCAGAAAAGTTTGCATTAGCACAGAAATGAAGTGAGCGTGTATTTGCATGCATTTGAGAGCTGTAGCGGAGGTTTTCAGGCAGTTACTTGATACTTTAGAGCTTGACAGACATGGTCACTATCACAGTTTACCTGTTTCTCCATGATTCATGATTTACACACTGTACGTGTTGGCTGGGTTATTTCTTAAGGCAACCTACTGTTAATTATTGAAAATATTATATGCAATAACCAGGGAAATTAAAACCAACATGACAGATTAAAAACAGATCAAAGTGAGGGATAATGATAATATCTGAACAGATTTATATGAAAGAACTGTGTAAATATTCTTCAAAAATTCCTCGGGGGAGCTATACCTTTAATGAAGAAGTGATTGCTTAAATCTGTACCATTCAATTTAAATACAAAGCGTTGCTTCTCCAAAAAATACAGCCTTTTAACATTTTTATCTAACGTTAAAGTTATGCATAATGATAATCGCTCATCCAGTCACTCAGATATCGGTTTGCAGTCCATGATCACATGTGAGAGCAGATCCGTCTTTACTAGCCAGCAGCTTTGGAGCCTCTCTTTCTGAACTTGACCACCATCACGGTGATGTTGTCCGGACAGCCGCGGTAGAAGGACTGCAGGACGATGCTCTTCGCACCGAAGTGCGGCTCATCCAGACGCTCTTTGATGAAGTGCACGGCTTCCTCGCTGCTGAAGGCGTCCCAGAGTCCATCTGAGGCCAGAATCATGAACTGAGGCTGTAGTTTGTCCAGGTCAAAGTTCAGCACATCAGGGTCAGGGATCAGCACCTTCAGCTTCTTTAGCGGATAGTCGCCAAGTGAACGGGACATGGCAAGAACGCCTTGCACACGCCAGGAGCCGTTGAAACTGATGAAGCCACCTAAATCAGAGAAGCTGATTACTGCTGGATTAAAGCAGGCCAGTCATTCAATAAGATAATTGAACTTTTGCATTGAATTTTGTTTTGTTTTGTAGGAAGTCATGAGACCTCACACAATGACAGTTCTGCTAATAAATCTATAACAGTTGCAGAACATATTTAACTCTTTCCCTGCCACTGACGGAATTTTCCAGCTTTCAGTGTTTCCACTGTTATACAGTAGGGGGCGCTATTACACATCTTTTGAAAGAGTACAGCGTCTCCTGATCACAACACAGGTGAAGAAGAAGCAGAAACAAGCAATATCATATGTAATCATATGCATATGTAAAATAACACGATCATCAACAATAAACAGCAAATCAAAACTAATGTTACTGAATGAAATGTCGACCCAGGACGAGCTATAGGACTGAAGCTTTGAGGGTGTTGATGGACTCGATCTACTGCATCTGTGTTTTCATCATCGCTCTGAATCTGATCCAGATGTAGTCTTTGACAAAAACATGATTTTCTCAGCTTTTTGCTCAAAATGTAAATTTTTTTATGAAACTTATTCAAGTGTTGATAATAAAAGGCATGAAGCTCTGTTCTTTCTTTTGCTCCATTGCATGATCAGATATTCATTCAACAAAATATTCTGAGGGCCATGAAACGTTTGTGAAAATGATCAGAAATGCTGCCGGTGACAGGCAACTTCTTTAGAAAACGCTGGCGAGGAAAGAGTTAAACTGCAATTTAATGTCAGCTTCAGAGATGTTTGGCAGAATGTTATGAAGGTCGTATTTAACACCTAAATTAAAAAAAATTGTCATTTGTTTCATGTCAGAACCAGAAATGGTGATTGTATTTTCCTCCCTATTGTGATGTACATTAGAGTGAAACTGCTTCAGGAAAAGTAAAAACAAAACATGTAGGGCGGGGCTTGATTGACACAATCTCATGTGATTGACAGGCTGATGGAGGGGAGGGATGACTGCACATCATGAGAGGAAAAAAAAAAATTATGAGGGGGAGGAGACAATAAGAATGATCCATTAACAGAAAAAGTTATTTTTGGACCAAAAATTACAACATTTTTCATTACAACATTTTTTTTTTTTTTTTGACAATTATTCACTTTTCGGGCCACCTTGATAGCCACCTTGATAGCCACCTTGTATGCATATAGCAGGTCTCCTCTCACTTTGAGAGATGTTGAAATGAGACTATAGCTCTGAACTTCAGACAGTTGATGTTCATCTCAATATCTGGCTTAGGCATGTGTACTAGGAATTTTTTGGAGGTGGTCTGCTTGAAGCATCCTCACCTTGAGCCCCTCAGTATCTGAGTGTATATTCTTTAGAGCTAGAGCCCATCAGTTAATCTTCTGTAATGTCTAGTTTCCCTGGTACTGGCCTCCTCTTATTACAAGAGTCGTCTAGCCTAGGCCCGTCTTTGCACTATCCAGCTAGGCCTTAAGTTGGTTTTCCTCTAGGCTTCTTGAATTAAAACTCAAGTCACAAGGCTGAATGTAGTTGGCCTCATAGTTGAGGCCTCCATTTCCCTTGGGCTTAGCAGTGAAACAAGGAAACTTGTCTTTAAATACAAGATAAATAGGCCTTGACCCTTTTTTTTTTTCTCAGGGTCATGCTGATAGTACTCCCCTTGTTAGGGTCATTGTTAGAGTGCTTTGCTACCCACAGCTCTATTTTATTCAGCCTTCACCACTGGGGCTCAGGTAGAGACACATCAAGATAGTCCTTGATAGTCCTGTAGCGTAAGATTGTACTCTCCTTGTTTAAAGGGTCGATAGCACATCTGCTTAGTACACTGCCTGTTGGCGATGTAAACTAAGTATAACCAGGCCCACAGAAATGTCTGTGAGAGCACCTAAGACGTCTGAGGTTAGCTCTGCTAACAAGTATCGCTATCAAGTAGTTAGGCCTTCACAAGCCTCCTTGAAGGCACCTCCCCAATGAGTTGGATGTTTAACATTAATTATCACGTTGCAGGCTCCCTTGGAGCCTCCCTGAGTCTAGCCCAGAGCCTGGTCAATATATATCAGGTAGAGCAAAGTGTTTCAGATACTATCTGAGGTTCGCTCTGTATGAATATACTCAGCTCCCTAAAGTCTGGTCGGAAGGTCGAAGGACTCTCACGAGGCCTCCCTGTTAGATCAGCCCTAGAGCTGGAGGCACTCCCCTTATTTAGAGTGCCCAGCATCCACAGGGCCTTGAAGCACTGTGTAGATCCAGGATTGAGTTACTCCCCACGTTTGCAAGGGTTATAAAGTACTATGCGGAGTTCTACTCCCCAGGATGCCCGTCTCTATGATCTATGGTCTGTGAGTGACTACTGCCACCATCTGCAGTCCTCCCTATCGGATGCCTCCACAGGTTAGGCAGATAATGTGAGAGACTCTGTTTAGGAAACAGACAGGTTGTTGGCAAGACTAGGTCATGAAATTAGACCAGTTCAGCCTCCCTGGTGGCATCTGGGGTTGACTTTATGTTCCCTGCAGAAAGTGACGGGACGAGACTCCTTTCGGACCCCCTGTCCATATTCCCTTAAAGGAACCCCTTCCATGGAAGCTGTTGGTACCAAGCCTTTGAGCGGACTTGGTTGGCCTTCATTGTTTCGGAGGCCTATTTAAGGCTCATAGCTTGGGCAGTGGCTGTAGGGAAGCCTGCATGTGACCCGAAGGGGGAGTGTTTTGGCATATCAGTGAAACTGCCATTTTTTGTCACAGCCATTATTTGGCATGCACTCCCCTCAGCATGGTGGTGTTGGTATATCATTCCCCAAAGCGTGCATTAATTTACGCAGTGCGAGTTCCCTTTCGAAAAGGAATGTCTCAGGTTACGACTGTAACCTATGTGACACTGCGTCGCTAGCCATGCCTTGGGATGCCTGCTGAACAGTCCCTTCAGACGATAAGTGGATGACATGTTCTCTAGGCACCCTTTTGATACTTCTGGGTCGCATCAGTAGTAACGTCATAAGTCGCCGGTCAATAACGATTGCCGTGATTGGATAAGTGATCCCCATAGCGTCATCGATGCAGTGCGAGTTTCCTTTCGAAAAGGGAACCCTTTTGCTGTTCTGCCCTGCTGCAAACAAGATGTTTAACCAGATAGCAGCTTCTGGCAACGTTTCTGAGGAATCTGAGCCCATTCCTCATGAGCAATGGCCTCCAGTTCAGTGATATTCTTGGGTTTGTATCCTGCAACTCCCTTCTTCAAATCCCACCAGAGATTTTCCATGGGGTTCAAGTCAGGTGACTGTGATGCCACTGTAGACTCTTCCATGATTTCTCCTGCAACCAAGCCTTAGTGAAATTTGAGGTATACTTGGAATCACTGTCCTGTTGGAAGGTCCAAGCTTAAGCTTCCTCACTGATGGCATGACGTTTTCTCCTAGGATTTCCTGATACTTCAAAGAATCCACTTGCCTTTCCAGTGGCAGAGGATGCAAACATGACACTCAACAAACCTAGCCAGTTCAGATATTTCATGTGTTCTAGCTCAAGCACACCTGGTGCAACTAATGAAGCCCTTGATTAGTGAGACAACACCTGTTTTGCAGATTTGTGCTGTTGTGAGGGATTATATTCAGGGGGTTGAATAATTTTGAGACTGCAGAAGTCAGTAAAAGTTGCATTTTCAGTTGAATTTGGGGAAACAATTTAAAAGTGAATTTTGCATAATAGATCCCCTTTAAATAAGTGTAAAGGAAGTATAACTACTACCCTAATGTATAAATACTTTACAATTATCACATTACAGTAATGAGATTTTTGGGGTAAAATATTTTTAATTGACAGGACATCAATGTGACGATGCAAAAAACAATCCTAAACATATTTTAATATATATACATGCATGACTGCAGTGGGCTGCTACTCACCTGCTTTCTTGATTCTCTTTCGCTCTTTGACCTCGTAGGGTTTGTGGTCATGTGACAGCGGGACGGCATTACCATCTTTATCGCACAGCACTGCCCTGGAATCGCCAACATTAGCTACAGTCAAGTCCTTCTCAGACAGCAGAGCCACCAGACACGTGGTACCTGAGCGAGACACAAACCGGATGTGAGTGAGGCTCTGGGCTGAACTTTCCTGTTTACAAGACTGAAAAACTTCATAAAAGGGAACTCTGAACCAGTTATCAATGGAAACCCAGGCCGGTTTCATGCGTGTCTGGTATTATTCTCAGTGCCGGTCAGCAAGCATGTGTCATGTATGTATTTCAGCGTGTAGGTGGTGTTGCCAGAAGCGGATTCTCCGATCCTCTAAAGTGGAGTGGCATCATCTGGGATCTCTACTATAAAAGCACCAATTGTCATGTTGTAAGAACGAGGAAGCAATAGCTGGTGCAATAAACTCTTTAATGTTAGAAATGATGAATCATACAGGGAAACAACACAGGGTGGCGACGCAGGGACTTCGATGGTCAAACACGGGTGAGTCTTGACAGGTGCTGAAGTGTCGGGATGGTGATGAAGAAATCCGGCGTGAACGAGGAACAGAACAGTGAACAGGAATCCAGGTACAAACATCACACGAGCACAGAACGGGAACAGGAACACAGTATCGGGAACACCAGACAGCACAAGACTTCAAACAACGATCTGACAATGGAGAGGAGAAAACGGTGAGTATTTAAGGAAGTGATGATGAGTCGCAGCTGGCGCCGATGATGATTGCAGATAGGATGAATGAGCGTGATTGCTCCGGCCACACCCACAGATCCACGCGACACACACACACACACACACAACACCAATAACAAATGCACGAGACGAAAAGAAAGCAATGCATTCGCGAACCGTGACACCAATGGCATTAATGCTCTCTATCTGTCTCTGTTAGTCTGGTCTTGTTCGCGTCATGTGAGATCCTTCACCAATCCAGCTCTTGGCCCGATTTACAGTTGAACTTTGTATTTTCGTTAGCCTTCTACCTCTATTGTAATTACTATTATTTTGTCCTTACATTGGTAATAGGTAGGGGTGTCACAATATATCACAATACAAAAATGCAACAATATTTATCGTGGATAGTGACAGAATGTATTGTGTAGTTCACCCAAAATAAATATTTCTGTCTAAGAAAAAATTCAAGGTTTCCGAGTTTTAATGTCAGTACTATATATAGGGCCCTATTTTAACGATCTGAAACGCAAGTGTCAAGCGCAAAGCGCAAGTAACTTTGTGGGCGGGTCTCGGCGCTGTTGCTATTTTCCCGGCGGGATAAATGACTCTTGCGCCAGGCGCAAATCTAAAATGGGTTGGTCTGAAGTAGCTTCATTATTCATAGGTGTGGTTTGGGCGTAACATGAAATAAACCAATCAGAGCGTCATCTCACATTCCCTTTAAGAGCAGAGGCGCTTTTTCCATAGCGGATTGCTATTGTAACGGCGGATTTGCCAGGCGCGCGCCAGGAGCGGTTCACAGCCGAGGAGAGCAACGCTCTCGTCACGGCCGTAAAAGAGAGAAGTTACATTGAAATGGAGAAACCCACCCAAATTAACTTCGGTTAAACAGGCGTATGATAATTTGGGTAAATGTGTAAGCTAGATGTATGCTTTTATAATAAATTGTCTATCTATCTATCTATCTATCTATCTATCGTAATAATGTATGATTTGCAAAAATGAAAACTGCTGCTTCTGTGTAGATGAGAGAATCAAAGTGTATGCGCGTTGTGCACACGCTACATTGATTATGGCCAAGCATGCGCCCTTAAAATAGCATATGGATAACATGCGCAACGCGCCACTGACTTTAAACAATTTTTTCCTGGTTAGTGGCGCAATTGTTTTCTAAACCTGCAAAATAGCATGAAGGAACGTTTGCGCCGGAACACGCCTCCTCTTTGCGCTGAACCGCCCCCGGGAGCGCAAGTGTATTTCCTAACTTACCGACGTGCTTCTGTGGAGGGAAAAGCGCGCTTTGCGCGGGTGCAAAATAGGAATGATACATGCGTCGGTGTACAAAGTCACTTGCGCTGGGTGCAAGATAGGGCCCTTAATGTCTTAATCTCAAATAAGAAATGAGAAACACCCACTAATTCATCCAGTAATGAAACAAGTGAAGTATTTATAAGAGAGTCATTGAATCATTCATTTAACCAATAAAAAATTATAATAATCGAATTAATTATTTTTTAAACAGACTGCAGCAATGAACATTTTGTCAGAACCTCTAGTAAATCACATGATATTTTGTTTAGTAGTATATTCAGAATCTTCTGAATACTGTCAGGTACTTTTCAAAGCAGCACAGAGTATGACAGGACAGTGCACAATGACCTCATCACATGTCATGTTTGATTCTCAGGTCGAAGGTCAAATTGTCGTAGACTTGCACTTAGTATATTGTGATTCTGAGCCATCCATCAGACTGTGAGCTCTCACCTGCTTCATCATAGGAGGCCGACAGTTGCTCCAGAATCTCTTTGTCCATGTTGAGGATCTGCTGCCTGAGAATGGACTGAGGAGTACGAGCGCTGTTTTCTTTCTGAAGCTGCTGGCGCAACATGACGGGAAGACGAGACTTGGCGTACTCTGCAGCTGCCTGAGAGACAAACACAGATGACATTTCTCATTCTTGAGCAATACGTCACATCAATTTATGAACACACTCTTCTGCGCATGACTGTGGTCATTTTGTGTTCATCATACAGTGCATCCGGAAAGTATTCACAGCGCTTCACTTTTTCCACATTTTGTTATGTTACAGCCTTATTCCAAAATGGATTAAATTAATTAATTTCGGATTTGAGATGTTTCTACAACTGGATTGGAGTCCACGTGTGGTGACTTCAGTTGATTGGACATGATTTGGAAAGGCACACACTTGTCTATATAAGGTCCCACATTTAACAGTTGCATGTCAGAGCACAAACCAAGCCATGAAGTCCAAGGAATTATCTTTAGACCGCCGAGACAGGATTGTATCGAGGCACAGAGCTGGGGAAGGGTACACCAATATTTCTGCAGCATTGAAGCTCTTAATAGTGATGGCAAAATGAGGCTTCCTGAACCACCGAGACCTCGCAGTCCATTGCTTCAGCCAAAGGTTCTTTACTCGAAGCTTCATTCAGCATTGCTCACTAGTGACACCTAGCTACTGTGCAAAGAAATAGCAGACAAATTAATTAATTTCCACTCACTGTTAATGTCTGTAACCTTTCATTTGCAATAATAAAAAGACCTGAGCAGACATTTGTCCATTACCTGTGTATAATATTTTTATATTTTTATGTATCTTTCTCTGTCTGCATTAAAAACTCATGCGCTCATTTGAGGCAGATAAGAGGAATAATAAGAGGAAAGGAGCATAAGCTACGATGGAAAGACATTTACTTAATAAATCCCTCGATGTGCAACAAAACAATCAGCAGAGGCTGTGATTGGATAACTGGACTAACCAGTGGACCAATGGCATCGCAGCATCTCAGATGTTGGTTTGGTGGTCCTGAAACGCCTGAGTCTTAGGGCCCTATTTTAGCAATCTAAAGTGCATGGTCTAAAGCGCATGGAGCAAGTGCACTTAGGGCGTGTGCGAATCCACTTTTGCTAGTTTAATGACGGGAAAAATGGTCGGCAAGCCCAACACATGGTCTAAAGGGTCGTCCCTAAAGGGTTGTCCTTATTCTCTTAATGAGTAATGGGTGTGTTTTGGGCATAACATGCAATAAACCAATCAGAGTCTCATTTCCCATTCCCTTTAAAAGCCAGTTGCGCTCGTGCCATGTCGGATTCGCAATTTACATGACGGAATTTGCAAGTGAAAAGACTGAACGTTTTTCTAGCGAGGAAACGGATCTGCTCGTGCGCGAGGTTAAAGCGGACCATCTACGGGACAAAGTGTAAGTTGTGGACCCGCCTATAGACGCATATTACTAACGCGCTCCTTCCCAGGAAGTGACGATTCTGTTCTCTTGAACACATGGGATGGAAATGCTGCTTTATTCGCAAATGTTTTATGCCATATTCCAATTTTGAGCACAAGGTAAATTCACAACTTTGAATGGAAACATGGCTAATATTACTTGGAGAAATGGTCTGTTCACGAGCGCCAGCAAGTCTTGTTTTATGTAACTGCATCAGCTCTGGGCACAAGCGTGACCTTTCAGAGTGATTACGCAATGTGTGGCGCATCACAGCATTTGTGGTTAAAAAGTATACACATTTTTTTATATATATATATATATAAAATGTCCGCTGGTTTGTCTAGATAAGACTCTTATTCCTCGGCTGGATCGTGTCGAGACTTTGAAGCTGCACTGAAACTCACATTTTGGACCTTCAAACTGTTGGACTCCATTGAAGTCACTATATAGGGAAAATTCCTGGAATGTTTTCCTCAAAAACCTTAATTTCTTTTCGACTGAAGAAAGAAAGACATGAACATCTTGGATGACGTGGGGGGTGAATAAATTATCAGGAAATTTTTATTCTGTAGTGAACAAATCCTTTAATTGAACTTGTAGGGTCATTAGGGGCTTTCGCACCGGATAGTTCAAGAAATGAGCCATCAGGGTGGTTCCCCGAAAACTAATGATTCCCCTAGGAACGTTTTCTGGTTGCATTCGCTCCGCCAGTAGGAACTCTGAAGTGACGTAAGCCGCGCTTGTTGTTGTGACCTTTATTTTGATGAGGCTGAGAACGCCAGAGCCTAAGCTCACAGTGCTCGCATTCTCCGTGTTCATTAGTTTACGATCTGTCTAACAGTCCTGTCTAATGTGTTATTATTAGGGCTGGGACGATACACCCATTTCCCGATTTTAGTTATTTATTTTAACACTAGGCCATGGGGAAAAGTTAAATCATACACTTATACAGACTGTACATGATGTATAAGATGAATCATAGTTACAAAAACAATTCATCACATCTTTCTGACTTATTTCAGAAGCATCATACAATCCTACATTCTCTTGAATATATGATTCAATAACTGTTACGTTTTTTAACAGTCATATGTCGCCACCTAGTGGCGAAACAATGTAACCGATAAATGTGTTATTTTAAGCGCCAAATCAAAAGTTGATTTACTCTCTTTTGATCGCTATCGTAGACCATCAGTGTTCATATTTGAAATTTAAACTTTTATCCCAGTACTTCTATTTGATTTTAAAATCGTTTAAAAAAAAAAATCGTGATACCTAGGTGAATCGATTTTTTCTCCCAGCCCTAGTTATTATATAGAACTATTATTCATAGAAAGTAGACAGCAATGGAAAGTTAGTAGCGAATGCCGTGTGATTGATGTCCAGTGTTGCTGAGCAGAAATACATAATCATGTTTCTCTTGGTCTCCTCAAAGTTGCGTTGGATTTTCTCCTCAGCGTAAAGGTTTAGAGGCTCATCTATCACTGTTTTCCATATTCGTAGAGTTAGTTTCTGAAGTAAATATATAGTCTATAATCTGTGTGTTTACACAGCCTTTTTAAAAATGGCGGGTGCTGGTGTTTCGCGTGCGTTCGGCCAATCAGCGAACACTAACGTCACGGATAGTTCCTATAGCGCTGGTTTAGACCGACTCTAAAGAGGGAGTAAATTAGTTCCTCCAAAAGGAGTTTCTAGAACTAAAATCGTTCCTAGTTCCTGCGGTGCGAACACGCCAAAATCCGGGAACTTACGCCAATAGTTTTAGGAACTATGAAAGGGTTCCTCCGGTGCGAAAGCCCCAATTGAATCCCCTCTGGACATCACTTCCATCGAATGACACTAATCCAAGAATAAGGACACTTTCTACTACACAGAAACCCAACTGAACTCATCCCTCATACTGTAAACATGAGCAGGAAAGTTAACAGTATATCCATGTATGATGCCTCAGTTAGGGCCAATTATACTCACACTCATTTTCAACACTGTTGAACAAAATCAACACTAACATCATAAGAGAAATCCCCCAAAAATGTCCAACCAGTCAGCATGTAATCAAAACTGACTCTTTTTTTCTTCTTCATGCTTGTTACTGTTTTTACAGTGAATGAATTATCTGTGCATGACCTTGTTTGACTGCTTCATTGATACTACTGTTTACTTGATAAACTAAATGGAGGAAAAAAATTGTTGGCTGGGGTGGAAATGATGCCACAACTGAGGCCGAACCCGTCTAAAACTGAATAGAAATCATTTACACTTTTAATATCAAAATGTTTTATAGTTATCTGGTGTTGTATTTGTTCCTTGCACTGGCAGTCAAGTTTAACGCAAACAAAAAAAGTTTAAAGCCTCTTGGAGCAGCCCATGCACGCTCACAAGATTTTATAGGATTAATGTGGGAAATCCGAAATCTTTGGGGTCTGCTATTTTATCTGTGGCTAAATAGATGGGGGAGGGACCCTGGTGGTATAAGTCATCCAAGGGAAGACCGTGGTGAGTGAGTGAGGTTGAAATAGATTGTAAGTTATGTCCATAACTATGGATCTATGAGACCGAACGATGACCGTCACCTCACCTGGATGTTATATAGCCAACCCCTAAGGTCAGTCACCTGATATTGTTGATATTAGGTCTTGAGCAGAGATGGACAGTAACAAAGTACATTTACTTGAGTACTGTACTTTAGTACACTTTTTGAGTATCTGTACTTTACTTGAGTATTATTTTTTTATGGAAACTTTTTACTTCACTACATTTGAAAGACAAATATCATACTTTTTACTCCACGACATTTCTGTCAAGGTCCTTGAGTAGAAAGTAAGGGGATGATTTTGGTTGCAAGGCTTGCATTTTGGTTGGAAATGAAAATTGGGTTGACGTCAGAACTCGACTGATGTTGGTTTCTGATGTCAACCCGTCTGTCCAACGTTGGAGATTAATGTCAATCTGCCATTGGATTCTGACATCAACTTGATTTTCATTTTCAACGTTGGGTTTGGCCAAGCAGCCATTTGGGTGTCCGAAACCATTGTGGACGTTATTGAGTGCACTTATTCAATCTCACATTCAATCCCACTACTGGAACTGTGTTCTAGAAATAAATGTGATATTGATATGAGGGAAGGCAGCCATAGATTCAGAGGCATAAGGTACTGTAAGTATTACATACAACAATGCAAGAATAATAAAACAATGCATTGACATTTACTTTTTACTTATAATACTTAAGTAATTTTAAAGACAAGAACTTCTGTACTTTTACTTGAGTAAAAATCGGTCTTTACAACTTTTACTTGTAATGGAGTAATATTTGACCAGTAGTATCTTTACTTTCAAGTAAGGAAGTTGTGTACTTTGTCCACCTCTGACTCTCGAGGATAGATGGAAGAATGGCGTCATTCAAGGGAAGACCGTGGTGACGGTCTGAGTGAGGTCGAAAAAAGATCTGCAGTGAACCAAAGACAGTCTGTCATGATTCTGGCTTTTCCTATCCTTTTCCGCCCTCTTCTGGTCACTTCATTCTTTACACCCACTTGTTTTACGCACGCTATCAATCACTCACTCTCTTTGTTCCAGCTGTTTCCTATCTTCTCCTGTTCTACCCTAAGTGCTTCGCACCTGTCCCCTTTTCTCTCTGATTACGTTTGCTACTTCTTCTCTCTCTTTCTCCTGCCTCTTTGTCGGATTGTTCGTTGACTTCAGTTGAATGAAGAACAGTGTTACCTTCTCGCTCTACCCTTTTCCTGCCCTGTCCTGCCCTGTCCTGTCGTGTCCTGTCGTGTCCTGTCGTGTCCTGTCGTGTCCTGTCGTGTCCTGTCGTGTCCTGTCGTGTCCTGTCGTGTCCTGTCGTGTCCTGTCGGGAATTCATCTAGCAGCAAGTATTTTACAACTCACGCTCTAACCAGCTCTCTGTGTCCAGTGAAACGCTTGACTGTGCTGCTGCTGTTCCCCGCTGTGTGTCTACTATGCATCCATCTCTGTGACCTGAGGCTAGCCACCTGCTGTGTTCTCGCATCGCCGCTGACTGCTGTCTAAATACTGTTTACAAGAGGATTATTTCTGTTTATGATTACTGGCCGTATTTTTGGCTGTTTCTGTTGTCAATTATCTACAAAGAAGATTTCTGTTGAACTGCTCTGCTGGAGGCTACCTCATTTACTTTCTATTAAAAGACTGATTCACTGTCACTCGCTATTGGGTCTTCTCTCACCTCATAACAGTACAATCCGACCAAGATGGACCCAGCGAGTGAGACTCCCTTTCAAGTTGCTGTCGAGCGTCAAGGTGCTTTACTGGGCAGGCATGAAGAGGAGCTGGTCGCCACAAGACGCGTGGTGGAATCCCTGGCTGCGCAGGTGTCTGATCTGACCGCGCAACTTCATCATCTTCGTCAAGAACCCTCTTCATCTTCTCTGCTGCCCTCGTCTCCAGAGCCTAGAATAAATAATCCACCGTGTTACTCGGGTGAGCCAACACAGTGTCGTTCATTCTTGACTCAGTGTGAAGTAATCTTCTCTCTTCAACCATCTACTTACGCCAGGGACCGCGCCAAGGTCGCATTTGTGATCTCCCTCCTTACTGGACGGGCTCGTCAGTGGGGAGCGGCCAGCTGGGATGCTGAGGCGGATTTCCTGGATCGATTTTCCTCGTTCAAGGAGGAGATGATTCGTGTCTTCGATCGCTCCGCTCATGGTCCTGAGGCTTCCCGCTTGCTCTCTTCTCTTCATCAAGGGAGGCGTTCTGCCGCTGATTTCTCAATTGAGTTTCGCACTCTTGCCACGACTTGCGGCTGGAATGAGCCGGCGCTGGTGGCCCGCTTCCTGGAAGGTCTCAACACCGAGGTCAGGGACGAGATCCTCGCCAGGGAGATTCCCAGTCGTCTCGATCCTCTCATCGACCTCGCCATCAGAGTGGAGAAGCGTTTCGACTTGCGACAACGAGCCAGAGGTACCGAGACCGTTTCTCTCTCTCCGCCCCCAACCTCTTCTCTTTCATCATCTGTCGCGGAACCCATGCAGCTGGGAGGCTTACGAATCTCCTCGAAGGAACGAGAACGAAGAATTATGAACCGGCTCTGTCTCTACTGTGGCTCCGACAAGCACTTTGTGTCGACGTGTCAAGTAAAAGCCAACGCTCGCCAGTAATAGGAGGGATACTGGCGAGCGCTACTTCTCTGGTCCCTTCTCATCAAGCCAACACTACCATTCCTGTTCATCTGCATTGGCAAGGATTCGCTGTCTCTACCAACGCCATGATTGACTCTGGGGCCGAGGGGAATTTCATTGACGAGACGTGGGCCCGTGAGCAAGGTATTCCTCTCAATGAACTGAAAGAGGCCACTCCCCTTTTTGCCCTAGATGGTAGTTCCCTGCCCAAGATCTGCCGTGAGACTGTTCCTGTGTCTCTCACGGTCTCAGGCAATCATCGCGAGACCATTTCCTTTAAAATTTTTCGTTCTCCTTTTTCTCCCATAGTCCTAGGACATCCTTGGTTAAAACTGCATAATCCCCATATTAACTGGTCTAAGGGAACCATCCTATCATGGAATCTGTCGTGTCATGTTAAATGTCTTGTCTGCCATACCTCCTGTTTCTTCTGTTTCTGTGTTTCAGGAGGAGCCAGGAGATTTGTCTGGAGTGCCGGAGACGTATCACGATTTGTGAGCGGTTTTCAGCCGTTCACGGGCCACTTCTCTCCCTCCTCACCGTCCTTACGATTGTTGTATCGATCTTCTTCCCGGTACTACACCACCACGCGGTAGATTGTATTCTTTGTCGATTCCTGAGCGTAAGGCTCTCGAGAATTATCTCTCTGAGGCTCTAGATGCGGGTACCATAGTTCCCTCTTCCTCCCCTGCCGGCGCGGGGTTTTTTTTTGTGAAAAAGAAGGATGGTTCCTTGCGTCCCTGTATAGATTATCGAGGGCTCAATGACATTACGGTAAAGAATAGATATCCTTTGCCGCTTATGTCATCTGCTTTTGAGATCTTGCAGGGAGCTAAGTTTTTCACAAAATTAGACCTGCGCAATGCCTACCATTTGATACGCATAAAGGAGGGCGACGAGTGGAAGACCGCGTTCAATACTCCTCTCGGGCACTTTGAATACCGGGTTCTTCCTTTCGGGCTCGTAAACGCTCCCGCTGTCTTCCAAGCACTTATTAATGACGTCCTTCGCGATATGCTCAATATCTTTGTCTTTGTTTACCTAGACGACATTCTGATCTTTTCACCCTCGCTTCAGGTTCATGTACAGCACGTTCGACGCGTTCTTCAGCGCCTGTTAGAGAACCGTCTCTTTGTCAAGGCGGAGAAGTGCTCTTTTCACACGCAGTCGGTAGTTTTTCTCGGTTCCGTTATTTCGGCGGAGGGAATTAGTATGGACCCTGCAAAGGTCCAAGCGGTCACAGATTGGCCAGTTCCTGATTCACGCACAGCCCTTCAGAGATTCCTTGGTTTTGCTAACTTTTATCGCAGGTTCATTCGAAATTTTAGTCAAGTGGCAGCACCGTTAACCGCGCTTACGTCATCCAAGTCTTGTTTTGTCTGGACCGATTCCGCTCAGAGTGCGTTCGAGCGTCTTAAGAGTCTTTTCTCTACAGCTCCCATTTTGATTACTCCTAACATTTCTAACCAGTTTATTGTCGAGGTCGATGCTTCAGAGGTGGGTGTTGGGGCCATTCTTTCCCAACGCTCATTCCTTGATGACAAGGTACACCCTTGTGCCTATTTTTCTCACCGTCTTTCGCCTTCAGAACGCAATTATGACGTCGGTGACCGCGAGTTACTCGCCATTCGCTTGGCTTTGGAAGAGTGGCGTCACTGGTTAGAGGGAGCATCGGTTCCTTTCATAGTATGGACCGATCATCGTAATCTCGAATACATTCGTTCCGCTAAGCGTCTGAACGCGCGTCAGGCTCGTTGGGCTCTTTTCTTCGCCCGTTTCGAGTTTACCATTTCGTATCGTCCAGGGTCTAAGAATGTAAAACCCGACGCGCTCTCTCGTCTTTTCGATTCCTCTGAGGTCACTCCAACCCAGGAGGTTATTATTCCTCCTGCACGGGTGGTTGGGGTGACGATTTGGGGAATAGAGAGACTTGTCAAACGTGCGCTCGCTCGCTCCGTTCCGCCGCGAGGCTGTCCTAAACACTTACTTTTCATTCCTGTCTCTGCTCGGCGCGCGGTCCTTCAATGGGCCCATACCTCCAAATTGGCAGCCCATCCCGGTGTTAGGGGTACCCTTGCTTTAGTTAAACAGCGTTTTTGGTGGCCGTCCCGTGAGAAGGATATTCGTCGCTTTGTTGCTGCATGCGCCGTTTGCGCTCAAACCAAGTCCAGTCATTCTCCTCCTACTGGCCTTTTAAGACCGTTGCCTGTTCCGTCTCGTCCGTGGTCACACATAGCTCTCGATTTTATTACTGGGCTCCCCTCGTCGGCGGGTCATACCGTTATCCTTACTGTCGTTGATCGCTTCTCTAAAGCCGCACATTTCATCCCCCTTCCTAAACTTCCCTCCGCCAAAGAGACGGCGCAGATAATGGTCGATCACGTTTTTAAGCTCCATGGTCTCCCCTCCGATGTTGTTTCTGACAGGGGTCCCCAATTCGCTTCTCAATTTTGGAAAGAATTTTGTCGTCAGATCGGAGCTTCCGCGAGTCTCTCGTCTGGGTTCCACCCCCAGACCAATGGTCAGGCCGAACGCGCAAACCAAATTGTCGGCCGCATCCTGCGCAGTCTTGCTTTTAAGAATCCCACGTCTTGGTCCGAGCAGCTCCCCTGGGCTGAATATGCCCATAATTCTCTTCCGTCCTCCGCTACAGGACTCTCGCCTTTCCAGAGTTGCCTTGGGTATCAACCGCCTTTATTCTCTTCCCAAGATCCAGACTCGTGCGTTCCGTCGGTTCAAGCTTACATTAAACGTTGCAAACGAACCTGGAAGAGGGTTAGATCAGCTCTTTGTCGTTCTAGAACTAGGATGTGCGTTGCAGCTAATAGGCGTCGTGTCAAGAGTCCCCGCTATCTTTGCGGTCAAAGGGTGTGGCTTTCCACCCAGAATCTGCCACTTCAATCCATTTCACGGAAGCTGGCTCCTCGGTTTATCGGTCCTTTTCGGATTTCTAAAATTATCAGTCCTGTCTCAATCAAATTGAAGCTACCTCCTTATCTCAGACGCGTCCACCCGGTCTTCCATGTCTCATGCATTAAGCCCGTTATTCGCGCCCCGTCTTGTCCTTCGCATCCTCCTGTCTTAGTCGAGGGGACTCCGGTTTATAGAGTCCGTAAGCTTCTGGACGTTCGCCGTCGTGGTCGCGGTTACCAATATTTGGTAGACTGGGAGGGGTACGGTCCGGAGGAGAGAAGTTGGATTCCATCTCGGGACGTCCTGGACCGTTCGCTTATCGATGATTTCCTCCGCTCTCGCCAGTCTTCCTCCTTGGGAGCGCCAGGGGGCGCTCGTTGAGGGGGGGGTACTGTCATGATTCTGGCTTTTCCTATCCTTTTCCGCCCTCTTCTGGTCACTTCATTCTTTACACCCACTTGTTTTACGCACGCTATCAATCACTCACTCTCTTTGTTCCAGCTGTTTCCTATCTTCTCCTGTTCTACCCTAAGTGCTTCGCACCTGTCCCCTTTTCTCTCTGATTACGTTTGCTACTTCTTCTCTCTCTTTCTCCTGCCTCTTTGTCGGATTGTTCGTTGACTTCAGTTGAATGAAGAACAGTGTTACCTTCTCGCTCTACCCTTTTCCTGCCCTGCCCTGTCCTGTCGTGTCCTGTCGTGTCCTGTCGGGGAATTCATCTAGCAGCAAGTATTTTACAACTCACGCTCTAACCAGCTCTCTGTGTCCAGTGAAACGCTTGACTGTGCTGCTGCTGTTCCCCGCTGTGTGTCTACTATGCATCCATCTCTGTGACCTGAGGCTAGCCACCTGCTGTGTTCTCGCATCGCCGCTGACTGCTGTCTAAATACTGTTTACAAGAGGATTATTTCTGTTTATGATTACTGGCCGTATTTTTGGCTGTTTCTGTTGTCAATTATCTACAAAGAAGATTTCTGTTGAACTGCTCTGCTGGAGGCTACCTCATTTACTTTCTATTAAAAGACTGCTTCACTGTCACTCGCTATTGGGTCTTCTCTCACCTCATAACACAGTCTCAAAAACGCGGTTTGAAATAGCTGGTGTTTCTGACGTCACAAACTACCTTAAAGACACATCTTACGATGTCGGAAAGATCCGGGAAGGCCCTCCCGGAGAGATACCGTAATACCTGATCTTCCTACACAGCTTCTCTGGCTGCGATACCGTAACAGCAAATTCTGGGTTTAGCAAACCAGCTTTGCTCACCAAGCTCTGCAAGACTGACAAAGCAGAGGGGGCCATGGATGTGTTCAATGACATCAGAGCCAAGAAAAGTGACATCATCAAAGCTGGCTGCGAACTGTTCAAGCTCACATTCTGCGGAAATCCACCTGAAGATTTGGAAGACTTAAGATTTGATATCATCAGCAAACGGGCCGTAGCCAGGAGCATCAAGCCTGAGAAACTGCCTCCGACTACAGGAGCTGTGGCACAGCACTCTCTGCGGGCATATCTCCAGACCAAAGATCGGCTACTGCTACACTGTCCATCACTGGATGTCCTTGAGTATGGATGGAAACAAGGAGAACAAGGTTATGCCCCAGTCCCTACAACAGATCCCATTGCACTGAACTACCTTCTGAAGTTTGTCAGCTGCAACTGTTCAGGGGACTGTGACACTCTCAGGTGCTGCTGTAAAAAGCAAGGCGTCAAGCGTATTTCTGTTTGTGGGAACTGTCATGGTAACTCTTGCCAGAACTTCAACCAGCCGGATGATAACAGGAGTGAGGGAGATGTAGGGGAGTTGGATGAGGTTTGTTAAATTGTAAGTTTTGTTTTGTAATTGTTCAATAAAACCATTTTTATGTGGTTTTTGTATGGACTTGGAGTAATTTTAACTCAAAACTAATGGCTGGGATAGATTGAGTACCCCTAAAAAACCCTAGTTAGACATCTCAAAAGGTAATATTGAAAAAATAAAATAAAATAAAAATCACAATTTTTACCCTGGCTGTCTGGCCACCCCAACTTTGATTGCCTCTCCAGGCGTTTCCCCGAGGATTTGGCCGTGGATAAATTGGGAGGTGTTACTAGCAGTGGTGGCTGGTGCTAAAAAAACTGAAAAACTGGGCACAACAAACTGAATTATTAATCCAGGACTGAATGTAGGCTAATTGTTAAATAACAATTTGACAGTGATAATAATGTAGCTATCATTAGCGTAAAGTTTAGCTAAAACTTCAGCCGGTAGGGTTGGGAAATAGCCAACTGCCAAATAAATCTGAATGTTTGGGCTAAATGGCGATGTATGGTATAATCTGAGTATTTAATTATTATTTTTCTATTTTGAATAAAAAAAAAACTGTATTTAATAAAAAATATATATATTTAATATCCTGATCAATATTGTCCTACAAACAATGTTCATATTGAAGGTTATAAAATCAAACATCGTGTAACCTTGCTGTCTATCTGCAGTCTATCCAAAAAAGGGGTCAAATCACATTAAATTCTAACATTGCAACATTACAATCTAAAAACAAAATAATGCTTTTTAAAGAAGTAGTTAAATTGACTAAACTTAAAATAAAAAAATGAAAAATAAAAACAAAGCGCCTCGGTTACGACTGTAACCTCGGTTCCCTGAAGAGGGAACGAGCGTTGCGTCGAAAAGCTGACGCTATGGGAACGCTTTGCGTGATGACGTCTTGAAGCACATGTAAAATCAGTCCAATGGTGTGGCGGAACGTCAGAGGCGGGTGACGTCACGTACCAGGAAGCTATAAAAGCCGGCCCGAAACAGAAAACGAAATCTTCGTAAAGTCTGAAGTCGCGCTGACAGGCATGAAGGAGATATGGCAAGGCGATGCAACGCTCGTTCCCTCTTCAGGGAACCGAGGTTACAGTCGTAACCGAGGCGTTCCCTTTCAAGGGAACTCCCGTTGCGTCGAAAAGCTGACGCTATGGGAACGTCTATACCAACGCCTCCATAGCTACAAATGTCTGTCCTGTGTGTAATCATGTGAGCAGCACTAAGAAGACAAAACATGAGACCCTAGAGTAGAGTCTAAATCCAGAGAGTAGAACCTGACGAAGGTGTGCGGTGAGGACCAGCCTGCCGCATCACAGACGTCCTGTAACGATACTCCTGATATAAGGGCCTTAGAGGCCGCCATACTCCTAGTAGAGAGCGACCGGACAGCCAAAGGAGAAGGCTGTCCAGCCGCCTCATAAGCCAGTGAGATAGTCTCAACCACCCACTTGCTCATCCTTTGCTTAGACACTGGACCTCCCTTGTTAGGGGAGCAAAAGTCACTTTTACGCCACAGGGCAGCTCTGTGGACATACGCGTCTAACGCCCGAACAGGGCAAAGCAAATTATTCGCCTCCTGGTCCGATTTCGAAAGGGAGGAGGACCTCCAAGTGCCACGAAGGAAACGAGATACCAAGGGGTCTTTCCCCACAGACATTCCACCCAAAGGACTGTGGTAAGCACCTATGGCCGCCACATAGACCTTTAAAGTGGACGGGGTCAGACCTGCAGTGAACCGTTCCTGCAGGAACTCCAGCACTGTACCAATTGGGCAGTGGACTGGGTCCAACCGACGGTCACTACACCAAGAAGTGAATACTCTCCACTTCAGGGCATAAAGTTTCCTCGTGGAGGGAGCTCTGGACTGTAGAATGGTCTCAACAACCTCGGTTGAGAGACCTGACTCTATGAGCTGGGCCCCCTCAGAGGCCAAGCCCACAGGTTCCACAGTTCTGGCCGAGGGTAAAATATCGAGCCCTCTGCCTGGGACAGAAGGTCCCTCCTGACGGGTAACTCCAGAGGATGCCCGCCGAGGAGGGACACAAGATCGGGAAACCCGGTCCCTGCGAACTCTTTCCAGAACTCCCGGGAGCAGAGCAACTGGGGGAAAGGCGTACAGACGTAGCCTCGGCCACGTCTGTACCATAGCATCCAGTCCCAGAGGAGCTGGATGCGTGAAGGAGAACCAAAGTGGACAGTGAGACGTCTCTCGAGACGCAAACAGATCCACTTATAATTTCCATATCAGCTCCACCACCTCGGGGGTGGAGCCACCATTCCCCGGGCCTCGGCCCCTGTCTCGACAGAGTGTCTGCTCCTATATTCTGGACCCCGGGGATGTAGGCTGCCTTGAGTGACAGCAACTTCCCCTGGGACCACAAGAGGATATGGCATGCCAGCGCAAACCCCCTTGATATAGGCGACTACCGACGTGTTGTCCGTATGTAGTACACATGGTGTCCCCTGAGACCTGTGATAAAGCTCCTCAGAGCCCGGAAGACAGCTAACATCTCTAGGCTATAGAATGCCAGGAACGATGATGGTCTTCCCACAGACCTTAAGATGAGCGACCCTCAGGATCGCTCCCCAACCCGTGAGGGAAGCATCCGTCGTTAGCAGTTTGCGACGACAAGGAGCTCCCAGCACTGGGCCCTGGGACAGGAACCAAGGTTTCTTCCACATAACCAAGGCACGTAGGCATCACCGCGTGACCTTGATTGTGCGAAATGGGTTGCCCCTTGGGGAAAAACCCTCTGGTCCTGAGCCACCACTGCAGGGGCCTCATGTGCAGCAGTCCAAAAGGTATCCCGTTGGAAGCTGCTGCCATGAGACCCAACAGTCTCTGGAACTGTTTGACAGTGAGTAGCTGGCCTAGCTTTACACTTCTCACAGCTGCCAGGATGGAATCGAAGCGTGGCGATGACAGGCGCGCCTGCATCGACACTGAATCCCAAACCACGCCTAAAAAAGTGGTCCTCTAAAATGGAGAAAGCACACTCTTCTTGGCGTTCAGCCGTAACCCCAACTCTTTCATATGGGCGAGAACAACATCTCGATGTTGAACCGCCATCTAATGCGACTGAGCTAAAATCAACCAATCGTCGATGTAGTTCGTGATGCGAATACCCCGGAGGCGCAGAGGCGCCAGAGCTGCATCCACGCATTTGGTGAAAGTGCGGGGTGATAAAGCCAGGCCGAATGGAAGAACTCGATATTGGTATGCTTTGCCCCCGAAAGCAAACCTCAGGAACTTCCAATGACACGGACGGATGGAAATATGCGTCCTTAAGGTCTATCGTGACAAACCAGTCCTCGGACCTGATCTGTGGCACGATTTGTCTCAAGGTTAACATTTTGAACTTGAGCTGCATGTACTCGTACAGAACTCGAAGATCTAAAATGGGACGCAATCCCCCGTCCTTTTTTGGAACTATGAAGTACCGGTTGTAAAACCCGGTTTCCCTGTTGGAGGGGGGTACAAATTCTATGGCCCCTTTCTCTAACAGAGTGTTTACTTCCTGTTCCATAACCAGAACCTGCTCGGGGCCCACCACTGTGGGCAGGACCCCCATAAACCGCGGTGGGCGTTAATAGAATTGTATCTAATACCCTTTTTCCACGGTCTGCTGGACCCAACGAGAAACATTTGACAGTAGCTTCCACGCTGTCAAAGATTCTACTAGAGGTACCAGTCTCTCGAGACTGGTTTCTGGATTTTGTTGCTGTTGAGTAGTCGGTTCGTCGCCCTGTAACGGCGCACCGGCAGGGAACGACCAAACAGACTGCTCCAGCACCCTCCTCAGAGGGGGCGGGCATCCCGAGGCCACTACGTTTCCGGGTGGACCTTGAGATATGTGCTCGCCGGAGACCGCTGCGCCCTGTAACACCGGAGGCGGCAGGGTTGGCAGAACGGTCCCCTGAGGGCACCGAAGAGAGACGGCACCGTATTTTTCTCCTGCTGTTGAGTAGTCGGTTCGTCGCCCTGTAACGGCGCACCGGCAGGGAACGACCAAACAGACTGCTCTAGCACCCTCCTCAGAGGGGGCGGGCATCCCGAGGCCACTACGTTTCCGGGTGGACCTTGAGATATGTGCTCGCCGGAGACCGCTGCGCCCTGTAACACCAGAGGTGGCAGGGTTGGCAGAACGGTCCCCTGAGGGCACCGAAGAGAGACGGGCACCGTGAAAAGAGGTGTTAACCGCTCTGCTTCGGGGGGACTACCCTCATTTGTCCTGAGCCCTCAGACATCAGGACTTTTTCCCAGCAGCCTTCTTGGCGGTAATAACGGTCCGCAGATCCGTTTTACCCCTCGAAGACTGCTGGGTTTGAGAGCGCCCTCCGTGTCCCCGAGATTTTTGTGGGGGAGCACGAGAGGACACACTCTGTTTTTGAGTGGCACGATGTTCAGCGCTCTTTTTAGAGGAGTGAGGCTGCTCCCGCTCAGCAGCCTCAATGAAAGAACGGCGGGGGAGAAGTTTTTGTAATGCAGCTGCCTGTTTAGCAGCTTCCTGAGATTTAGCTACCGCACTGTTTACTGCATCACCAAATAAACCAACAGTGGAAACCGGAGCATCTAAGAGAACGTGTCTTTTCTTTCTCTTTTATATCGCTCAAATTGAGCCACAGATGCCTCTCAGTGGCCACCAGGGCTGCCATAGACCGCCCGATTGATTTAGCGGTCTCCTTGGTGGCCCTGAGAGACAGATCTGTGGCTCTGCGTAGTTCAGCCACTGTGTCAGGACCAATTCCCCCGCCCTCCTCTAAATCCCCCAATAATTCTGCCTGATAGGCTTGCATAATAGACATCGTATGCAGACACCAGCTTGCGTAGTTCAGCCACTGTGTCAGGACCAATTCCCCCGCCCTCCTCTAAATCCCCCAATAATTCTGCCTGATAGGCTTGCATAATAGACATCGTATGCAGACACCAGCTTGACCAGCGGCTGCATACGATTTATGAACCAGAGATGATGTGAATTTTACTGGCTTAGAGGGAAGTGAAGGAGCTTTCAGGGAAGATGCCGTTGCTGGAGAGAGATAGCTCGCAAGCGTCTCCTCCACCTTCGGCATCTCCCCATAACCATATTCTTTATATTTGTGAATGGAAGAATAGTGGGATGTTTGTGGTGCATACACTCTGTATGAAACCGGTTTTCCCCACGATTTCGACACCTCGGTGTGGAGATCGGGGAAAAACGGAAGGCTTCTTCGCTGAGGCTGTGTACGAGATGGCAGGAAGCGTTCGTCGAGCTTACTTTTCGAACGAACGTCCTGCCTATCCTCTGGCCACTCAATAGATAGTCTGTCAACTGCTCTAGTAATAACATCGAGCAGTTCCTCAAACGCATGAGACTGAGGTGGCGAATCCTCAGACTCAGCTTCAATACTCACAACATCCAACTCCTCAGAGCTGGACAGTTGCAGTATTGGTGCCTCTATCGGGGGGGAAGAAACCGCAATGCGTGCTTCCACACCCTGATGAGAGGCACTGGATCTGTCAGATTGATGCTGAGATAAGGCAGAGCCCGTCTCAACATCCACTGACAGATCCATTTGCGAACCCCAGGTCTGAGATCGCCGCCGAGCCTCAGCCGCGGCGGGACCCGAGCCCTGGGGAACGCGATCGGGATTGAACCGAGCCAAGCGGGATCGGAGCGTGCGCAATGGAAGCGCGTCGCAATGCACACAGTCACCACCCTCGAGTGCTGACTGGGCATGCTCCTCACCCAAACAAACAACACAAAGAGTGTGAGTATCACCTCCCGTTAAATAACGCGGGCAGGGATGGACACACACTCTAAACTGCTGCTTGCTCGCCATACTGAATATATATACATAATATAGACAGACAACACCAAATAACAAGGACAGATTCAACACAGAGCGCAACTGAAGACTCAGAAAGCTTTCGTTTTCTGTTTCGGGCCGGCTTTTATAGCTTCCTGGTACGTGACGTCACCCGCCTCTGACGTTCCGCCACACCATTGGACTGATTTTACATGTGCTTCAAGACGTCATCACGCAAAGCTTTCCCATAGCGTCAGCTTTTCGACGCAACGGGAGTTCCCTTGAAAGGGAACTAATATCATTAAAATACACATGTAGGTTTGAAATTCTCTAGCACATTTATGTTCACCAACAACAACAAATATTCAACAACAAATATTTTAGCTAAATATATTTATAATTTAGTGCTAATGTATATTTTAGTCAGAATAATTGCGCTCCTATTCTATTGAACGCTCCGTCTGTTCGGCGCTCCGTCTGTTCGGCGCTCGTTCACGGAAGTTTAGCTTGCAGAAAGCTCGCCCACTCATGACAGCAAACTGGAAATATTGACTTTCTAACATTTACAGATGGAGAATATGTCCGTGAAATGTAAGTTATGCACTGAGGAAATTATTGGATGTCACTTCAGCTTATTATGGCTAAATATTATTAGAGGTATATTTGTTTCCACCAATCGCTGCACAAGTGAAGTTTAACGTATGATGACGAAAGCACGTTAGTGCGAGCCCTCCCGGAACACATAGAGAATGCATTGCAGTGCCTGCAGTTCGAAAAAAAAAAAATCTTTGAATGTAAGACTATGGGAACACTGGGCGATTCTCGGCCATAGTGAAATCGCCCAAAAGAGGTGGTACTCCACAGAACGTGACTTGGCGCTGATTGGACTATATCCAGAGGCAGAACAGCAGTGAGTGACTGCTAGCGTAACTCTGTGGTTGAATGAGATTGTGATGGAAAAAGTCCCTTTCATACTTTGGTGGTGCGTCGCCCGATCGCCCTAATGAAGAAACCGCCGCTGGTTACTAGACACCTATAGGAACACATGGTAAAAAAAAAAGCTATTGGTAAGAATTTTTTTGCAGATTGCCAAAAAAAAGCCTAACTTTCCCTAACTAAGAGGAATGGACCAAAATCCCTCCTGAGATGTGTGCAAACCTGGCAACCAACTACACGAAACATCTTACCTCTGTGCTTGCCGACAACGGTTTCTCCACCAAGTACTAAGGCATGTTTCGCTTGGGGATCAAATTCTTATTTCACTCACTGAAATGCAAATCAATTTATAACCTTTATTTAATATGTTTTTCAGGATTTTTTTGGTTAATTTTCTGTTTCTATCCGTTAAAAAAAAACTACCATAAAAATGATAGACCCTTCATTTCTTTGTAAGTGGGCGAACTTACAAAATCAGCAGGGGATCAAATAATAATTTCCCCCACTGTACGTTATTTTGCTTAAACTGGAATAAACTATTTTTAGTTTTAGTTATTCCTGAGTGAAAACATTATTTTAAAAAGCTTTAAACTGGTTAATAACCAATACATTTTGCTCAGATCATTTGTCATGAAAGACAGACTGCTCTAACAGCTGATAATGATATTAATATTTATAACATTAACAATCTTTTATTTCAATCTGCATTCTAACAATAATTAAAAGTTGAAAGGCCAGTT
Source organism: Leuciscus leuciscus (assembly GCF_965113295.1). NCBI lineage: Eukaryota > Metazoa > Chordata > Actinopteri > Cypriniformes > Leuciscidae > Leuciscus > Leuciscus leuciscus. The sequence continues at coordinate 42,807,032 of NC_138733.1, forward strand.
GGATGAAAACCGGCTAAAGAAAGCAAATTTCGCTCACTTTTTCACTTTGTTGATAACAGACCGGAGTAAGGAAACTCGTAATGACTGTATCAGTGTTGCTCACCGAGGCTTGCAGTGGATTTATCTCTCTTATTTCTGAACACGTCACTGCTAAATGATCTTTGATAGAAGCAACAAAACTATTCATTATCTGCTTTTTAATCCTGCGCTGGTCTTTTTCATCCATGACCTTCAGCCTGAATGAGAGTAAGGGATGTTCTGATCCTTCCTACCAAACACTGATTATCCGGGGAATGTTGATGTTTCTGTGGACGATGTGTCCGTTTAGGACGGAGTGACCCAGCGGGTGAATAACTCCTGTTTCAAACAAACCCACAATGAGAAAACAAGACAATGTGACAACAATTACCTTATTATATCTCATATTTCACACTTATGCGTATACTTATGAATACGTTCTGTCTACCTCTATCCATCCACGCATTCTTCCTCTTTAACCAGAATCACGACCTGAAGCCAAAACTGCATCGTTTGCAGCATCAACACAGCAAACACTCCCTCAGCCCCTCAGACAGAGAAGTTACCAGGAGAACAGGGATTGGATAATGGATTTCACAGGAATTAGGAATCACAGGCTTTCCGATGACGGAGTGCTGCATGATATACTGTGAGAGAGTAAGAAGAGCGGCGTTATGTGTTCATCTGTGAGGTTTCTCTGAGTAACGCAGATATACGTGTCTGTCCAGCTGCAGATCAGAGGGCTATGGGGAAAAAATCACTTTAAGTTTATCATTTATATAGTTTGTATGTATTGCTTTTATGTTGTATATAATGAGCTTGTTCCATTGTGCAGTGATTTAAACATTTTACGGTAACATTTTATTTTACAGAGTCATTGTTACATGTAGTTACTATAGATCCTCCTGGGACCCAGGAATAGACTTTTGTCCACTGTAGTGTAGTGGACAATTTCTCTGACATCATACATGTCACATGTCACATGACACAGCCTGGGTGTCCTGTAAAGAGGACCCAACTTCTCCTTGGTCTTTAAAAATGTCTGACATTAATTTAGTGATCAAATGTAGGAAATATGATAATATATTGTAATTATAATTTAAATCGGACTACTTTTCAAATTGTATTTCATAAACCAACATCTCAGGAAAACGTTATGGGGTTTCAAATAAAAAAAATACTTTCTGTTACAAAACAGGGCGTTGATTTCATACATGTAGAGACATCAGGACTTACATCATGTTTATCAGGCATTCTGGGAGACACAAGAAGTTAATATGGAAATAAATTATAAATCAATATTTCTATGAAATATTAGATATTATTATTGAAATGTTGCCAATTATTACTCCAATTATTACACTTCCTTTTTGATAAAATTTTGCTCCAAGAACATATTAATGTGCGCATTAGATACAGTGTATAGATACATTGCAGTGAATGGGAATATTAATTTATGGCCATTTTACCCACATATTGCATAAAGTAAAATGGTGTTTCAATTAATTCCGTTATATCTTTCATAACCTAGTTGAGAAACATCTTTATACAAATTTTGGTTAAAAAAAATAGTGAAACCCCAAAATGTATTGGTATTTGAAAAAAAAATCCCATTGTTTTTGCCTGTACATATAATGTCATGTCATTTAATTTTTTAAACAACTTAGTCCTGGTGTCCACTACAGAGGACAGAGCATAACGTATGAATAAAAGAATATTTGTCAAAAATGTTTTTTTTTTTACCATTTGTTTCTTGTGCTCTAAACCAGTGATTCTCAACCGGTGGGCCGCGGAGCGCCATCTGGTGGGCTGTGTAGGCAGTGGTAGACTACCCACAAATACATTTTTATTTATTTTTTAATTGACAAATCTTGTTATTTTCTAATTATCTAATTGTTCTTATGAATTTATTTGATCAAAAACACTCAAGTCAAGTCAAGATGCATTATCTAAAAGCTAATTTATGTTTAAATGTCGCAACACCAATCACGTCACAACGTCAGATTGAACGTTCGTTCGATCAGATGCAGTAACATTACGTTACTGTAATATGGATCGTTTTCTGAAAAGAAAAGCAGATGTGGGAGACAGACCTGTGCAAGCAAAGGCTTTGAAGTGTGTGGTGAGAAAGTACGACGCTGAATACATTAAATTTGGTTTTATAAGGGCAGGTACTGTGTTGAATGTGGAGAAATTTTGTCAAATGAGGCGCTAAAACCATCAAAGCTGCAGAGACATTTGAACTCAAAACACCCGGGCTGTGTTGAGAAGCCAAAAGAATATTTTCTAAGGAAAAAAGATGGGCTTCAGGCTCAACAAAAAGTCATAACATCGTTATCAACTCAATCAAAAGTCACACTGAAAGCTAGCTATATGGTTGCCGCTCGTGTTGCTCGTAGTAAGAAAGCCTTCACTATCGCTGAGGAACTTATTTTGCCAAGTGCTGTGGATATGTGTCGAGAGTTACTGGGTGATGCAGCTGCAACCAAAATTCAGTCAATACCACTTTCCGATGACACCGTGGCTAGACGAATTGTTGACATGAGCGATGACATTGAGTGCCAACTCGTGGAACGAATAAAGGCAAGCCCTTATTTTGCCATACAGCTGGACGAGTCGACGGACATAAGCAACTCCGCGTTACTGTTAGTTTTTGTCCGATACTGCATGGACAGTAATCTTTGTGAAGATCTGCTATTTTGCAAAGAACTTCCAGCGAGAACAGCGGCAGATAATGTTATGCACTGTCTTAATGAGTACTTCACTGAAAAAGGTCTTGATTGGAAATACTGCTCAGGTATTTGCACAGACGGCGCGGCTGCTATGACGGGAAAACATCGCGGTGTTGTTAAACAAATCCAAGAGCGAGCGCCAGAAGCAAAGTGGACGCACTGTTTCTTGCACCGGGAAAGTCTTGCAACAAAGCACATGTCACCAGAACTGCATGAGGTCATGAACATTGCTGTGAAAACTGTAAACTATATTAAGAAAAATGCTTATGATCCTGCTTCAGAAGACATGGCTCTGTCCACTGTGTTGGAAAATGAACTAATGGAACTATCAGCTGACAGTAGCCTAAAACTTCAACTCACTCAAGTTGACCTTGCTTCATTTTGGTTACTGGCTGCAAGTGAATATCCTTCTCTGTCAAAGCGGGCAATCAAATTTCTATTGCCTTTCACCACCACATACTTATGTGAGTCAGGGTTCTCCACTGTGACTATCACAAAATCAAAAGCAAGGAGCAAACTGAAAGCTACTTTGAATGCTACTCTCCGTGTCAGTCTCTCACCCATTTCACCAAGACTTGATCTTATTATCTCCAAGAAGCAAGCCCAAGTGTCTCACTGAGGATATGCAGAATATGCATTTTGTAGCAAGGTGTCTAAGTATATATGGTTTTTCTCATGTGAACTACTCCAAAAACCCGCTCATGTAAATAGTGTATGTTAATGTGTTGGGATTTATTAATGGTCCTAGACCTAGAGTGATTGTTGATGAAAACTGTTATTGACATGTGACACACCTGTTAGACTTCCTCATTTTTGGGTGGGAAGGAGTAAAAGTAACTTGTCCAGTTTTTCTCCAGATGAATTGTAAAAAAAACACACAAAAAAACAACAAAAAAAATGTATATATATATACACACACACACACATATATATATATATATATATATATATATAATACATGTAACATTTACGTAATGCTTCAATTAATGCTTAATTAAATTAATTTAAATATGGTAATTAGTCCAGTTTGGCAAAAGAAAACAGTAAGAAAATGGCGGCAAGAAACGAAACTTTACAGAGAGTGAATTGGAGGTGCTACTATCGGAGGTAGAAACGAAAAAAAAAACCCCATTATTTGGAACTTTGTCCTCCGGAATTAATAACAAAAGGAAAAAATATGAGTGGGAGAGTTTGGCTGATGCCGGTGGGATCTGAAAGTCGCACTGTAGAGTAGACTGAGAACAGTTGAGACACTTTTTGCGTTTTGATTTTCCACACAAAAATAGACACTGAAAAGAAGTGAATTTCCACATGACACGCCACATGACATTTCATTAGCTTGTAGACTAAGATATTATCAATCTTGAGTACGCAAGATTGATACATGAGGCCCCAGATGTTTCAGGCATGTTAGCCTGGATGTGGGGATGTATTGTTAATTAATTTGTTAAAAGAGTGTTCCCCTTGTGTGTCTGACCCAGTCATTGGTCTGACCTGCCCTGTCATTGTTACAGGAATAAATGATTACTGAGTAAACCTGTCAAGTCTTTTTTATACAAGGACAGTTTTCATAGTCTATATAGCTGACTTGATCTAGTCTGCTACAGTGGCATAAATAACAACAGAGTACATCATTGTACTTTTTGAATTTTCTGTTATTCTGTGTTCATCATCATATTTGCAAAGGTGGTCCTCGGAATGTTTTTAAACAGTCATTGGTGGGCCATGAGTTGCAAAAGGTTGAGAACCCCTGCTCTAAACTATGTGATGACATGAAAAAAAAAACTACATGAAAAAAAACTTTTTTTTTCTGGGTCTCAGGAGGATAGTAATTGTGCATAATTACATGCAACTAACCCTAATCCTAACCCTATAGTAAGTACATGTAGTTAATTAATATTACTCAGTACTTAAATGTATAATTACAGTGTAACAACGACACCTTAAAATAAAGTGTAACCCATTTTACTTACCTTTTTACTTTTCACGGTTTGCACAGTTGCCTGCACCTTTTAAAGTTTGATTTCTCTGTTTGCATTATGCACTAATAAAGACATACTTTCCCAAAATTTTTAACATTGTACGTATTGTGTTTAATACAGCACTAACTTGTTTACTAATAGTTTCAAGAGGAATTGAGTGTAATGAAAGCATAACTATGAGGTATGAAGCGTATGAAATTGCTCATCCAGACTTTGAAGAGTGCATCAGGTCAATACAACTGAAACACCTTCGCCAACATTACAAACAGCGATTCTGTGAACATTGTAATCTGTCTTTAACCTAACAGAAGCACACATTCGTGAGGGTGATGATGACTCTGAACTATTCCCTTAAATGTTTCCCAACCCAGCACTTCAACTCCCTTCACATGTTATTGATCTTGATCAAAGGATGTCCATCCTCTCTGAACTGGAAATATTCTGCCCATATGAGTGTATTTATCAGCACATGAGATCCATCTCAGACGTGCTGGAGTAATTCCTGCTGCCTTTCCTTTTAATTCATTTCTTTAGTAATTCTTCCTACTCTTACATGCACCACTTTTGTTTCAGTCGGACTGAATCTGAACGTAATGTTTACATGAACGCTAAACGTGATCGGGTTGATGTGTGCGTTTATATGTCCCAACCTTCGGATCGAGCTCATTCGGATCGATTAAGGTGTTTACATGAAGGCTTTTCAGTCCGATTGAGCCGTCAATCAGAAGCACACACACACACACACACACACACACACACACACACACACACACACACACACACACACACACACACACACACACACACACACATTGACTACTGCACAAATCACTACAGGCTAGATCTTCCTATACTGGAAAAAGCTTAACTAATCTCCTCTGATCTGAGTTATCCAGTTAGCACAACACTTAGCTTGCACACGCACGTTTAATTTAAATTAGCACAAGTTATTTTTTTTTTAATTTTACGTTTAATTTTACAGTGTGTTGGAAACCAGTTTTTACAGATTTAGGAGATGGTGGAGTCTCTCCGTAGGAGCATCACACAGAGATCACTATAGGAGCACAACACACGATCCAGGAAGAACACAGGAATAACAGCAAAACACCTCCAGAAGACTGTCAAAGTCTTTGTTCACGCATCAACTATCACGAAAACACTGAACCAGAATGGCGTTCAGGAAAGGACAATAGGCAGGAAAACACGGCCGACAAAAATATATTAAGGCATCAGGCATATGTTTTCCCAAAAAGCAGAAACACAGATATTCTCAAATGCAGTGACAGTACGGGTATCAACAAGCACCAAGAATTCCAGTATTGGTATCACACTTGCTCTGGAAGAAAGAGGTATAGGAAAACGTACTCGGTTACTAACGTAACCTCGGTTCTCTCTAGAAGAGGGAACGAGTACTGCGTAAGATATCTTACGTTAGGGGAAAATCCTTTTTCCGCGAGATATTGAAGCCAAAAATTATCCTTAATTTTGTAATAATGCAAAACGCGTTGCGGCAGCATGCAGACATAGGCGAGACAGCTCGCGCGCCTATTGGCTGCTCTGCGGCAACTGCAGCAGCCTATCGAGCGAGGCCTGGCGTGACGCCAGACCCAATCAGGGCACTTCGCGCCCGCTGCGTCACGTCCCGCCGAAATGGGCGTGGTCTAGGCCTATAAATACCGCTCGCAGGCAGCTATTATCTGGTTTTTCATCATCGAAGCAACCAGAGCGTGTGCATGCACGGCAAGATACGCAGTACTCGTTCCCTCTTCTAGAGAGAACCGAGGTTACGTTAGTAACCGAGTACGTTCTCTTACGAGAGGTCTCTCGTACTGCGTAAGATATCTTACGCTAGGGGACCCAATGCAAAACGCCGTGCATGCTGAGATCTGACACCAAAGACCCAAGGGCAAAAACCCGGGGTACATATAGTGCACAATCACTCAGGGAACTCACAGAGAGTCCGGGAAGAGGGAGGGGCGAAGCCGCACTCTTCCACATATGGCAGCGTCGCTGAGACGCGAATTTCATCATACAGACAGGGCGGGGTGCGGCCTGAACTGATGGGGGAATGTGGGTCTTACACAGTTTGCCCAGGCACATCTCGTGCTGCTACTTTTTACTGTCGAACATTGAGCTGCGCTCAATAGACGCAGCATTCTGAGCTGATCGCATCAGGTCAGATAATACTGGTAAACTTAGACCGACAGCAGCCTGGCCTGCAGGGCGGGAACCTCTAGGTTATAAAACCTTATAAATGTAGACGGGGAGGCCCAGCCTGCCGCCATACAAATATCTTGCAAGGCAATCCCACTTGACCAGGCCCACGAAGAGGCCATGCCTCTCGTGGAGTGCGCTCTGACACCCAACGGGCACTGCATGCCCTTGGAGGCGTATGCCAGCGCTATAGCATCAACTATCCATCTGGATAGGCTCTGTTTCGACGTGGCTAGTCCCTTAGAACGTCCGCTAAACGAAACAAAGAGCTGCTCCGTCTGTCTGAAACCAGACGAGCGAGACACATAAGCTCGTAATGCCCTGACTGGGCAAAGGAGGCTCGCGTCTCTTTCCTCATCAGGGACCGGTAGGGCTGACAGGGAGATAACCTGCGCCCTAAACGGTGTGTTGAGGGATTTTGGAACATAACCGTGCTTAGGTTTGAGTATAACTTTTGAGTCATTAGGCCCAAACTCCATGCACGCCGCGCTCACAGAGAGCGCGTGTAGATCCCCTATGCGCTTCACTGAAGCGAGAGCCAGCAAAAACACCGTCTTGAAAGACAGGTGTTTCAAATCGATTGACTGTAAAGGCTCAAATGGCGCACCTTTCATGGCTTCCAGAACCGTAGAAAGGTCCCATACTGGAACTGAGGGAGGTCTGGGAGGATTCAGTCTCTTAGCCCCTCTGAGGAAGCGGATGACTAAATCGTTCCTTCCTATTGACTGACCAAGCGTTGTTTCTGAGAACGCTGCTATAGCCGCCACATAAACTTTGAGCGTGGAGGAGGCCCTGCCCTCATCCAACAGCTCTTGTAGGAAGGAAAGCACCTCCGTCACACCACAGTCTGTGGGTGACACACCACGGGCTGTGCACCAGCCCGAAAACACTGACCATTTCGAGGAATAGAGTCGTCTCGTAGACGGAGCTCTAGCCTGCGTGATCGTGTTTAATACTCCTTTAGGGAGTCCAACATGTACCCGTTGATGGCCCAGACATGAAGGGACCATAGTTCCGGGTGAGGATGCCAGATCGAGCCGTGGGCCTGTGAGAGGAGGTCTCTCCTCACTGGTACTGGCCACGGGGCAGTACTTGCTAACTGCATCACGACTGGGAACCAAGGTTGGTTTTTCCAGAACGGTGCCACCAGCAGTACTGAGCATCCTTCTTCCCTGATCCGTTCTATCACCTGAGGCAGGAGAGAGACGGGGGGAAAAGCATAGAGCGGGCGGCGGGGCCACACATGGGCCAGCGCGCTCCTGCTCTTGGAGAAAAATTCCTGACAGTGAGCGTTTTCTTGAGACGCAAACAGGTCTACTTCCGCTCTGCCGAATTTCTTCCACAGCAGTTGGACTGTCTGTGGGTGTAGAGACCACTCGCCTGCCGGAACATTGTTCCTGGACAGTCTGTCCGGTCCTATATTCAGGAGCCCTGGCACGTGCGCTGCTCTGAGCGAGCGCAGGTTGCACTGAGCCCATACCAGGAGGCGTTCTGCCAGCCTGTACAGGTTCTTGGACCTGAGGCCGCCCTGGCGATTTATGTAGGACACCACAGACATGTTGTCCGAACGGACCAAGACGTGGCGTCCTTTTATTTGGGGACAAAAACGCGTCAGCGCGTTGTCTACTGCCAGCATTTCGAGGCAGTTTATGTGCAGGAGCTTCTCCCGTTCCGACCACTGGCCGAAGAACGGTCTGCCCTCGAGCAGCGCTCCCCATCCCGAGGTGGACGCGTCCGTGGACACCACTTTCACCCTCGAGGAAGTCCCCAGGCTTACACCTGATTGGTACCAGTCGTTCGCTCTCCAAGATTTCAGAGCTGTGACGCACTTCTGATTGACCCTGAGGCGAAGCGAACCGGATGCCCACGCTCTGCGTGGGACTCGCGCTTTCAGCCAAAACTGCAGCGGGCGCATGCGGAGCAGGCCCAGCTGGAGCACTGACGATGCTGAGGCCATGAGACCTAGCATCTTCTGAAATTTCTTGAGCGGGACAGACGCGCCGCAGCGAAACGAGTTTGCTGTGCGTTGAATGTCTACCGCGCGCTGTGGTGATAGTCGCGCTATCATGGACAGCGAGTCCAATTCTGTGCCCAGGAAAGATATCTTCTGACTGGGTGACAGAGAGCTCTTCGCCCAATTGACACTGAGACCCAAATCCTCGAGGTGATCGAGTAAAATGGTCGTGTGTTCTATGAGCACTGCGCGAGATTGCGCTAGAATCAGCCAATCGTCCAAATAGTTCAGCACTCGCATGCCTCTCATTCTGAGGGGTGCGAGCGCCGCATCCATGCACTTCGTAAATGTACGGGGTGCCAGGGACAAACCGAACGGCAGGACTGTGTACTGATATGCCTGGCCCTCGAAGGCGAATCTCAAATATCGCCTGTGACGTGACGCTATCTGTATTTGAAAATACGCGTCTTTCAGATCTATTGACACAAACCAATCTCCTTGGCGAATCTGCACAAGGATTTGTCTGGTCGTGAGCATCCTGAACTGTCGCTTCACAAGCACTTTGTTCAGTTGCCTTAGATCTAGTATGGGTCTGAGACCCCCGTCTTTTTTCGGTACCAGGAAGTATCTGCTGTATAGCCCTCCTTCGCTCTGAACTTGAGAGAGAGGCTCTATGGCCCCTTTGCTCAATAGTTTCGCCACTTCGGCTCGAAGTAAATGTGCTACTTCTGTTTTTACCGTGGTCTCGACGCGCGCCACATAGCGGCGAGGGCGTCGGCGAAACTGCAGCGAATAGCCTCTTTTTATAATGTTCAGCACCCACTTCGAAACCCCGGGCAGCTTTGCCCATGCGTCTGCATGGATAGCTAGGGGTTGAATACGAAGCGCGCTCCGCTCGCTCAGCGATGGAGAAGCTTCGGCGTGCTGCAACACAAGCATCGCGCTCGTGACATTTGAGGCATGGGGCGCGCTGATAACAGCGGGCAGATTGCCCGCGCTCGACTCCTCTGCGGTGGTCAACCGCGAGGGGGAGGGCTGGGCGGTTCCCGTGGGAACTGTCATGTCTATGTGTGGATGTGGGCGCAGGACAGCGGGCACATTTATCACACCGAAAGCATCGTTCGCTTGCGTGAAGCGAGTGCACGTTGGTTTCGTTTTTACAGAAACCGTGAGACATGCATAACGCGGTGTTAGTGGGCACTGGGTAGTGGGCACATTCACCATGTCTGAAGCGCAACCGATCTGAGTCGGTTTTATGTGCGCGAGTCCTGTGTGACAGGCTGTGCTTGTGTGTAGGGATGGGCACTGGGCAGTGGGCATTCTTACTACACATGAAACACCATCGGCCGTGGCCGGGACACCAGAAAATACACTCTTTTGGGGATTTATCTGGGTAGCCGTGAAAACGGCATTTGTGTGCAGGCAAGCGGGTGACAGAACCGACTTGTTGGCTGCAGAAAACACTGGAACAGTCACATTTGCTGGAAATGAAAGCTTTAGCATAAGTTCTGCTGGGAAGACTCAATTATTACGTCACTTATTGCTTCACTTCTATCCAATCATATTATTATGCTTATTGTATAAAAGCACGGTACTTACACATGTTTGAGTTCGCAGATACTGAAGCGATGATTACCCCCATCCTCCCCACCACCACCAGGATGGTCCCGTCCATACCTCCCAGGAGGGGGGTCGGCTGCGCCCCTGCCTTCATCTTTAGGCAGGAATTGCAGATCCGATACTCTCGGACTATGCACTACGGACGGGGCCTACGCCAAATGACTTTGTAGATTATCAGCTTGCTGAGCTGTCAATAAATGTATGGTTTATTGAAATAACTCTCCCGAGTCTTTCTGGTAGAACTGGACGAGCGAATAGCTTTGGTGTGAGTCTGGCCGCAGCGGGACTTGAAGACCGTCGTTTTCCTAGCTGTGCTAGGACGACTTCGGGGCCTCTGGCTTCACCGTAATCCTAGGTCGCGGGCCACGCACGGCGGGGCGGCGACCGGATGAGCGGGAGCGCGGTCTCGCGCTTCAGGCCTGGCGGCGCTGTGAAGTGGAGGCAGTGGACGGTGGCTGTGGCTGTGAGCTCTGAGCAGACGGTTTCGCACGGCCTGCTGCAGAGCTGGAGCGCTTCGGGAGGAAGTGCTTCATAGCCTGTGACGCTTTCTGTACCTCTGCGAATCTCTCCGCGAAATCCTTGACGGAGGATCCAAAGAGGCCTGTGGCGGAAAGCGGGGCGTCGAGGAACGCGGTGCGCTCAGACTCGGCCATTTCCGAGAGCGTCAGCCAAAGATGTCTCTCAGTCACGGTGAGAGAGGCCATATTCCGTCCAATGGCTTGCGCTGCAGACTTAGTAGCACGGAGAGCGAGGTCCGTGGCACTCCTTAAGTCCGGCACGCAGATCGCGTCAGGTCCTTCCTCATCCAGCTTACGGAGGAGATCGGCCTGGAAGATCTGAAGCGTTGCCATGGTGTGCAGCGCTGACGCAGCTTGCCCGGCGGCGGAGAAAGCGCGGCGGAGCAGGCTTGACGTCGTGCGGCAAGCTTTAGAGGGTAGGGCCGGCTTAGCACGCCGTCCAGCGGAGGGCGGACATAAGTGGGCCGCTATCGCCTCTTCGACCGGCGGCAGCGAAAGGTATCCTTTGTTCTTGGCATCGTCAACAGCGGAGAATGCCAAAGAAACAGCAGGACGCACTCTAGCCGAATAGGGGGCGTTCCAGGACTTGGCGACTTCTTCGTGTAACTCAGGAAGAAAAGGCGCCGGTCTGGACGCAGGCGAAGCGCGCTCCCCAGGCAGGAAAAATCCATCCAGCCAGTTGTGAGCGGGCTGCTCAGGCGAAGACCACTCGAGGCCGAGGCTCGCCGCGGCCTGTGCGAGTACTCGCATGAGCTCCGTCTCGATGGACGCTCTCTTGCCTGACGACGTGCGGGCAGGGGGCATGGGGTCCTCAGAGCCCGCCCAATCCTCACTGCCTGACGCCAGGATAGAGCAGGAATCATCCTCTCCCAGCAGGGCTTCCTCATCCACGATGTCAACGGAAGCGGCGGCAGACGGCGGCCGCTGTCCGTCAGGAAGCGAGGCTGACGAAGCCGGGGAAGCAAGCGGGCGAACCGGCGAGCTTTGGCGGCTGAGGGAGGGTTCCGGGGCCCGCTGGGCACGGCGCTTTTTACGGCGCGACGCCGCGGCGGGCGGGGGAGCAGTCTCGGTGAAGAAGGCTAGGCGAGTCCTCAGAGTCGCCATTGCCATCAGCTCGCAGTGAGGGCAGCCGCCGTCAGCGAGCGCGAGAACTGCATGTTCCTCACCCAGGCAGGAAACGCAAACCACGTGGCGGTCCCCGTCGCTGATTGTGGCTCTGCACGAGCCGCAGGAAGGCATCTTTAAAAAGACGCTAGCTCTTTTAGAATGTGTGTCGCGGCGGCGACACACACACACAAATAGAGTACAGTGTAATCAGAAAGGATATAAGCGCCGGAAAGCGCAGCAGGAAGGCAGGAAGGCGGCGCGGCCAGCGACTTCAGTGACTCGTCCCGCTGAAGGTGCTCTCTCTCAGACGGCGCGGCTTCTTCTCCAGCTCCAGCGATGCGTGTGCTTCGCTTAAAGGATGAAAAATCAGATAATAGCTGCCTGCGAGCGGTATTTATAGGCCTAGACCACGCCCATTTCGGCGGGACGTGACGCAGCGGGCGCAAAGGCCACGCCAGGCCTCGATGGATAGGCTGCTACAGTTGCCGCAGAGCAGCCAATAGGCGCGCGAGCTGCCTGGCCTATGTCTGCATGCTGCCGCAACACGTTTTGCATTATTACAAAATTAAGGATAATTTTTGGCTTCAATATCTCGCGGAAAAAGGATTTTCCCCTAGCGTAAGATATCTTACGCAGTACGAGAGACCTCTCGTAAGAGAACTATGGAAGCTTGTTTCCGCCACAGAGTGAAAAATAAAAAAGGTAATTGCGACTTTTTAATCTCACAATTCTGACTTTTTTTCTCAGAATTACATGTTTATATCTCGCAATTCTGACTTTATAATACGCAATTGCGTGTTATAAAGTCAGAATTGCGAGATATAAACTATTCTGAGGTAAAAAAAAAACGTTTTTTCCTTAGAATTGGACTTTAAATCTCACAATTGTGAGAAAAGATGTCAGAATTGCGAGATATAAACTATTCTGCTTCCATAGAAAACATCCCCAATAGCACTGGTGTACTGTACAACAGCATGTGAAAAACACTCTGGCAATGGCTTAATATTGTCACACCAATATACCATGCAACACTTTCACATACACACAAATTTGCCCACACATCAATCAAAGGCTCACACACACACACACACACACACACACACACACACACACACACACACACACACACACACACACACACACACACACACATATATAGACACACAAACTCACACACACAGTTCACAAAAATGCTCACACATGCTCAAACACTCACTAGAGATGTGTGACGGTTCTCGGTAAAATAACGAGCCATGCCAGAATATAATCTCACCTCTCTTTTTCTTTTTTGCAAGTTATGCTTCTCTTGAAGCTGGATCAGTTTTAATGCTCTCCCTGTGTTTCTCAGTCCCAGTCTATAAGTGTCTTTAACTATCATGTACTAACATTTCAATGAATCGTTTGATTCAATGCACAATGTACATACATGTTTTACATAGAACTTGTATTTTCTAAAATAACCTGCATTTCTGTGATTACATCTATAATGACAGTGTTGCCCTTCCCTTTAAATCACTCATCCCATCAAACCTGTCCCAGCCTTTACCAGTCTCCACCTCAGTAACACAAGTGTTTTACACTACAACATCAGCAAGCACACCGTACCTAACATTTTATTTTACGTGAGTACGTAGTAGTTATTAAAGACACCTAATATAAAGTGTGACCGATTTTTCTTTCCTTGATATGATAGTGGCATCGACAATTATTGAAAAAATTATCATGAATATAATTGAAAGTGTAAAATGTCTTTAATTTGAAACTAATATTTTACAATAAATACATAATCTTGGCTTAAATTAATTATTTATTTATCTTAAATAATATTATTTTTGTCATGGGGGCTTTGCTTTGGTGTGCATAAATGTATGAATTATATGGGGGAAAAAAATATTTAAACCTAAATGTGCCTTTTGTGAGAATCACCCTTCAATCTGATGGTTTACTTATCTGGATATAGAAGATGATAAGAAAATAAACATGTTAAACAAGATAAAGGACGGACGCTTAATGTTACGATAAGCTACTGACAGCCCTAAAAATAATATTTATACTGAAAACGAATTCAAACTAAAAGCATGTATTATTATTTCAACTGCGTCCATTGCAAATCCTGCCATTTCTACTTGCGTTTCAGCCTGAGCTTTTCCGGGTCAGTCCGTCTTGTATCGTGTAAATGCATATCGGATATGAAAAAAATGTAAGCTGGTCGTCAAAAAAAATCAGATACTCAACACATGGGAATTGGGCATCAAGCCTTGCAGTGTAAATGCGGCTCAAATGCTCTCTCACACACACACACACACACACACACACACACACACACACACACACACCCACATCATTCTCCTCCAGACGCTCGCCCACACCTCACACATGCTCATCTAAACACATACACTCTTCACACGTACGTACACACGTACGTACACACACACACACACACACACACACACACACACACACACACACACACACACACACACACACACACACACACACACACACACACGTGAGGCCTAAACAGCTGTGCTTACAATGACAGCTGACTGAGCATTACAGCCAAACTAATGTCCCTATTTTAAAAACAAAGCCTTAGGTAACAAAATAGAAAATAGAAAAGAATTGCAGACATTTAGTCCAACGGGGCGAAGATTAAAAAAAATATTTGTCATTATTTTCTTTGTTATTACAGTTTTTTCCGATTGCTAAACGACAGTGAGCACAACTGGAGCTACATGTGCAAAACTCTAACTACAGTCTGCACTACTAACAGTCACCTGAGCTAAACAGTTCACATCACCTGCAAAACTCACTCCAAGCAGTGGCGGCTCCAGAGGTTTTCTGTTGCAGGTGCTATGGGGATGCTCAACACTTAAGAGAAGGTGCTTTGAATTTTGGGGCGTTTCATTATGGAGGTCGCATCGGACCACCATAATGAAACGCCATCATGAACAACACCATAATGAAAGTATACACATGCGTACACGCCCGCATTAACTATACTCGTTCCACGACTATAAGCATATACTGTATATAACGTTATATGTAAAAGTATTCAACGCAAGGGCTATAGACAGGGACGCAACTACCCATTGTCAGAGGGGTATGCAGCAACAATTTTGGCAATCATCAATCTGGTGCACTTTGAGAGTTAAAAATTAAAAGCTCAAAGAAACAAAGAAAAATTCAAACCTCTTTTAGTTACAGTGTCAGTCTACATTACACTACATAATAATAATAGTTATAATATTAATCCCATGATAGTAATAGCCATATATTGTAAAACAAATGCACTGAAAAATAAAGGAAACTTTCATAATTAGTTATTGTACTAATTTCTATACTTGAAAGAGTATATTTCTATACTTCACATTAAAGATGTGATTGGGCCAGCCCAGTGTCAATCAAGAAAAGAACCAATGGGCCGCTGATCTACGTGTTTCATGGTTTCATGGGGTGTCAGAAAAAAACTAACGCTCAAACGCTGACTTTTTTTGACCACTGCATTACACCGGCACTAACCCATACGCCGCCAATTAAGCAAAACAAAACGAATGGCCCGCCGATGTACGAGTTTTATGGGCCGTTAAGACAAAAAAAAAAAAAAAAAAAAAAAAAAAAAGAGATGTATCGGACCAAAAAGCACGTCGGCCCACCGGGAATCTCCCTGTAGTCCCGATGGCCAGTAGCCTACATGCCTGGACGTCACACTTTAAATCCTACCTGTTGCCTTTCACCATCCACATATTTAGCTGCTGTCACATCAATTGACATACCATCTCCTTTTCCCTCTTTATTTTTCTGTTTTTAGTCCCCGACAGCTTTTTTGCTATATCCATCTTTTTCGACGACAACTCACTAACGTTACTCGTTCCTGCTCGCACAGCTCTCACGGCGTCCGCTCGCAATTTTTTAATTATTATTTAATTCCTATTTTTAACAACATTTAAAAGACTATTCAAACATGACATTAAAATATAAATATAAAAAAATTACAGACATTTCTTGGGGGTGCTGGGCAGGTGCTATGGCTATTATAGGGGGAGCTACAGCACCACCTAGCCCCTCCCTGGCGCCACCACTGATTCCAAGCAACACAACTCTTAACACATGGCTCAAAACAGGCTCAGTGCAGCCAAACACTACACACAACCCTCACTGAGATAACACACACTGTCACTCAGAACACACTACACACAACCCTCACTGAGATAACACACACTGTCACTCAGAACACACTACACACAACCCTCACTGAGATAACACACACTGTCACTCAGAACACACTACACACAACCCTCACTGAGATAACACACACTGTCACTCAGAACACACTAGACACAACCCTCACTGAGATAACACACACTGTCACTCAGAACACACTACACACAACCCTCACTGAGATAACACACACTATCACTCAGAACACACTGAGAGGAAACACACTACACACAACCCTCACTGAGATAACACACACTGTCACCCAGAACACACTGAGAGGAAACACACTATACACAACCCTCACTGAGATAACACACACTATCACTCAGAACACACTGAGAGGAAACACACTACACACACCCCTCACTGAGATAACACACACTGTCAATCAGAACACACTGAGAGGAAACACACTATACACAACCCTCACTGAGATAACACACACTGTCCCTCAGAACACACTGAGAGGAAACACACTACACACACCCCTCACTGAGATAACACACACTGTCCCTCAGAACACACTGAGAGGAAACACACTACACACACCCCTCACTGAGATAACACACACTGTCCCTCAGAACACACTGAGAGGAAACACACTATACACACCCCTCACTGAGATAACACACACTGTCCCTCAGAACACACTGAGAGGAAACACACTACACACACCCTCACTGAGATAACACACACTGTCACTCAGAACACACTGAGAGGAAACACACTACACACACACACCCCTCACAGAGATAACACACACTGTCACTCAGAACACACTGAGAGGAAACACACTACACACACCCTCACTGAGATAACACACACTGTCCCTCAGAACACACTGAGAGGAAACACACTACACACACCCTCACTGAGATAACACACACTGTCACTCAGAACACACTGAGAGGAAACACACTACACACACCCCTCACTGAGATAACACACACTGTCACTCAGAACACACTGAGAGGAAACACACTATACACACCCCTCACTGAGATAACACACACTGTCCCTCAGAACACACTGAGAGGAAACACACTACACACACCCTCACTGAGATAACACACACTGTCACACAGAACACACTGAGAGGAAACACACTACACACACCCTCACTGAGATAACACACACTGTCCCTCAGAACACACTGAGAGGAAACACACTATACACACCCCTCACTGAGATAACACACACTGTCACACAGAACACACTGAGAGGAAACACACTACACACACCCTCACTGAGATAACACACACTGTCCCTCAGAACACACTGAGAGGAAACACACTACACACACCCCTCACTGAGATAACACACACTGTCACTCAGAACACACTGAGAGGAAACACACTACACACACCCCTCACTGAGATAACACACACTGTCACACAGAACACACTGAGAGGAAACACACTACACACACCCTCACTGAGATAACACACACTGTCCCTCAGAACACACTGAGAGGAAACACACTACACACACCCCTCACTGAGATAACACACACTGTCACTCAGAACACACTGAGAGGAAACACACTATACACACCCCTCACTGAGATAACACACACTGTCACACAGAACACACTGAGAGGAAACACACTACACACACCCTCACTGAGATAACACACACTGTCCCTCAGAACACACTGAGAGGAAACACACTACACACACCCCTCACTGAGATAACACACACTGTCACACAGAACACACTGAGAGGAAACACACTATACACACCCCTCACTGAGATAACACACACTGTCCCTCAGAACACACTGAGAGGAAACACACTACACACACCCCTCACTGAGATAACACACACTGTCCCTCAGAACACACTGAGAGGAAACACACTACACACACCCCTCACTGAGATAACACACACTGTCACACAGAACACACTGAGAGGAAACACACTATACACACCCCTCACTGAGATAACACACACTGTCACACAGAACACACTGAGAGGAAACACACTATACACACCCCTCACTGAGATAACACACACTGTCACTCAGAACACACTGAGAGGAAACACACTATACACACCCCTCACTGAGATAACACACACTGTCACACAGAACACACTGAGAGGAAACACACTACACACACCCTCACTGAGATAACACACACTGTCCCTCAGAACACACTGAGAGGAAACACACTACACACACCCCTCACTGAGATAACACACACTGTCACTCAGAACACACTGAGAGGAAACGTACTCGGTTACTAACGTAACCTCGGTTCTCTCTAGAAGAGGGACCGAGTACTGCGTAAGATATCTTACGCTAGGGGAAAATCCTTTTTCCGCGAGATATTGAAGCCAAAAATTATCCTTAATTTTGTTATAATGCAAAACGCGTTGCAGCAGCAATGCAGACATAGGCGAGACAGCTCGCGCGCCTATTGGCTGCTCTGCGGCAACTGCAGCAGCCTATCGAGCGAGGCCTGGCGTGACGTCAGACCCAATCAGGGCACTTCGCGCCCGCTACGTCACGTCCCGCCGAAATGGGCGTGGTCTAGGCCTATAAATATCGCTCGCAGGCAGCTATTATCTGGTTTTTCATCATCGAAGCAACCAGAGCGTGTGCATGCACGGCAAGATACGCAGTACTCGGTCCCTCTTCTAGAGAGAACCGAGGTTACGTTAGTAACCGAGTACGTTCTCTTACGAGAGGTCTCTCGTACTGCGTAAGATATCTTACGCTAGGGGACCCAGTGTAAAACGCCGTGCGTGCTGAGATCTGACACCAAAGACCCAAGGGCGAAAAGCCCGGGGTACATATAGTGCACAATCACTCAGTGAACTCACAGAGAGTCCGGGAGAAGGAGGGGTGCAGCCTCACTTTCCACATAGAGTAGCGTCGAAGGGACGCAAATTTCATCATACAGACAGGGCGGGGTACGGCCTGAACTGATGGAAAAAATGTGGGTCTTACACAGTTTGCCCAGCTTTAAACTGTCGAAAATTGAGCTGTGCTCAGTAAACGCAGCATTCTGAGCTGAACGCATCAGGTCAGATAATACTGGTAGTCTAGACCGACAGCAGCCTGGCCTGCAGGGCGGGAACCTCTAGGTTATAGAACCTTATAAATGTAGACGGGGAGGCCCAGCCTGCCGCCATACAAATATCTTGCAAGGCAATCCCACTCGACCAAGCCCACGAAGAGGCCATGCCTCTTGTGGAATGCGCTCTGACACCCAAAGGGCACTGCATGCCCTTGGAGGCGTATGCCAGCGCTATAGCATCAACTATCCATCTGGATAGGCTCTGTTTCGACGCGGCTAGTCCCTTAGAACGTCCGCTAAACGAAACAAAGAGCTGTTCCGTCTGTCTGAAAACAGACGAGCGAGACACATAAGCTCGTAATGCCCTGACTGGGCAAAGGAGGCTCGCGTCTCTTTCCTCATCAGGGACCGGTAGGGCTGACAGAGAGATAATCTGCGCCCTAAACGGTGTGTTGAGGGATTTTGGAACATAACCGTGCTTAGGTTTGAGTATAACTTTTGAGTCATTGGGCCCAAACTCCATGCACGCCGCGCTCACAGAGAGCGCGTGCAGATCCCCTATGCGCTTTACCGAAGCGAGAGCCAGCAAAAACACCGTCTTGAAAGACAGGTGTTTCAAATCGATTGACTGTAAAGGCTCAAATGGCGCACCTTTCATGGCTTCCAGAACCGTAGAAAGGTCCCATACGGGGACTGAGGGAGGTCTGGGAGGATTCAGTCTCCTAGCTCCTTTAAGGAAGCGGATGACTAAATCGTTCCTTCCTATTGACTGACCAAGCGTTGTTTCTGAGAACGCTGCTATAGCCGCCACATAAACTTTGAGCGTGGAGGGGGCCCTGCCCCCATCCAACAGCTCTTGTAGGAAGGAAAGCACCTCCGTCACATCACAATTTGTGGGTGACACACCACGGGCTGTGCACCAGCCCGAAAACACTGACCATTTCGAAGAATAGAGTCGTCTTGTAGACGGAGCTCTAGCCTGCGTGATCGTGTTTAATACTCCTTTAGGGAGTCCAACATGTACCCGTTGATGGCCCAGACATGAAGGGACCATAGATCCGGGTGAGGATGCCAGATCGAGCCGCGGGCCTGTGAGAGGAGATCTCTCCTCACTGGTACTGGCCACGGGGCAGTACTTGCTAACTGCATCACGGCTGGGAACCAAGGTTGGTTTTTCCAGAGCGGTGCTACCAGCAGTACTGAGCATCCTTCTTCCCTGATCCGTTCTATCACCTGAGGCAGGAGAGAGACGGGGGGAAAAGCATAGAGCGGGCGGCGGGGCCACACATGGGCCAGCGCGCTCCTGCTCTTGGAGAAAAATTCTTGACAGTGAGCGTTTTCTTGAGACGCAAACAGGTCCACTTCCGCTCTGCCGAATTTCTTCCACAGCAGTTGGACTGTCTGTGGGTGTAGGGACCATTCGCCTGCCGGAACGTTGTTCCTGGACAGTCTGTCTGGTCCTATATTCATGATCCCTGGCACGTGCGCTGCTCTGAGCGAGCGCAGGTTGCACTGAGCCCATACCAGGAGGCGTTCTGCCAGCCTGTACAGTTTCTCGGATCTGATGACGCCCTGGCGATTTATGTAGGATACCACAGACATGTTGTCCGAGCGGACCAAGACGTGGTGACCTTTTATTTGGGGACAAAAACGCGTCAGCGCGTTGTCTACTGCCAGCATTTCGAGGCAGTTTATGTGCAGGAGCTTCTCCCGTTCTGACCACTGGCCGAAGAACGGTCTGCCCTCGAGCAGCGCTCCACATCCCGAGGTGGACGCGTCCGTGGACACCACTTTCACCCTCGAGGAAGTCCCCAGGCTTACACCTGATTGGTACCAGTCGTTCGCTTTCCAGGGTTTCAGCGCTGTAACGCATTTCTGATTGACCCTGAGGCGAAGCAAACCGGGTGCCCACGCTTTGCGTGGGACTCGCGCTTTCAGCCAAAACTGCAGCGGGCGCATGCGGAGCAGACCCAGCTGGAGTACTGACGATGCTGAGGCCATGAGACCTAGCATCTTCTGAAATCTTTTGAGCGGGACAGACGCGCCGCAGCGAAAAGAGTTCGCTGTGCGTCGAATGTCTACCGCGCGCCGTTGTGATAGTCGCGCTATCATGGATAGTGAGTCCAGTTCTGTGCCCAGGAAAGATATTTTCTGACTGGGTGACAGGGAGCTCTTCGCCCAATTGACACTCAGACCCAAATCCTCGAGGTGATCGAGTAAAATGGTCGTGTGTTCTATGAGCACTGCGCGAGATTGCGCTAGAATCAGCCAATCGTCCAAATAATTCAGCACTCGTATGCCTCTCATTCTGAGGGGTGCGAGCGCCGCGTCCATGCACTTCGTAAATGTACGGGGTGCTAGGGACAAGCCGAACGGCAGGACTGTGTACTGATATGCCTGGCCCTCGAAGGCGAATCTCAAAAATCGCCTGTGACGTGACGCTATCTGTATTTGAAAATACGCGTCTTTCAGATCTATTGACACAAACCAATCTCCTTGGCGAATCTGCACAAGGATTTGCCTGGTCGTGAGCATCCTGAACTGTCGCTTCACAAGCACTTTGTTCAGTTGCCTTAGATCTAGTATGGGTCTGAGACCCCCGTCTTTTTTCGGTACCAGGAAGTATCTGCTGTATAGCCCTCCTTCGCTCTGATCTTGAGAGAGGGGTTCTATGGCCCCTTTTCTCAATAGTTTCGTCACTTCGGCTCGAAGTAGATGTGCTACTTCTGTTTTTACCGTGGTCTCGACGCGCGCCACATAGCGGCGAGGGCGTCGGCGAAACTGCAGCGAATAGCCTCTTTTTATAATGTTCAGCACCCACTTCGAAACCCCGGGCAGCTTTGCCCATGCGTCTGCATGGATAGCTAGGGGTCGAATACGAAGCGCGCTCCGCTCGCTCAGCGATGGAGAAGCTTCTGTGTGCTGTAACACAAGCGTGTCGCTCGTGACATTTGAGGCATGGGGCGCGCTGATGACAGCGGGCAGATTGCCCGCGCTCGACTCCTCTACGGTGGTTAACCGCGAGGGGGAGGGCTGGGCGGTTCCCGTGGGAACTGTCATGTCTATGTGTGGATGTGGGCGCGGGACAGCGGGCACATTTATCACACCGAAAACATCGTTCGCTTGCGTGAAGCGAGTGCACGTTGGTTTCGTTTTTACAGAAACCGTGAGACATGCGTAACGTGGTGTTAGTGGGCACTGGGTAGTGGGCACATTCACCATGTTTGAAGCGCAACCGACCTGAGTCGGTTTTATGTGCGCGAGCCCTGTGTGACAGGCTGTGCTTATGTGTAGGGATGGGCACTGGGCAGTGGGCATTCTTACTACACACGAAACACCATCGGCCGTGGCCGGGACACCAGAAAATACGCTCTTTTGGGGATTTATCTGGGTAGCCGTGAAAACGGCATTTGTGTGCAGGCAAGCGGGTGACAGAACCGACTTGTTGGCTGCAGAAAACACTGGAACAGTCACATTTTCTGGAACTGGACGAGCGAATAGCTTTGGTGTGAGTCCGGCCGCAGCGGGACTGGAACACCGTCGTTTTCCTAGCTGTGCTAGGACGACTTCGGGGCCTCGGGCTTCACCGTAACCTTAGGTCGCGGGCCGCGTCCTGCGGGGCGGCGACCGGATGAGCGGGAGCGCGGTCTCGCGCTTCTGGCCTGGCGGCGCTGTGAAGTGGAGGCAGTGGACGGTGGCTGTGGCTGTGAGCTCTGAGCAGACGGTTTCGCACGGCCTGCTGCAGAGCTGGAGCGCTTCGGGAGGAAGTGCTTCATAGCCTGAGACGCTTTCTGTACCTCTGCGAATCTCTCCGCGAAATCTTTGACGGAGGATCCGAAGAGGCCTGCGGCGGAAAGCGGGGCGTCGAGGAACGCGGTGCGCTCAGACTCGGCCATTTCCGAGAGCGTCAGCCATAGATGTCTCTCAGACACGGTGAGAGAAGCCATAGTCCGTCCAATGGCTTGCGCTGCGGACTTAGTAGCACGAAGGGCGAGGTCCGTGGCACTCCTTAAGTCCGGCACGCAGATCGCGTCAGGTCCTTCCTCATCCAGCTTACGGAGGAGATCGGCCTGGAAGATCTGGAGCGTTGCCATGGTATGCAACGCTGACGCAGCTTGCCCGGCGGCGGAGAAAGCGCGGTGGAGCAAGCTCGACGTCGTGCGGCAAGCTTTAGAGGGTAGGGCCGGCTTAGCGCGCCGTCCAGCGGAGGGCGGGCATAAGTGGGCCGCTATCGCCTCTTCAACCGGCGGCAGCGAGAGGTATCCTTTGTTCTTGGCATCGTCAACAGCGGAGAATGCCAAAGAAACAGCAGGACGCACTCTAGCAGAATAGGGGGCGCTCCAGGACTTGGCGACTTCTTCGTGTAACTCAGGAAGAAAGGGCGCCGGCCTGGACACAGGTGAAGCGCGCTCCCCAGGCAGGAAAAATCCATCCAGCCGGTTGTGAGCGGGCTGCTCAGGCGAAGACCACTCGAGGCCGAGGCTCGCCGCGGCCTGTGCGAGTACTCGCATGAGTTCCGTCTCTATGGAAGCTCTCTTGCCTGACGAAGTGCGGGCAGGGGGCGCGGGGTCCTCAGAGCCCGCCCAATCCTCACTGCCTGACGCCAGGATAGAGCAGGAATCATCCTCTCCCAGCAGGGC
Source organism: Leuciscus leuciscus (assembly GCF_965113295.1). Classification (NCBI taxonomy): domain Eukaryota; kingdom Metazoa; phylum Chordata; class Actinopteri; order Cypriniformes; family Leuciscidae; genus Leuciscus; species Leuciscus leuciscus. Next base: position 42,831,061 of record NC_138733.1, read on the forward strand.
TTCCTCATCCGCGATATCAACGGAAGCGGCGGCAGACGGCGGCCGCTGTCCGTCAGGAAGCGAAATAGAAGAAGCCGGGGAAGCAAGCGGGCGAACCGGCGAGCTTTGGCGGCTGAGGGAGGGTTCCGGGGCCCGCTGGGCACGGCGCTTTTTACGGCGCGACGCCGCGGCGGGCGGGGGAGCAGTCTCGGTGAAGACGGCTAGGCGAGTCCTCAGAGTCGCCATTGCCATCAGCTCGCAGTGAGGGCATCCGCCGTCAGCGAGCGCGAGAGCTGCATGTTCCTCACCCAGGCAGGAAACGCAGATCACGTGGCGGTCCCCGTCGCTGAGTGTGGCTCTGCACGAGCCGCAGGAAGGCATCTTTAAAAAGACGCTAGCTCTTTTAGAAATGTGTGTCGCAGCGGCGACACACACACACAGAAATACAGTGTAATAAAAGAGAAGGATATAAGCGCCGGAAAGCGCAGCAGGAAGGCAGGAAGGCGGCGCGGCCAGCGACTTCAGTGACTCGTCCCGCTGAAGGTGCTCTCTCTCGACGGCGCGGCTCCTAATCCAGCTCCAGCGATGCGTGTGCTTCGCTTGAAGGATGAAAAATCAGATAATAGCTGCCTGCGAGCGATATTTATAGGCCTAGACCACGCCCATTTCGGCGGGACGTGACGTAGCGGGCGCGAAGTGCCCTGATTGGGTCTGACGTCACGCCAGGCCTCGCTCGATAGGCTGCTGCAGTTGCCGCAGAGCAGCCAATAGGCGCGCGAGCTGTCTCGCCTATGTCTGCATTGCTGCTGCAACGCGTTTTGCATTATAACAAAATTAAGGATAATTTTTGGCTTCAATATCTCGCGGAAAAAGGATTTTCCCCTAGCGTAAGATATCTTACGCAGTACGAGAGACCTCTCGTAAGAGAACACACTATACACAACCCTCACTGAGATAACACACACTGTCACTCAGAACACACTGAGAGGAAACACACTACACACACCCCTCACTGAGATAACACACACTGTCACTCAGAACACACTGAGAGGAAACACACTATACACACCCCTCACTGAGATAACACACACTGTCACACAGAACACACTGAGAGGAAACACACTACACACACCCTCACTGAGATAACACACACTGTCCCTCAGAACACACTGAGAGGAAACACACTATACACACCCCTCACTGAGATAACACACACTGTCACACAGAACACACTGAGAGGAACACACTACACACAACCCTCACTGAGATAACACACACTGTCCCTCAGAACACACTGAGAGGAAACACACTATACACACCCCTCACTGAGATAACACACACTGTCCCTCAGAACACACTGAGAGGAAACACACTACACACAACCCTCACTGAGATAACACACACTGTCCCTCAGAACACACTGAGAGGAAACACACTATACACACCCCTCACTGAGATAACACACACTGTCCCTCAGAACACACTGAGAGGAAACACACTACACACAACCCTCACTGAGATAACACACACTGTCACTCAGAACACACTGAGAGGAAACACACTAGCATCAAACACCAATATAGAAAATACTAACTTTTCATCTTTACAGTTTGAACAATTTCAGTGACTTCATACAAAGTAATATTTTCTTCAAAGAAAAGAGTAACATTCTTTCACATGATTTATTAAAATTTTTAGAACATAATTCTTTAAGGTAAATGAAAATTAGCAGTTTGCTTCAATAGTCTGTAGTAATTTACGGAATTACAGTAATGAGAAAAAAAAGGTAGAAACTAAAAGTACATACTGTAATTCGAACAAATAATTGAGGGGCTAATCCTGCCTCTCTCTAGCATCAGGCCACAAGACAATTAGTCTTTCTGAGCTCTACCTATATATATATATATGTGTGTGTGTGTGTGTGTGTGTGTGTGTGTGTGTGTGTGTGTGTGTGTTCACTAACAAGTCTAAAACAAGACCCCTGCTCAGCCTTTCAGCTGAAACTGCAGTCATCAGTGTTTGAAAGGCACAAGGCTGAAATCTATTCTGTTTTGAATGTGTGGTTCACAGTTTTGACAGCAGTGTGTTAGCATTTGAACAAAGTGCTGTAAATCCACAGTGTTGTGCAGGTTGTGGTTAAAGTCATGGGATAAGTGTGTAGAGTTTTGAAAACTGTGTTCAAGCAATGAAAAACGAACTAGAGTTTGGTCCACATGAACTGCTGCTGTGCAGACTGTAGTTAGAGTTTTGCACATGTGACTCTAGTTGTGCCCACTGTCGTTTAGCAATCGGAAAAAAACTGTAAAAAATACGAACAAATGTACAGATTACACATACACAACTTAATATACTAATGAAATAAACAGTGCTTTATTTTTTCAACTACAGTAGGTGTATTTAACAGTAGCATTCAAGAAATTAAATGAACAATTATGAAAATAAAACACATTTATTCACTGAATAAATTATAAATTGATTCTCATTAAAGCTACTCTTAAAGTTATCCGTCAATAGCAGTGAGTGATTTTCTCTTTGTGTTTTGTTGTTTTATTAACATTAAAGGGATAGTTCCCCCCAAAATTTTAATTGTCATCATGTACTCTCTCAAGTTGTTTTACACCCAGATAAGTTTCTTTCTTCTGTTGAAAATTACAGTTATTTTGAAGAATATGGCCAACTAAACAGTTGCGGGTCCCCACTGACTCCTATAGTATTTTTATTTTCTTAATATGGAAGTCAGCTGTGACCAGCAACTGTCTGGTTAGCCACATTCTTCAAAATATCTTCTTTTGTGTCCAGCACAAGAAAGATGCATATGACACTCACTGTCTATGACACGCACCAGATTGTCTCTCAAAATGTCTCTGTTTGCTATCACTTTCGACATAACCAACTGTGTTTATGTAAACCTTGTGTGTATTTGAAAAATCGTGATATCGCACACCCCTACTTCATCAGCTCATCTGCACCTTCAGTAACACCACATACACTCACACAAAACGTCTCCGGTTTCTATCGTAACCTCGGTTCCCTGAGAGGCGGGAGCGAGACATTGCGTCAGCTATGACGCTGTGGAAACTCCTCCCTTCTCCACTTTTGTTTAAATCTTACAGGCTATTGCCAGTTTGGAACAGCAGGCCAATTGTCGCGAAGTATACAAATACTGACAGGCTTGCAGGCAGTATAAAATGCATAGGTGCGACAATTGCGACAGAATCACGACTGAACGCTTGCACAGCTGATCGAACAGCGAACATGGATGTCTCTTTCCCGCCTCTCAGGGAATTGAAGTTATGATAGTAACTGGAGACGTTCCCTTTCGAGAGCGGTAACTTCAACATTGCATCAGCTATGACGCTGCGGGAACTGTATTAAATCCCGCCGTGAGAGTAGTGAAGATAAGCCCGGAGAAAACGGGGCCAAGCTACATCAGCCACGGAAGAGACAGACAGTCAGCCAATAGCAGCGCCGCTAGGAGTGCTCGCATCTGATCAGAACTAGACCAATGAAACATCAGCTCCAACCCCATCAAACTCAACATATTCAACACAATGAAAGCGAAAGGCTGCACTGAAACCAGGGCAGACACAACACAATAAGCTCTCAATGCATGAAAGTATTTCACAGTGTCAACAGCGGTAGCGGTAACAACTGTGTCAAACACTCAAACAGTTCTCAATACATGAGTGAGGAAATTATCTCACTGAACACTTGAGACGCCACAGACGGTACATTCAGCGTGTAAAATCTGGCGAAGGTGGTCAGAGAAGACCAAACAGCAGCAAAGCATATATGCTGAATAGACATACCTCTAGACCAGGCCCACGAAGAGGCAACATCCCTCTTCGAATGAGCTCATATGTTACGGGGACAATCCTTCCCTTTGCACGCGTAAGCCAGCGCGACAGCGTCCACAATCCAGTGAGAAAGTCTCTGTTTTGAGACCGTTCATGTCTTTCCCTTAATACATCCACCAAAGCACACGAAAAGTCTGATTGAAGGAAGGCGGCCGAGCGATTCACATACATCCGCAAAGCCCTGACAGGGCAAACAGCGCTCTGAGCATCAGCGTCACGCGAGGCAGACGGCTCAGCAGATAAAGCGGGCAGGGAAACAACCTGTGCTTTGAACGCTGTAGAGAGTGACTTAAGGCCCGTTTACACCAAGCACGATAACTATAAAGATAACGATAAAGATAACTATATATGCGTCCACACCAACGACCGATAACGGTCTTTTTATTCTAAGCACGCGCGCCCGCGCTGTCAATGATGGGATAAAAACACCGCCTAGTCATCAACACCTTTATGTATACAACGCCTTTTTCACTGCAACTTTAGCAATGTTGTCAAAACTAGCGCTGGATAGCCTACCTGAGGTAATTTTGTTACACTATGCTAAACTGCATAATATCTCATCCTTAATACTTCTCACCATTTATTCCCATGATACGACCGATTGCTTTCCATATATCCATCTTTTTTAACGTATCCTTGAAAAGGGGGTTTGAATTATCAAACAGTGGAGGATTTTTTTGTACCTCGACGATTAACTTCTCTGCAATGTCATCTGCCATTTTAAATGCGTGAGACCTTTAAATTAGAATGGATTCTGATTGGCTGTCAGTGTTTTATCGTTGGACAGCTGGAAAAAAAATCGTTCTGAAAGTGATCCCAACGATATCGTTCCTCATATCTTTATCGTTATAGTTGTGGTGTGAACTCTGTTATTCTTTAATATGGAGAACGATTTTTAGAATTATATCTTTATCGTTATCTTTATCGTTATCTTTATAGTTATCGTGCTTGGTGTGAACGGGCCTTTAGGCACATAACCCCGTCTCGGCCGGAGAGTAACACTGCAGTCATCGGGTCCGAAACAGATCACCGTCAATGAGAGCGTGTGTGAGTCCCCAATGCGCTTAGCTGAAGCAAGGGCAAGAAGCAGAGCCGTTTTCAGGGAGAGCTCCTTAACAGCAATCAAAGCTAAGGGCTCGAAAGGCGGTAGAGAGAGAGCCCTCAAAACTAAAGCTAGATCCAACGGCAGCACTGAGGGCGGCCGTGAAGGACATAATCTCCTCGCTCCCCTGAGAAATCTGACCACCAGAGCACCATTTAGTAATCATTTCAATTCAGTATCACGTCAGCTTGACGCTGCGGGAACAGAATCAATCCCGCCGTACGAGAGGTTAGGCTCAGGCCGAAGATACAGGGCTAAGGCTACACCAATCATAGAGTAGAATAACAGCCAATAGCGTTGTTCCTCTGGGAGTGCTCACAGCTGATAGGCAGGGCCAGACCAATGAGCTGCTCAGCTCAAGTACACCAGAATTTGCATATCAGCTAGAATCTTCGGCTGTACTGAATAATACAGGGCAGCACAACAGCAGTAATCTCATATCAGTATGTACATAAGCACAGCGTCATCAGCTGAAGCGGC